>NC_091292.1:12208193-12243193 GCF_038502225.1 Cherax quadricarinatus | reverse complement strand
CATCGTATGGACGGTAGCTGGAACTTGTGGTAATGAAAAAAGAACTAGGGAGCAGGTTCCTAAAAGAGAATAATAGAAAGAATGGACTGGAGAGAATGGCTAAGTTGGCAGAGAACATGAACGGAAGAAACGGAAAGAAAGTAAGGGAAAAGAGAGAAATCAAGGGAGAAAAATATAATTTATGGAATTTGTACAGAACGCAGAGGAATGGAAGGATAAAGAGAGCGAGCACAGAAGAGTGAAAGCAGAGAGTAAAAACAAGGAAAGAAAGAAAGAAGCAGAGTAAACGAGAGAGTGAAAGACTGAAGAAGAAACTTGAGAAGTGATGATGGGCGGAAATTTAAGAGAAACAGAAGCAAGAGAATGAAGAAAGTGAAGGAAACAGAAGGAAAAATTAATAATGAGAAAAAAATACTTTAAAATGAAAGTTGTTATCTACTCAAACGAGAGATAAGTTATTGCTATAGGCCTACATTATACGAAAATTGCATCCATAGGCCTACATTATATGGAAGGTACATCTATAGGCCTACATTATACGGAAATTGCATCCATAGGCCTACATTATATGGAAAGTACATATATAGGCCTACATTATACGAAAATTACATCTACAGGCCTACTACATTATATAGAAATTAAATCCATAGGCTTATACGAAAATTATATCCATAGGTCGACAACAAGGGTCTCCCAACTGCGGCCGCGGGCCATATGCGGTCCACCACAAGATTTTATGCGGCCCGCAGCATCTTGTAATATTTATAATTAGTAAAACTAATAAATCGTCATTTTCAGTCAGTTAAAGATTTTGTTGCTTGTAATAGTGATTATGTCGGAGGATCTCACCTTCAAGGACCATAACATTGTATCAATCGCATCTGCTAGAAAAATGACAGGATGGATAATGAGAACCTTCAAAACTAGGGAGGCCAAGCCCATGATGACACTCTTCAGGTCACTTGTTCTATCTAGGCTGGAATATTGCTGCACTCTAACAGCACCTTTCAAGGCAGGTGAAATTGCCGACCTAGAAAATGTACAGAGAACTTTCACGGCGCGCATAACGGAGATAAAACACCTCAATTACTGGGAGCGCTTGAGGTTTCTAAACCTGTATTCCCTGGAACGCAGGAGGGAGAGATACATGATTATATACACCTGGAAAATCCTAGAGGGGACTAGTACCGAACTTGCACACGAAAATCACTCACTACGAAAGCAAAAGACTTGGCAGACGATGCACCATCCCCCCAATGAAAAGCAGGGGTGTCACTAGCACGTTAAGAGACCATACAATAAGTGTCAGGGGACCGAGACTGTTCAACTGCCTCCCAGCACACATAAGGGGGATTACCAACAGACCCCTGGCAGTCTTCAAGCTGGCACTGGACAAGCACCTAAAGGCAGTTCCTGATCAGCCGGGCTGTGGCTCGTACGTTGGTTTGCGTGCAGCCAGCAGCAACAGCCTGGTTGATCAGGCGCTGATCCACCAGGAGGCCTGGTCACAGACCGGGCCGCGGGGGCGTTGACCCCCGAAACTCTCTCCAGGTAAACTCCAGGTATAACAAAAATTTGTTCAAATTTTAGTTCCAATCTTGACATTTTTCACACATACTCTTCAGTTATGGAAGGAAAGGGGAAAAAAATAGTGCAGAGTGAGTACTGTCTGTTTAATGAAGAATGGGGAGTACTTTGTACCAGCAGGTGATAAAGCCTTGTGTGTCGTATGTCACGAAACTGTCGCAGTATTGAAGGAGTACAATGTACGTCGGTACTATGAGACCAAACATAAACCAAGGAGTACAATGTACGTCGGTACTATGAGACCAAACATAAACCAAGGAGTACAATGTACGTCGGTACTATGAGACCAAACATAAACCAAGGAGTACAATGTACGTCGGTACTATGGGACCAAACATAAACCAAGTTATTCCCAATTCACAGGAACACAGTATTCGGAAAAAATATGAATCAATGCAACGCAGGTTGCTTTCCCAACAAGCTTTTTTTTAAGCTGAAGAGAGATGAAAATGAAGCTTTAATCAGGACCAGTTACAAAATAGCTTATGCCTTAGTTAAAAGAGGAAAGCCATTAGCCGGTGGAGTACTGATCAGAGTGTATGGTGGAAGCAGTGGCAGAGTTATGCCCAGAAAATAACAAATCCGTTCAAAATCCTCATTCTTGCGCAGTAGAACTGAGGATACAGGAAGCAATATATTTGATCAAATTTTAGACAAAGCACGAAATTTTTAGTTATATTCTCTGGCATTTGATGAATCGAATGATGAGAGTGACAACCCATACCACGGGCGGGATTTGAACTCGCGGTCAGAGAGTCTCAAAACTCCAGACCGTCGCGTTAGCCACTGGACCAGCTAGCCACATTAAGATTCGTCCAACTAGGTATATTTCTACACCATAGGAAGGTTAGCACAGGCACCACTTTGACCACAAATGCAAGTTTTTACAGACGAATCTCCAGCCAGCTATTGTGGCCAGCTGGTCCAGTGGCTAACGCGACGGTCTGGAGTTTTGAGAGTGACAACTTCTGGTATTCATCCTTGGCAACAACAATGAATTGAATGTCACACAAGAATAAGCATCACTACACATCATGTACAGCACAGGAACCGGAGAAGACATCTTCAAAGAATGTTTCTAAACTGGTTCATCTCTCAGGTTGTGAAAATTGTTAAGAAGAAAGTGAAGCAGAGTTTCCTTCTTCATTTGCAGCAGAAATCATTAATGATTTGCAAAAAAAAAAAAATTCAGAAACGATTTTATGTTTCGATGTAAAAACAGATGAAATAAAACTGTTTCAAAATCTATTTGGTTTCAGTGTTGAAACACTCCTAAGTCAGTTTCAAATGGAAATAATTGATCTTCAGGCAGATGACATGATGAAAGAAAAATATTAAGAAGGAAATCAGATCCAATTTTATAAATCTTCACAGCCTAAACAGTTTCCAGATTTGAAGCGATTTGCTTGTGGATTCATATCAGTTCTTGGTACAACGTATCTTTGTGAACAAACATTTTCAAAATGAAGTATGTTAGGTCCAAACATGGCACAAAATTATCTGATGAGCATTTGAAGTCCATTGTAATAACTGGCTCCTCAAGCTTGAAACCTCAGTTCATCAATATTTTGAAACTAAAAAAACCAGTTCCATCATTCTCATTAATCTTGTGTCAGCTTTTCTTGTGTCAGCTTTTCTTGTGTCAGCTTTTCTTGTGTCAGCTTTTCTTGTGTCAGCTTTTCTTGTGTCAGCTTTTCTTGTGTCAGCTTTTCTTATGTCAGCTTTTCTTGTGTCAGCTTTTCTTATGTCAGCTTTTCTTGTGTCAGCTTTTCTTATGTCAGCTTTTCTTATGTCAGCTTTTTTTATGTCAGCTTTTCTTGTGTCAGCTTTTCTTATGTCAGCTTTTCTTGTGTCAGCTTTTCTCATCTGCAGTTCAGTAATTGATTACACTGTCAGAACATTGGCTTATGTTTAACATTTTTAAACATTACATATTTCTCAGTATAAACCACTGTATTGTCTCTTCGTAAACATCACATTTCTCTTATGCTGTGAATCATATCATGATGATTACAAAAGGAATCCAAATGAAGCTTATTCATTCCTTTAAATTTTTATTAACTCATTATTATTTATTTATAAAGGTGATTTTTTTTTCTTTGGCTCAATAAAATGTGTAAGATATACGATGTGGCCCTCGTAGTGAAAAGTTGGGAGACCCTCGTTCTACAACACTCTACGGAAAGTGCATCCATAGGCTTACTACATTATACGGAAAGTATATCCGTAGGTCTACTGCATTTAAGATAGATATTTTTTAACTGAAAAAAGTCACATCTGGAGATTTGGTTAATAATAAATCTTTTTTTTGTGAGGATATATAAAAAACTGTGATAATTCATGGTATTTTATTCATCATTGGGAACACTTGGGTTATTATTATTATTTTAATGATTACTATTATCATTATTTTAATTATTTTAATTATTATTTTCTCTAGTTTATATTTATAACTGAACATATGTATATAAATGAATATGAATGACATTTATCTAGTCTCTTTCTCTTCCCCTCTCTCTCTTCCATCGCTTTCGTTCTCTCTCTCTCTCTCTCTCTCTCTCTCTCTCTCTCTCTCTCTCTCTCTCTCTCTCTCTCTTATTCAAATGCGTTATTACATCAAACATTTACAAAAAAAAAAAAAACAATAATCCCAGAGTCGTGATCAGGCTTCAACGTGGAGCTTAATCTTCAGTCGATCACTTTCATCACGTTCGTCAGGTGCTCATCAGTCGATCACTTTCATCACGTTCGTCAGGTGCTCATCAGTCGATCACTTTCATCACGTTCGTCAGGTGCTCATCAGTCGATCACTTTCATCACGTTCATCAGGTGCTCATCAGTCGATCACTTTCATCACGTTCATCAGGTGTTCTTCAGTCGATCACTTTCATCACGTTCGTCAGGTGCTCATCAGTCGATCACTTTCATCACGTTCATCAGGTGCTCATCAGTCGATCACTTTCATCACGTTCATCAGGTGCTCATCAGTCGATCACTTTCATCACGTTCATCAGGTGCTCATCAGTCGATCACTTTCATCACGTTCATCAGGTGTTCTTCAGTCGATCACTTTCATCACGTTCGTCAGGTGCTCATCAGTCGATCACTTTCATCACGTTCATCAGGTGCTCATCAGTCGATCACTTTCATCACGTTCATCAGGTGCTCATCAGTCGATCACTTTCATCACGTTCATCAGGTGCTCATCAGTCGATCACTTTCATCACGTTCATCAGGTGCTCATCAGTCGATCACTTTCATCACGTTCGTCAGGTGCTCATCAGTCGATCACTTTCATCACGTTCATCAGGTGCTCATCAGTCGATCACTTTCATCACGTTCGTCAGGTGCTCATCAGTCGATCACTTTCATCACGTTCATCAGGTGCTCATCAGTCGATCACTTTCATCACGTTCATCAGGTGCTCATCAGTCGATCACTTTCATCACGTTCATCAGGTGCTCATCAGTCGATCACTTTCATCACGTTCGTCAGGTGCTCATCAGTCGATCACTTTCATCACGTTCATCAGGTGCTCATCAGTCGATCACTTTCATCACGTTCGTCAGGTGCTCATCAGTCGATCACTTTCATCACGTTCGTCAGGTGCTCATCAGTCGATCACTTTCATCACGTTCGTCAGGTGCTCATCAGTCGATCACTTTCATCACGTTCATCAGGTGCTCATCAGTCGATCACTTTCATCACGTTCATCAGGTGTTCTTCAGTCGATCACTTTCATCACGTTCGTCAGGTGCTCATCAGTCGATCACTTTCATCACGTTCGTCAGGTGCTCATCAGTCGATCACTTTCATCACGTTCGTCAGGTGCTCATCAGTCGATCACTTTCATCACGTTCGTCAGGTGCTCATCAGTCGATCACTTTCATCACGTTCGTCAGGTGCTCATCAGTCGATCACTTTCATCACGTTCGTCAGGTGCTCATCAGTCGATCACTTTCATCACGTTCGTCAGGTGCTCATCAGTCGATCACTTTCATCACGTTCATCAGGTGCTCATCAGTCGATCACTTTCATCACGTTCATCAGGTGCTCATCAGTCGATCACTTTCATCACGTTCGTCAGGTGCTCATCAGTCGATCACTTTCATCACGTTCATCAGGTGCTCATCAGTCGATCACTTTCATCACGTTCGTCAGGTGCTCATCAGTCGATCACTTTCATCACGTTCGTCAGGTGCTCATCAGTCGATCACTTTCATCACGTTCGTCAGGTGCTCATCAGTCGATCACTTTCATCACGTTCATCAGGTGCTCATCAGTCGATCACTTTCATCACGTTCATCAGGTGTTCTTCAGTCGATCACTTTCATCACGTTCGTCAGGTGTTCTTCAGTCGATCACTTTCATCACGTTCGTCAGGTGTTCTTCAGTCGATCACTTTCATCACGTTCGTCAGGTGTTCTTCAGTCGATTACTCATCACGTTCGTCAAGCGTTGAATATTAATTTATGTTCTTCAGACATTAATCTTTACCTTGCCTGCAAATGTTCTTGGTGTTCATGTGAATTTGCAAACTGTACATGTATACATAAATACACCCACACACACACACACACACACACACACACAACACATAACTGTAAGACTGTGTGTGTAAGTGGAAGGACTTAGAGATAAAAAGTTGGTAGAGGTGAACACTAAACATGATTTAAAGAGCAAATATGGTTGTGCTGTCAAATGATTCAATAAAGTTAGGAATCCTTAACCTGTAAATAGTTTGTCAATGAATCTAGGGATCCTTAACCTTGTCAAACCCTGTGTAAAAAAAAAAGAGAGAGAGAGACTTAAAAGTGTTGAAGTTTTTAATCATGAAATATTAGTTGTTGATTCAGAATCAATGTATAAAATCCCAAATACGGAGATACGGAAAAGAAGTTTGAAGAGAAGACTTTACGCTAAGAAGAGGTAATAAAAGGAAACTTGAAATAGCACGAAAGGAGCTAAAAACATTAACGTATATAAAGCATACGGACCGGTTGGAATATCACTTTAGGGTTTCAAGGTATCAGCTGAGATACATAAGTCATTCGCCTCGGACTGTCTTGGACGCTTCAGATAAACGCCGAATGTTTTCTTATAGCATGTATTAGAAAAAAATCTTAAAAAATAAAAGTAGAGTGAATACATAGCAAGGAATATTACACTCAAATATTACACTACACTGGCAAACAGAGCACAAAGAGTAATAGTAAACAGAGTAAAGTCTGAGGCTGCTACGGTGAAAAGCTCTGTTCCACAAGGCACAGTACTCGCTCCCATTCTATTCCTCATTCTCATATCTGACAGACAGAGATGTAAGCCATAGCTCCGTGTCTTCCATTGAGGATGACACCAGAATTGCCAGGACAGTGACCTCCATCGAAGACACCGCAAGACTCCAAGCGAACATCAACCAAATCTTCAAATGGGCCACTCAGAACAATATTAAGTTCAATGAAGAGAAATTAAAACTGTATCAAGATATACAACAATGAAGAGAAATTAAAACTGTATCAGGGTATACGACAAATTCTAACCAAACAATAGAGCGAAAAAGTAATGTGAAGGACCTGGGAGTGATGTCAGAGGATCTCTCCTTCAAAGACCACAACAATGTATCTACCGCATCTACGAGGAAAATGATAGGATGGATAATGAGAACCTTCAAAACTGGGGATGCCAAGCCCATGATGATTCTCTTCAAATTGTTTGTTCTCTCTAGGCTGGATTACTGCTGTACACTAACTGCCACCTTCAAGGCAGGAGAAACTGCTGACCTGGAGAGTGTATAAAGAACTTTCTCGGCACAATAAGGCACCTAAATTACTGGGAAAGGTTGACGGCCATTGATTTGTATTCCCTGGAATGCAGGCGAGAGAGATACATGATAATATACACTTGGAAAATCCTAGAGGGATTAGTACCAAACTTGTACACGAAAATCACTTCCTATGAAAGCAAAAGAATCGGCAGGATTATTATTATAATCAAGGGGGAAGCACTAAACCCGTAGGATTATACAGCGCCTATGGGGGGATGGAAGGCATTCAGGCTTAATTCAGGGAACTGGAGCACAGATCCAATTCCCTAGATCAAGAGCCCCTCACCAGCGTCAAGGAGCCTTCCTTGAGGGGAGAATCGGCAGGAAATGCAACATTCCCCCAATGAAAAGCAGGGGCGCCACGAGTACACTGAGAGACAACACTATAAGTGTCCTGGGCCCAGGACTGTTCAACTGCCTCTCAATATACATAAGAGGGATTACCAATATACCCCTGGCTGTCTTCAAGAAGGCGCTGGACAGGCACCTAAAGTCAGTGCCTGACCAACCGGGCTGTGGTTCGTACGTCAGTTTACGTGTAGCCAGCAGTAACAGCCTGGTTGATCAGACCCTGATCCACCATGGGGCCTGGTCTCAGACTGAGCATACCTCTCCAGGTATACTCTAGGTATACTCCAGGTATACTCCAGGTATACTCCAGGTATACTCCAGGTATACTCCAGGTATACTCCAGGTATACTCCAGGTATACTCCAGGTATACTCCAGGTAGGTCAGGAAACTTGTCACGGGAATATTTCGACAGAGAAATTAATAACTTTATTGAATTTGATTTTTATCAAACTTTTGATAAAATTCTACTAAAAACTATCCAGGAAACTTAAAACAAAAGGCGAATAAAGGTTAGGTTAGGTAAAGTTAGGTAATGTTGGGTTATTTTAGGTAAGGTTAGGTTAGGTAAGGTTAGGTAAGGTTAGGTAAGGTTAGGTAAGGTTAGGTTAGGTTAGGTATGTTTAGGTTAGGTTAGGTTAGGTTAGGTATGTTTAGGTTAGGTTAGGTATGTTTAGGTTAGGTTAGGTTAGGTTAGGTTAGGTATGTTTAGGTTAGGTTAGGTTAGGTTAGGTATGTTTAGGTTAGGTTAGGTATGTTTAGGTTAGGTTAGGTTAGGTAAGGTTAGGTAAGGTTAGGTTAGGTTAGGTTAGGTTAGGTTAGGTTAGGTTAGGTTAGGTATGTTTAGGTTAGGTTAGGTTAGGTATGTTTAGGTTAGGTTAGGTATGTTTAGGTTAGGTTAGGTTAGGTAAGGTTAGGTAAGGTTAGGTAAGGTTAGGTAAGGTTAGGTTAGGTTAGGTTAGGTTAGGTTAGGTTAGGTAAGGTTAGGTAAGGTTAGGTAAGGTTAGGTAAGGTTAGGTTAGGTTAGGTTAGGTTAGGTTAGGTTAGGTTAGGTATGTTTAGGTTAGGTTAGGTATGTTTATGTTAGGTTAGGTATGTTTAGGTTAGGTTAGCTTTGTCAGGAAACAGGACAAGTGTTTCCTGACGCGGGTCTTAGTCATATGATGACCCGGCACTGGAGCTTTTGGTTATCTGACCGAGGCCTTCAGCTGGCTTACCGGTCCACCCCTTTAAAAATTATAGTCATTATTATAACCATTTTATGTCGCATAAAGGGCAAGCTATTAAACTCTACGAAAAACTTTTTTCAAGAAAAAAAAAATTGAGACCAGAGATACGAGAGAAAAATATCAACACAAAGTGGATAATAAAGAAAATTAATTATTATTATTATTTTGATAAAAATAAAGCGCTAAACCAAAAGAATAATTGTGAAGATGCCTGTAAAACTTATTAAAAATCTTGACTATATTGAGGGAATTTAGCTAAAGATGAATGACTCATTTCACTGTGGAAAAATGTTATATAATGGAGTGCTCAGAAAGGTACTCAGGCCCCTGTAAAATATGTATATAAATTAGTTGACGTAATTTTAAAAATATCTTACTGAGAGAAAGATCCTGAAGCTGATTAAATACCTCAAATTATTGTCATGCGACCACGTAAATGTTTGAGAGTTACTTCCAATGATGGTAGATTTTAAGATCGCTTTAATTATCGGGAAACGGGTATGATAAGGAGGTTGTTTACAGAGTATGTTAGACTCAAGCTGCAGTCCACTGCTCATGTAAGGAACATTTAAAGAAATAGGACACTGGAAAAATGTTCAGACACGCAACAATGTTGTTTCTTGAATGAAGAAATCTGATTTACGAAAAAAATGTCTTCCATTGCTTTTCACTGGAAAATGGACGAAATTTGATAATCTTCTACAAGACCATGAGAGGCTGTGGGAAAACATAGATGAAAGGGGGGATGATATGTTAATGAAGATATGCTCAAGGCTGCTGAGTCCAACATGGAGATTACTAATCTCACAGCTGTGAGCGCACATCACTCTGAAGCCTTCCTCTTACTCTTTCCATTTCGGTACTTTTACTCACTCTCAGGATGGAGACTTACAAATATGGTCCACACGGTTTAAATATAGTAAATCCCAATCGTTAGCATGCAAGAAACAATATACACAACATTCCATATTGTCCCAGTAAGATCGGAGTCTCTTGGACCGGGGACAAACGTGCATCACGATTCCTTAAATGGATTCGGTTCCAGGCTCACCGATACCACTAGAGATCCAAGAGCTGAACTTTCCTGTTCCAGGGTGTCAGTGTGGTTATCCAGAGAGGGAAATACCTGCTGCATTCTTGTTCACATCCAGCTTCTTAGGAGCTAATGTACACATGTTATCAAGGTCCTTGATAATGTGAGAAATCACGAGGCTTTGGAGGTTCACGGTTTCTTCACAGTGGTTGTTTTGCGCATATATATATATATATATATATATATATATATATATATATATATATATATATATATATATATATATATATATATATATATATATATATATATATATATATGTGTGTGTGTGTGTGTGTGTGTGTGTGTGTGTGTGTGTGTGTGTGTGTGTGTCGTGCCGAATAGGCAGAACTTGCGATCTTGGCTTAAATAGCAACGCTCATCTTGCCATATAAGACAAGTGAAAATTTGTGTATGCAATAATTTCGCCAAAATCATTCTGAACCTAACGAAAAAAATATATTTCACTGTGTTTGTTTAGTATTAAATTACTGTAAACAAATCTAAAATATATTTAGTTGGGTTAGGCTAAAATAAATTGCTCTTGTTATAATAAGGTTAGGTAAGTTTCCTAAGATTCTTTTGGTGCAAAATTAAAATTTTTTACATTAACATTAATGAAAAAAATATATCTTTAAACGTATAAGAGAAAATTTTAGAAAGGACTTAATTTTAAATGAGTTCTTGCTAATTGACCAGTTTTACATATTCGGCACGACATATATATATATATATATATATATATATATATATATATATATATATATATATATATATATATATATATATATATATATATATATATAATACCAGGGCGAGGTATTTGCTTCAGGTGTAACGAAGTATATATGGATGCAACATTGCAATGTGTGGCATCACCTGACACACAAATCAGCCTCCCCTTGTGTGGTTCACACTCTCGCTGCTGGTATCGTTGTCTGTATATCCTCGTAGCCTCTTCAACACTGCCTCATATGTAAATGCATTTTTTTTTACTTTCGCTTTGGAGAAATAGCAAAGTTTTTTTTTGTATATTAATATTACTTTATCGGCTCAGGAGTAATGAGTCAAGATGGGAGGTGTAAGACACTTGCTGTATTTTTCACAGAACAGAAGCATATTAAAAATTCTACATCTGGCAGGATTTCTAGTTTTTCCTTTCTGACTTATGAACATTTAAGATTGGAATTAAATCTTATAACCTTCTACCGCGTTTCTTAATTGTTCTTAATCGTGTATTATTTCCATTACAGTTTAATTGGGAAATCGATTCGAATCTTTCTCCCGTAGAAATGAATGTCATAAAGGGACTGAAAACCCTTTAACAAGGAGCTACTTGCGTCTTTAACTTTATGTACAATAAATGCAGTTTCTGGTAAATGCGACTGAAAAACCCCATCTAAAATAGAATTACATAAGAAAAGGTCTTTATAGTACTGTTGTTTAATTTCAAATACACTTAAATCACATTTACAAAAAAAAAAAATAGAATTATATTCCGGAGGATTATAAATTACTGTAATTACTAGTAAGATAAATGAGGTCATTACGATGTTGGTTTAGCACAGGAACAGTACAGATGTTGAGAAGAAACTTGTGTGTTGATAACAAGTTGGAAAGGAAGGTGGACGTCATTACACACTGGGAAATAAACTCAACTGGAGGAACGAGTGCTGTGTGAGTGGCGATAATGTTGAATGCACAATTATTGAAAAAGACGTTTAAATTTTAGAAGTGTGTGGCGCAGCTCCGAACGAGTATTTTTTAGTTTTTATGCATTTGAACGTGAGAGAAGTGTAGAGAAGAGAGAGAGAAGCATTCATGATGATTATCATTGTAATAATCGTATACAGTACCGACAAAATGATGAATAAGACACATGTGCAGAACATTGGTAACGTTATTCCCGAAGCGTTTCGTCTCTACACAGTAGATTCTTCAGTCGAATACACAGGTGATTTAAAATTAGGGACATCAGAAGCAGTGGTGATATTCATGGAGTAAATGGCGCCTCTGAGCGCCATTTACTGGTGGCTAGTGGGGTTTCAATGGCTGCCGAGAATTCTGAAGAAAAAAGCAGCAGACTTTTTAGAAGAGACTTTTATTGGGACGACGTTGCTCTTTGTGTAGAACTTTATGGTGTTTCGCTCTGTGAAGAGCGAAACACGACGTGTGTCGCTATGTGTAGAGTTTTATCATGTAGTGTTTCTCTCTATCTAGAGCTCTATCAAGTCATGTTGTGCTCTGTGAAGAGAGAAGCACGACGCGTTTCGCTCTATGTAGAGCTTTATCAATACATATTTCTGCGTAAAGCTTTATCATGTCGTGTTTAACACAGTGTAGAGCTTTTTAAACTTATGTTTCGCTCTGTGTAAAACTGTATCACGTCATCAGCTCCACACAGTGCGAAATGTTGCCCCAATAAACCCCTTGTTGCGCAATATATGCATTTTCCTCACGGTAGTACAAGGAGAAAGTTCGGGGAGATGGAGTACAAAGTTAATGTTCAGTGTGTTAAACAAACAGAAGGAAGAGATAATACGATAGAGATATTATTACTGAGAGACAACAACTGCTGGGAGACAAGTGTGCTAGAAAAGGTGATACGAATTTCTTAAGACCTGCTATAGCGCGCAGGAGAGACTTGTGGATACAGGAGGGCAGATGCAAGTGGAGAGAGGAATGACTAGTGGAATGATGAGGTCAAAACTGAATTAGAATAATTTGGAATAGATTATTTTTCTACCGTGAAAATAGTAAATAGAGAAATCAGAAGATGAAAGAATTGTTACCTCCTTATTGGAACATTTTGCGTAGAGGAGGAAATAGTTTTGAAAAGAAGATAAATAAGGTATAGAAACCTATTAAGTTGATCACTATAGATTTGATGAAGGTAAAAAAAAATGTTCTTAGCGTGTTTTTGCCACCTCAATCATAAGAATGATTCATTTATCATGTAAGACATTCTCATGACCGCTGAATAATTGAACTCATTCGTATAACCAAAAAATATCGGCCCTTTTTCACAGTACGTATAAAATTATTTGGAAAAAAAGAAAACGGTGAGACGAAGTCAGGCCATTTTTATTTATTCATTATTTAATTCCCAGTGACTGACTCTCTGTATTGGGGCAAAATTTAACTAAAAAATTCACTAGTCTTGCCCTCTAACGAGCCCAAATAGTGTGATTTATTTTGATTCTGCGGAGACGCTGTGTTATGTCTCACTGAGATTTAACTCGAGTTTCTTCTCGCAATGGCGCACCCGTCAGTTCTGCTGTCTTCTAATGTTATTTTTCTCCTATAATCTACCTTGTCCATAATTACTACAGTATTTTCTTTGTTTACTTTCGCAAGGTGAAGTCCAGGATCTTCCCTTAATTCATGGTATAAATTAAAAAATCTTTGAGGACAATTATGCTGGAAAAGTCTGCGCAAATCTCAGACCTCTCCAACATAATTGTCAGACCTCTCCAACACAATTGTCAGACCTCTCCAACACAATTGTCAGACCTCTCCAACACAAGACCTGTCCAAAAGACCTGTCCAACACAAGACCTCTCCAACAGACCTCTCCAACACAAGACGTCTCAAACAGACCTGTCCAACACAAGACCTCTCCAACAGACCTCTCCCACACAATTGTTTTCAAAGATTTGTTAAATTATACCATGAATTAAAGATAAATCCTAGACCTCATCTCGCGAAAGCAGACAAAACAAGTGCGATAGTAATTATGGACGAGGTAGATTATAATGGAAAAATGAACATGTTATTAAAAGACTGAGAAACTCCCGCGTCTCTTAAACTTTTGGCACATCAGAATTTCTTAAACTTATTTGCCTGTCTACTTAGATTTATTTTAAGTAAGGTCTGTAAGGAAACAAGTTTTTTTCTGACGCGGGTGTTAGTTATATGATGATCCGCAGCTGGAGCTTTTGGTCATCTGACTGAGACCTTCCGCTGAGACTCAGTGGAGTGGATGTGGGTGGAATGTTATGTATTATTTGGGAAACGACGATCGATTAAAAGGTGGTGTCGCTGACGTTGATCGTTAGATAAGTTCCTTGATATAGTCCGTAGAGCCGCTGATAAAGCTTTATCTAGCCTTGTTGACTTGATAAAGCTCTACCGTGAGCGAAACGTCGTCTCCGTAGACCATCTTTTTTTCATTTTGCGTTCACAAACCCAAACTAAGCGCTAAACCTACAAGGGTCACACAACGCTACTCGAGATAATAAAACAGGGATTAAGATGTTTACTGCGTATCTCATCCTCACAATGAGACCCTTTTCAGAAGAGCGAAACGCTCATAGTTTTAGATGATACGACTTAAGTTAGGGCCATGAGCAAGTGACTTCAGACTGGTGATAGCATCAAGTTTCGACTGGCGATAGCATCAGGTTTCGACTGGCGATAGCATCAGGTTTCGACTGGCGATAGCATCAGGTTTCGACTGGCGATAGCATCAGGTTTCGACTGGCGATAGCATCAGGTTTCGACTGGCGATAGCATCAGGTTTCGACTGGCGGTAGCATCAGGTTTCGACTGGCGATAGCATCAGGTTTCGACTGGCGATAGCATCAGGTTTCGACTGGCGATAGCATCAGGTTTCGACTGGCGATAGCATCAGGTTTCGACTGGCGATAGCATCAGGTTTCGACTAGCGATAGCATCAGGTTTCGACTGGCGATAGCATCAGGTTTCGACTGCCGATAGCATCAGGTTTCGACTGCCGATAGCATCAGGTTTCGACTGGCGATAGCATCAGGTTTCGACTGGCGATAGCATCAGGTTTCGACTGGCGATAGCATCAGGTTTCGACTGGCGATAGCATCAGGTTTCGACTGGCGATAGCATCAGGTTTCGACTGGCGATAGCATCAGGTTTCGACTGGCGATAGCATCAGGTTTCGACTGGCGATAGCATCAGGTTTCGACTGGCGATAGCATCAGGTTTCGACTGGCGATAGCATCAGGTTTCGACTGGCGATAGCATCAGGTTTCGACTAGCGATAGCATCAGGTTTCGACTGGCGATAGCATCAGGTTTCGACTGCCGATAGCATCAGGTTTCGACTGGCGATAGCATCAGGTTTCGACTGGCGATAGCATCAGGTTTCGACTGGCGATAGCATCAGGTTTCGACTGGCGATAGCATCAGGTTTCGACTGGCGATAGCATCAGGTTTCGACTGGCGATAGCATCAGGTTTCGACTGGCGATAGCATCAGGTTTCGACTGGCGATAGCATCAGGTTTCGACTGGCCTAGTGAGGTACTGAAACAGTGTCATGATATGCATGATATGTCAAGCTGTCTCATGCATATTAAGTTCAGTTAGTCTAGGTTAGGCTAAGTTAGGTTAAGTTAGGTTACGTTGCGCTACATTAATTTTGAGTTAGGTTAGGTTAGGAAGTATTGGAAGATCTATACTTTCTCTCTCTCTCTCTCTCTCCCTCCCTAAATTATCGCCTCTGCACATATTTCTTCTTATTTCTTTCCTTCTCTTCATTATCATCATCCTTCAAGCTATCTCCCCACCTCATCCCTTCTTTACCCTGCCTCTCCCCTCCCCTCTCACACCCTATCCGCTCCTTCCCTCTCCTCATCTCTCTAACACACACCACATTTCATTATTCTCTTCCCTTCTTGCTTTATGTGGCTTTCCCCTCTTCTTTATTTTTTTATCTTCTCACCCTAATCATTCTTCCATATCTCCATATCTCTTCATTCTCTCCCCATTTATCTTAATACCTTCCTCTCTTTTTCCCCTCCTTCATTTCCAGCCTTCATAAGGAATATCTGTCTCCTAACTCCTATTCATGAGTACTCCATAGGCCTATAAAAATTTCTCTATAGGTCTATCAAAGGTCTCTATAAGCCTATTCCAATTCTCCATAGGTCTATTGAAGTCTGTGCTTCATAGGTCTAGTGAAGCCTGTGTTCCATATGTCTACGAGGAGTTGGTCGAGAAGACTAGCCTGGTCCAAGAGATTGTTTTGGTGGTGTTGCCATGGTAACGGACGACAACACGACTGCCTCCCACATCCCATGTGTTTATCTTGTACGTACCAGCTGCAGCGACCAGGCTCCCGGGTTCCTTTGGGGTGGTTATTGGGTTGTTTTGGGGTGGATGTTTGGTTGCTTGGTGTGGTCATTGGTCATTCGGTGTAGTTACTGTAGTGAGTCGACTTTCTCACAGTAGCTAGTCGACCTCTCACAGTAGTGAGTCGACCTTCTCACAGTAGCGAGTAGACCTCACAGTAGCTAGTCGACCTCTCACAGTAGTGAGTCGACCACTGACTTAGAGAAGACGGTCATATTATTATTATAATCAAGGGGGAAGCACTAAACCCGTAGGATTATACAGCGCCTATGGGGGGATGGAAGGCATTCAGGCTTAATTCAGGGAACTGGAGCACAGATCCAACTGGAGCACAGATCCAATTCCCTAGATCAAGAGCCCCTCACCAGTGTCAAGGAGCCTTCCTTGAGGGGAAGACGGTCATAAAAAAAAAAAAATGACCCTCAACAGATTCGTGAACAATGCGACATAAACTTGACTAAGGCCACATTGGAAGCCGCAGTGTATTTCAGTGACATCTGAAGGTTTTCAAACACCCTCAAGTTTACCTCCTGACGCTGAGCACCATCGCAGGACCAACGTCATCTTTGCAATCACCGACTGCATTATTTCAGGGTATTACACGCGGGTTTCAGTCACTGTAATTTGTATCATTTTCTAATTTTTTTTCAGTTCTGTTGACCTGACAAACAAACCCAATCTAAGTAAGGAAGATTTCTTTAGAGCAGCTGAATATTTTGAGTAAAGTAAGAAGGCGAGAAAGTGATATTCCTTATGTGAACATAAATACATTCAAGCGAACCAAGGAACGGGAAGGGTTTGAATACATGGTGAGTGAGTTGCAAAACTCCAGGCCAGTGCGTAAACCACTGGGCCAGCTGACTACAGTAAGATTCATCCAACTAGGTATATTTATACACCATAGGGAGGTTAGCATGGGCCACCACTGTGACCACAAATGCAAGTTTTTACAGATGGATCTCCCGCCAGCGTGGCTGTAACGAACTCTAGCTCAAGTCCCCTCAAAGCCACTGTCATGACTCACTTTAAGCGGAAATGCAAACCAAAGGAATTACTTAACAAAATTATCCTGAATTTTCATCTATTTTTCCTTATATCCCAACGAGGGGGCGTCGACCCCCGAAACCTTCTCCAGGTATATACGGAAGAGTTTCAGCTCTCTCTCTCTCTCTCTCTCTCTCTCTCTCGCCGACTAGCAGAACGAACTAAATTATGAATAACTTGTAATAAATGAAAGACAAGGATGAACAATAACTCCCGCATCACCCATCAACACAGACTTTGCGACGCAGAATGAATAATTTCGCGTTCTGGACAAACTTTCCAGCATTTATTTTGCAAACTGAAAATTGGTATCCTCCCTCAGTTCGTTCCATAGCTTGACACCAGTGACTTCTTTCCTAGAGTTAATCTAGAGTTATTTAAGTGTTAATTTAGAGTTTTAGTTAATTTAGAGTTAATCTATATTTTGCTGATAAAAAATGGCCGAAAACGTTTGGTAAAGGGACACATTTTGCAGAGAAAATCTCAAATTTGAAGACTTTTCACTCGATGCAGAGCCTTATTAAGTCGCGTCATTAATAAGGCTCCGCATTGCGCAAAACGTTGCCAGAATTTAGGACCTGTTCAGCAAACATGTTGGGAACATGGTTACGTCGGAGGTAGGCGGGGCCAAAGATGTCATTCGCTCACCTGTGTCTCTCGAGGTAACCACATGAGAACCTGTTGACAACGCGAGTCATACGAGATACGAAGGCTGCTCCTTGTCCTTGAGACGGGAAAGACCTAGACGGAGCTCTGGGGGTCAGTGCCCCCCGCGTCGCAGCCAAACAAAAATAAATGCTGGAAGTTGCCCGTCGTGGGAATTAATAGCTCTATGCTGTTCCGAAATTGTGCGAGGTGAGGGAGAATTCTTAAGGATCATGTATCTAAGAGCTGGACAACTAACTTCTATCCTGTGTTAAAGGATATGCGTTTTTAAGGATCTATGGTCCTGTACGTGCCATCTATCCTGTGCTGAAGGATCTATGGTCGTGTATTTGCCGTCTATCCTGTGCTGAAGGATCTGTGGTCCTGTACTTGCTGTTTATCCTGTTTGAAAGGATCTGCGGTCTTCTGCCTTGACCCTAAGCAGGAGAAACGATAAAGATTAGGCAATCCAAGCGTGTGGTGCATACTCTAGATAAAAGTTAACTTGCTTTTGCGGAAGAGAATCACTACATGACTCTTCGTAGTCAGTGCGGAGTTTGATTTCACATCCAGGATATCAGCTGTATTTCTCTCTATTTTATCTCTCTCTCTCTCTCTCTGTCTCTCTCTGTCTCATCGTCTTTCCATCTCTGTATCTCCCTTCTCTCTCTCCGTCCTCCCTCGCTCCCTTCCCTGGTCCCTCCCTCCCTCCCTCCCTCCTAGGCCCCCTCCCTCCCTCCTTACCTCCCTCGCTCCCTTCCTCCCTCCCTCGCTCCCTTCATTAATCCATCCTGATGGGAAAATATTAATTACATCTTCATTATTTCCCTAATTTTAATCAATTCTCCGTTATTCTATTATCGTTCGCTGAATGGCAGATGCGAGGGAGATGAAGAGTGGGGAGAGAATGCTTGATGAGGGGTGAGGGGGAGGGGGATGGGAAGGGGAGGGGTAGGGGGTAGTGAGGGGAGGGTGGGGAGGGAGAAGAGGATGGACTATAAAGGAAGAGGTTGGAGGAGGTAAGAAAATTGAGAGGAACAAAGGGGACAGTGTTGATGTCTTTTTACTGTTCTTGTTACAGTTCTCTCTGTGTCTTGTTACAGTTCTCTCTGTGTCTTGTTACAGTTCTCTCTGTGTCTTGTTACAGTTCTCTCTGTGTCTTGTTACAGTTCTCTCTGTCTTGTTACAGTTCTCTCTGTGTCTTGCTACAGATCTCTCTGTATCTTGTTACAGTTCTCTCTCTGTCTTGCTACAGTTCTCTCCGTGTCTTGCTACAGTTCTCTCCGTGTCTTGCTACAGTTCTCTCCGTGTCTTACTACAGTTCTCTCCGTGTCTTGCTACAGTTCTCTCTGTGTCTTGCTACAGTTCTCTCTGTGTCTTGTTACAGTTCTCTCTGTGTCTTGTTACAGTTCTGTGTCTTGTTACAGTTCTGTGTCTTGTTACAGTTCTCTCTGTCTTGTTACAGTTCTGTGTCTTGTTACAGTTCTCTCTGTGTCTTGTTACAGTTCTCTCTGTCTTGTTACAGTTCTGTGTCTTGTTACAGTTCTGTGTCTTGTTACAGTTCTGTGTCTTGTTACAGTTCTCTCTGTGTCTTGTTACAGTTCTCTCTGTCTTGTTACAGTTCTCTCTGTGTCTTGTTACAGTTCTCTCTGTGTCTTGTTACAGTTCTCTCTGTCTTGTTACAGTTCTGTGTCTTGTTACAATTCTGTGTCTTATTACAGTTCTCTCTGTGTCTTGTTACAGTTCTGTGTCTTGTTACAGTTCTCTCTGTGTCTTGTTACAGTTCTCTCTGTGTCTTGTTACAGTTCTGTGTCTTGTTACAGTTCTGTGTCTTGTTACAGTTCTCTCTGTGTCTTGTTACAGTTCTCTCTGTGTCTTGTTACAGTTCTGTGTCTTGTTACAGTTCTGTGTCTTGTTACAGTTCTGTGTCTTGTTACAGTTCTGTGTCTTGTTACAGTTCTGTGTCTTGTTACAGTTCTGTGTCTTGTTACAGTTCTCTTTGTGTCTTGTTACAGTTCTGTGTCTTGTTACAGTTCTGTGTCTTGTTACAGTTCTCTCTGTGTCTTGTTACAGTTCTGTGTCTTGTTACAGTTCTGTGTCTTGTTACAGTTCTGTGTCTTGTTACAGTTCTCTCTGTGTCTTGTTACAGTTCTGTGTCTTGTTACAGTTCTGTGTCTTGTTACAGTTCTGTGTCTTGTTACAGTTCTGTGTCTTGTTACAGTTCTGTGTCTTGTTACAGTTCTGTGTCTTGTTACAGTTCTCTCTGTGTCTTGTTACAGTTCTCTCTGTCTTGTTACAGTTCTGTGTCTTGTTACAGTTCTGTGTCTTATTACAGTTCTCTCTGTGTCTTGTTACAGTTCTGTGTCTTGTTACAGTTCTCTCTGTGTCTTGTTACAGTTCTCTCTGTGTCTTGTTACAGTTCTGTGTCTTGTTACAGTTCTGTGTCTTGTTACAGTTCTCTCTGTGTCTTGTTACAGTTCTGTGTCTTGTTACAGTTCTGTGTCTTGTTACAGTTCTCTCTGTGTCTTGCTACAGTTCTGTGTCTTGTTACAGTTCTGTGTCTTGTTACAGTTCTGTGTCTTGTTACAGTTCTGTGTCTTGTTACAGTTCTGTGTCTTGTTACAGTTCTGTGTCTTGTTACAGTTCTGTGTCTTGTTCTGTATCTAAGTTATGAGTTACAGGCACTTCAGCATTTTGTCATGTCAGCATGTCATTGCTCAGAACAAAAAAAAAGAATGTTGGGGTTTCAGGTATAAGGTTTGTCAAGAAACAGGACAAGTGTTTCCTGACGCGGGTCTTAGTCATATGATGACCCGCAGCAGGACCTATTGGTCATCTGACCGAGACCTTCCGCTGGCTTACCGAGCCACCTCTTTAAAAATCATCATTACCATAATAACCATTAAATTATAACAATATTGGTGTTTCCCACTTATCAGTGGTTATAATAATGAACTTTTTCGTGACTTTGTATTTAGTTAATAAACTCGACTTATTTTGAAATATGGAATAAGAATTCTGTATTCTTATTTTTTAAGCTTTTATTTACACTCTTGTAAAATAGGGACGTCATTTTTCGAGCCAGGTCACAGATCCTCGTTAAAACACGTTGTAAATTTATTTTTGGAAATAAATTGGATAAATTAAATTTAAGAATAAATTGGCTACTCTGTGAGAGACATATCTCTCAGTGTATCACAGACTTTAGAGTTTACATTAAATCCCTAATTTAGGGATTAAACAAAAGGTGATTAGCAGTGAACAGTTTACGCTCAGCTTTAATGACCCTCGGGTAGTTAGACCTGTTATTTTTTTCACTGCTACAGTACCAGGATGCAACAAGAGGTTTATTATTGCTGTTGTTGGCAGCTCTCTGTTTATTTTTTGCTTGCGTTTTAATCTTCTTTAAAAGTTTATTTTGTTGGTTTGATGTTTGTGATATAAAGTTTTGTCAATCATTCTGAAAAAAAAAATTATGGAAAGATAAGATCATGAGACCGAGAGAGAGAGAGAGAGAGAGAGAGAGAGAGAGAGAGAGAGAGAGAGAGAGAGAGAGAGAGAGAGAGAGAGAGAGAGAGAGAGAGAGAGAGAGAGATACTACGACTTTTACAACTACAAGAATAATAACTACTACTACAACTTCAATTACTAAAGATACTACTACTGCAACAACTACAATAACTACTGCTACATCTACAACAACTACAACAACTACTACTGCAACTACAATAACTACTGCTACATCTACAACAGCTACTATAACTACTACTGCAACTACAACGACAACTACTACAACTAGTAATACAACAATAAATACAGTCGCCGTTATTTTAATATAAATATAACAAATATACTGAAAAATGCACAATTTCCCTTTTTTCAGAATTTATCGTTCAGATAAACGTTGTTACCATACCCAGAGTCTCTCAGTCTCACTATCTTTCGGACACAATAAATATTATCATTCTCTCAGTCTCACTATCTTTCGGACACAATAAATATTATCATTCTCTCAGTCTCACTATCTTTCGGACACAATAAATATTATCATTCTCTCAGTCTCACTATCTTTCGGACACAATAAATATTATCATTCTCTCAGTCTCACTATCTTTTGGACACAATAAATATTATCATTCTCTCAGTCTCACTATCTTTCGGACACAATAAATATTATCATTCTCTCAGTCTCACTATCTTTCGGACACAATAAATATTATCATTATTAAAATAATAATAATTACTATAATAATGAACTTAGGAGTCGTACAGCAAGTGTGGAATGGGAGGGGATCAGGTATGATCCAAGGGGAGAGTAGTTCCATTTCCTTGCATCAAGAGCCCTCCATCACCATCATGAAGATGACAGATGAATAACTGGCACCGTAAGGAGTGCCTGATAAGAGGGTAGGCCTATGCCGCCTTACATTCAGGTCCGTAGGCTGGGAAAACTGTTTTATTTGGGGGTAACTAATTTATCACATATTGCATCCACTCTGATCCCAGTGTGTGTGTGTTTAGATATTAAAGAGGGAGGGAGAGAGAGAGAGAGAGAGAGAGAGAGAGAGAGAGAGAGAGAGAGAGATAGTGAGAGAGAGAGAGAGAGAGAGAGAGAGAGAGAGAGAGAGAGAGAGAGAGAGAACACGCCCATGCATCCTCTAAACCTCGACATATCTGCTTCTCCTGGGAGTGACTACTGACACGGTACATCGGCATTATCGTCACTAATTAATTTAGGTTAGGTTACATTGCTGGAGATGAAGATAACCAAAGTTATTTTAGCGTTTAACTTATTTTCAAGCTGGAATGTGTATCATGCACGTGAATTAATCTAATATAATTTTGTGTGTATATATATATATATATATATATATATATATATATATATATATATATATATATATATACACACACACACAAAATTATTAGATTAATTTACGTGCATGATACACATTCCAGCTTATTGTTTGAGTTACGTTAGATATTAGTTGTAACATGACAGGAGTGAAGAACAACATAAAATGGACCCACGATAAGACCCAAGAATGGACCCATGATAAGACCCAAGAATGGACCCACGATAAGACCCAAGAATGGACCCATGATAAGACCCAAGAATGGACCCACGATAAGACCCAAGAATGGACCCATGATAAGACCCAAGAATGGACCCACGATAAGACCCAAGAATGGACCCATGATAAGACCCAAGAATGGACCCACGATAAGACCCAAGAATGGACCCATGATAAGACCCAAGAATGGACCCATGATAAGACCCAAGAATGGACCCACGATAAGACCCAGAAATGGACCCACGATAAGACCCAGGAATAGACCCATGATAAGACCCAGGAATGGACCCACGAAAAGGACCCACCACAAGTCACAGTCTGGGAAGCCTAAAAGCCTATTTAACTAATGTGTTAACGTGTATTACGAAAAAACTCCCAAGTCAGTATTATATTCTTGAATAGAAAATTAATTATGCTTTCATAAAATGAAGCAACAACGAAGTCCATGACGTCTTCTGAACATTATATTGGGCGGAGGTGACTGACTCCCAGAGAAAGACGAACTAGACCACAACTGTGTACGGTGACGTGTATGTCTCTCGGGTTAAGTTAGGTAAAGTTTGTCAGGAAACGGAACAAGTGTTTCCTGACGCGAATCTTAGTCATATGATGACCAGCAGCTGGAGCTTTTGACCATATGACCGAGGCCTTCCTCTGGCTTCGGCACCGGTCCACCCCTTTATTAAAAATTAAGGTAGTTTACTACTTTTGTCTCTCGGTGTACTGAGAGTTTACTCTGATATCTACTTTGTGGGGATAAAATTATTCTTGACCTGATGTGGAACAGGTTATAAGCAGCCTTAATGACCCCTCGTGTAATCATAGGCTTTTAAAACCAACCAATCATTCAGGTCCAGTATCACCAATTCACCGCCAGGGAACTATAAACTACACATCAAGGAACCCTTGACGTCACACAATGAGTTAGCCAATGAGAGTCGAGAACTCCATGTTGCCATGAAATTTATATTATCTAAAGCTCCTTAATGCAATATTACAGAATGAAAACATCTATAGGCAAAATATACATTTTTCTAACACTGAATAATTTATTTTTAAACAAAACTAGTAATTGTGTAGCTAAATCTGTTTTCAGATAGAAAATTTGTCGAAAGGATGGAGGCGGCGGTCAGACAAAGGAATATACGCACACACATGAAGAATTCAGAGTTAAACCAATAAATTTTATTCCAAAGGCGTGAGACTGACATCGTGTGCGTCTCTCACTCTCTCCGCTGTAGTGTTTGTCCTGACTATATCAAATATATACCAAGAGACGGTGTATAACAGTAACGCCATCAGACCGCCACTCATTAAGTCATTTCTTATCTAGTGAATAGTATTTATATAGAGGTACACTTAATATATATAGAACCAATTGAGCACTTTTAAGGTGATGCTGTAGTTTATTCAAGAAAAAATACAGCTTTTTAAGGTGGATAGTTGAAGTCTATGTTGACTACACGAAAGTCTTTAAGACATATATATATATATATATATATATATATATATATATATATATATATATATATATATATATATATATATACATACATGTACCGTATATGCCACCTTTATATTAACAATGTATCTCTTAAATCTTCTGTGCCATATTATGTAATAAAATATTCCTATTGGTAAAAAAAAAATAGTTTAAAAGATGGGGTGGTAGGGGAAGTGGAATATTCAAACGGCTTCAGGAAGAAATCCAAATATTCTTCCTTGAAGCCTTTTTATCCACTTCTCCGAGGCTATGGGTCCCACAATTTACACCAGAGGTGGACCCCATCCTATATATATATATATATATATATATATATATATATATATATATATATATATATATATATATATATATATATATATATATATATCTTGTTCACCAACATTCACAAATATTTTCATCCTTAAAGGAACTGAAGTGAGCTTTTATTGTAAATACAGAGACATACATATTTTTGTGTATATACCCTTGCTTTTAACGTTGGTTAATTAGGTTAAAAGCCTATCGACTACACGAGTCATATAGGCTGCATTTCGCCTCTCCACCACTAATTATATTTTAACCCCTAACATAGGTACTAATATCTCGGTGTATATGCACAGAGATACACACCTTCGGGTTATATATCCTGTGTATGTGCTGGGTTGTTGGCTAGGTAACTAGCTTTAAAGTTTATCAACTGCTCAAAGGAAAATTAAAACTACATGTCACCTATTCACCAGCAATCACGACTGGAAAAATAGATACAGTCGGTATTTTATACCATTTATCTCAACCAGTGAAGAATTCTTTAATCCCTAAAATAGGAATGATGGTAAACTCTCAGTGTATATATATACAGTTATACACCTCTCGGTGTATATTCACTAAGTTATGCAGCTCTCGGTGTATATATTCTGTGGTGTGTATATCTGAAATTTCTTGCTCTTTGTGTACATTAATAACCATCTAATCCTCAGTAAGTCTACTTAATTATACCACATAACACAGTCCACTAATTTTATGAAGAATAATAAGGTACAATACCGTGACTGGAACAACACATAAATAACTCACACATGGGAGAAAGAAACCTACGACGTGGTTTCGGTCCGACTTGGACCATTAACAAGTCGGGCTGAAACGTCGTAGTTTCTTTCTCCTAGGTGCGGGTTACTTATGTGTACTAATTTTATCTCTAATGTTTGGTTAGTGTTAGCCCGACTATTACTCCAGAAAAATAAATAAATATTCCCAGTAAAGTATTCACAATAGCGCAGTATTTCCAGTGTTGAATACACAGTCAAATAGTGTTATGATAACTTTCCACTTGTGAACTTATAATCATGTACGAGACAGAGAGAGTCATAGAGAGAGACGTGGCTCCCATGTCAACCCGTTCTCCTCAGATCTTTGTCGATTTCGCAGTAAATTTCTCGGCCTAGTGTGCTTAGGTTACATTAGGTAAAGTAAAGTTAGGTAATGCTAGATTAGGTTTTGTTAGGTTAAGTTAGGTTAGGTTAGCGAGGTTATTTTACGTTAGGTTTGGTTAGAATGTCGTCTGTAGTATATAAAAATAATTATTATAACATAGTATTTTTTAGGGGAAGACAGAGAACGGGGGAGCCAGTAAGCGCACTCTACAGTCAGGCAATCACCAGTTAAGACTCGTGTAACAGTTACCCGTCCGACTATCTTAGCAACAGTGGGATACTGACTGATTAAGGGAATGGCCTGTTTATACTCTGAGTTCCACAGGTTACTACACATATGATTATTACAACGCTTCAGACTGCTCTCATACTCGTGGCGTGAAAGCAGTCTGCAGCGTTACAGGAAGATCTCATTCAGAAAACTGAGCATATCAAGGGGGGTAACTATTAAATCCGAGAAATGCCAATGATTTTGTCGGACCCCGTACCAGGTCCCACCGCCGTCGCCCGCCCGGGACCCCAACACTTTGTAAACACTGCAAGCCGTTCCACACGCAACTTCCGCTATTTTACTCCTTATTCGCACGCATCGCTTTTATTTTTTGACACTTTGTTATTCTCTCTCTCTCTTTCTCTCTCAACAAAATAAAGTCCTGAGACACGCCAATTCTTGGTACGTCAAAAAATCTTTACATGTGTATCTGTCTTTAATGTACTCGAGTATGTCTTTTAAGCTCTCAGCTTATAATTTTGTCTGTGCGCTAGTGTCTGTCTGGGCTAGTGTCTGTGTCTGCGCTAGTGTCTGTCTGGGCTAGTGTGTGTGTCTGCGCTAGTGTCTGTCTGGGCTAGTGTCTGTGTCTGCGCTAGTGTCTGTCTGCGTTAGTGTCTGTGTCTGCGCTAGCGTCTGTCCCTGAGCTAGTGTTTGTATCTGCGTTAGTGTCTGTATCTGCACTAGCTTCTGTGTCTGCACTAGCTTCTGTGTCTGAACTAGCGTCTGTGTCTGAGCTACTGTCTGTGTCTTTACGAGTTCACGTGTTTGTTCCTATAACTATGTTTATGTATGTGAATCGGGCGTATAGATCTGAAAGATGATCTATTTCTAATTTCATTGAGATGGAGGATTAATTTTAGTCTCCCGGTGAGAAAGGATAGAGCGAGAGAGAGAGAGAGAGAAAGAGAGAGAGAGAGAGAGAGAGAGAGAGAGAGAGAGAGAGAGAGAGAGAGAGAGAGAGAGAGACAGAGACAGAGAGAGAGAAAGAGGGAAAGAGGACTGATACAACCTGGGCACCTCACCTGACATGAAATCACCATTGATTACCTGTCAAAGGTTGAAATTCGACACAGCGACTCCGCGTATCAATCCTGGAACCTCCTGCCGTCACCGGGTTCGCAAACAGAGGAAAACATATCTGTCAGTATCCCAGAGTCTAAACAAAAATGGAGCACTTGAACTACAGTATTTAATTCGGATTTATACTCGAAGTGGTTAAAACACTTTAGTACTGCCTTCTGCTGTTATTGTTATCAAGACATAACAAACTGTAATCAAAATTAGTGATCTGGACTGTGAGATAATGGCGAAATTCCAAGCGCTTTCGTGATTTCTCACGTTTTCCAGGAAAACGTGAGAAATCACGAAATCACTCCAACGCTCAGTGAGTACTGTCCGAAGTGAAGTCATATGTGAGGTCATATCTCAGCTTTGTCTTCTCTTAAGAGTCCATTATTTTTGCTATTTCTCGATGATGTGAAAAATTTTGAAAGCGATTGGAATTTCGTAATTTTTTTCCACTATTATTTTCCTTATTGTGATATCACCTGTTTATTATGATAGTTTTGCACACACACACACACACGCGCACACACACTATATACATATATATATATATATATATATATATATATATATATATATATATATATATATAGTGCCGTATTCTATTTTTTTTGGTTACGAGTAAAATAAACCCATTATTTTTTTTACTTTGATCGTTATCAAGGGATAAAATTGATGGTGAAATTTCTTAGAAAAATTTAGACACAGACGAGCAAAAATATATCAAATTGCATATTAACCAATTAAATTTTGAATCTGTATTTTTTGAGATAAAATAACCAATTACTTTTACTCTGAAGGTTTACGAGGGACATGACAGACGATGGAATTTCTCGGAAAAGCTAAGGAGAAGAAACTTAGATGTTGCTTGTGTAGATCTGGTGTACTGGAAAATTGTTTTGGTATCAAAGAAATAGTGGAGCGGCTTTCAATTTTTTTTTCACATTATAACACACACACACACACACACACACACACACACATACACACACACACACACACACACACACACAGGGATAAAATACAGGGGAAAAAGGAGAGTGGTAGTTTAATACAAATCCGTTTAGAAACGAAAACTGGGAAGAAGATAAAAAAGCATCTGCAATGATTTCTGTAAAAAAATATTCGAGAAGATATGAAAGGTGTGAGATGTAAAGAGAAGGAATGAGAAATGAGGAGCATACTGAGAGTTGTGTGTGTGTGTGTGTGTGTGTGTGTGTGTGTGTGTGTACATATGTGTGTGTGTGTGTGTGTGTGTGTGTACTCACCTATTTGTACTCACCTATTTGTGGTTGCAGGGGTCGAGTCATAGCTCCTGGCCCCGCCTCTTCACTGATTGCTACTAGGTCCTCTCTCTCCCTGCTCCATGAGCTTTATCATACCTCGCCTTAAAACTATGTATGGTTCCCGCCTCCACTACGTCACTTTCTAGGCTATTCCACGACTTGACTACTCTATGACTGAAGAAATACTTCCTAACATCCCTTTGATTCATCTGAGTCTTCAACTTCCAATTGTGACCTCTTGTGTCTGTGTCCCATCTCTGGAACATCCCGTCTTTGTCCACCTTGTCAATTCCGCGCAGTATTTTATATGTCGTTATCATGTCTCCCCTGACCCTCCTGTCCTCCAGTGTCGTCAGGCCGATTTCCCTCAACCTTTCTTCGTAGGACAATCCCCGTAGCTCTGGGACTAGTCTTGTTGCAAACCTTTGCACTTTCTCTAATTTCTTGACGTGCTTGACTAGGTGTGGATTCCAAACTGGTGCTGCATACTCCAGTATGGGCCTGACGTAAATGGTATACAGAGTCTTAAACGAATCCTTATTGAGGTATCGGAACGCTATCCGTAGGTTTGCCAGGCGCCCGTATGCTGCAGCAGTTATCTGATTGATGTGCGCCTCAGGAGATATGCTCGGTGTTATACTCACCCCCAGATCTTTTTCCTTGAGTGAGGTTTGCAGTCTTTGGCCATCTAAACTATATTGTGTCTGCGGTCTTCTTTGTGAGGAACTGTGTCGAAGGCCTTCTTGCAGTCCAAATATATGCAGTCGATCCACCCCTCTCTCTCTTGTCTTACTTCTGTCACCTTGTCATAAAACTCTAGTAGGTTTGTGACACAGGATTTTCCTTCCCTGAAACCGTGTGTGTGTGTATGTGTGTGTGTGTGTGTGTGTATGTGTATATGTGTGTGTGTGTGTGTGTGTGTGTGTATGTGTGTGTGTGTGTGTGTATATGTGTGTGTGTGTGTATGTGTGTGTGTGTGTGTGTGTGTGTGTGTGTGTGTGTGTATATGTATGTGTGTGTGTGTATGTGTGTGTGTATGTGTGTACTCATCTATATGTGTGTGTATGTGTGTGTGATGTGTGTGTGTGTGTGTGTGTGTGTGTGTGTGTGTGTGTGTGTGTGTGTGTGTGTGTGTGTGTGTGAGCCAGAAAGCTGATGAAATCGTAATATTTTAAATAATGTAGAAGTATACGAGGGATAAAGTGCATCATTACAATTATTTTGCAGAGTGCTCACGTGAAATAGTGATACGGAAAAAGAAGAAACTTCAAAAGGCACAGACATGTAGCAGGATGTATGTTTAAAAGGAGAGGAGAAAGGACGGAATTCAGATACTGCAATCAGAAAATAATACAACATATGACACCAGCGTTTAAGTACCAACAACAGACCTGTCATGGGAAATGACAGCAGAGGAGTGCCAGCCAGATAGCCAGGGTTAGAATATTATTATAATGAAAAAGAAGCGCTAAACCACAAGGGTCATACAGCGCAGCCAGGGTTAGAGAGAACTGCAAGGAGCCCACTAGACAGAGGTATGACAGTACCTTCTGCTACATTATTCCATGCTGACCATTACCAATCACATTTCCCCATCGATCCTTACCTTCAGCTTGTACCTTTCACATGGCCCTAAATCCTCACCATGACCCTCGAATCTCAGAAACCACCCTTACCCCTATAACCCCCCCCACATCCTAATATAATTAGAAGCCTCCCCTCCCCTTCTCTTCTGGGAGACAACTTCTCAGAGTCCTCCCAGACTTCCCACCCTTGCCAGGAACCTTGCATCCTCTCTCACATGAAGCAAATATCAGTTATATAGGCTAGATACACAGTAATAAATCTATATATGTAGATGGCATTGCAAGCAAGAGTTGTGAAATGAGAAATAAAATACTTGAATTAAAACCAGATATAATAGCAAACCCTGGAACGAGTGGGATTTAAACCCATGGCAAGTGATTCCTACAACTCTAGTCCAGTGCATAAGGACTCACTCGCCAAGGGTTCAAACCTCACACCTTCTGTGGTTTGTTTGCGATCGTGAGTCAGATATAGCCATTGTATAGGCAAAGATTATACTTACTGTAAAACTGATAACAAATGTAATATTCAATAGTATGGAATAATCAGAAGCAAGAGAAGAGGTTAGACGTGGAACTAATAAAGAGATACGTGGTAACTGTTACCAGTTAACAAATTCTGCAGTGGAGACATCAGGGACTACAAAATAGAAACAGTGAAGAGAGGAAGAGAGATCCAAGGTAATAATAATATTAATCTATAATCAAACAAAAAAGATCAATGCAGAAATATGAATGGAAATACAACTCCTAGAAAATTAACAGATTAAAACGAAGGAGAAACTTCACAGTAAACACGCAGGAAGGATTTTTGGTGAATTTTTCCATCTGTTGTGATTTTTTTTCTTCGTTCTTTAAAGGATGGGGAGTGAACCACTGGTTTTTAGAATTTTTGATCATTCAGAAATAGACTGGAGGGACTGACATTCACTTGGATGGCCAGATAATTTAAAAAAAAAGTATGGAATCAGCAATGGAAAATTTTGTGAGCCAACACATTAAAATTCAATATGAAAATGCAGAGGAGATGAACCAGCAAGACTGAATATGGTCTTCACCCTGAGTGAAGCAGTTGTAAAAGAAATCGTATATGAAGACGAGTAAAAACATAATTCCCTGTGATGGAGAGAAGGGACAGTTAAAAAATGCATGAAATTAAAACAGACTAAAGCTACAGGAAAGACAATTACAAGAGCACGAGAAGTTTCCTGAATGAAGTTCAGTGAAACAAAATAAGAATTATGACAGTGCACGAGTTGACAACACTGCTCAAAATATACAAGAAAGTAACAGACAGATTTACAGAGAAAGGAGAAAAAATAGAATTTAAAAAGCCCATAGAAAGCCTGTGGTTTACAAAGAAGTATAGTGGCAAAAGATGTAACTTTGGATCTAGTGAGAATGAGTAAAGCGCAGCTTTGCGTCCCAATAGTCAGGATTTACACAAGCCAATAGAAACGGGTCAAGTGCCAGTCAGCAGCAAAACTGCAAATGTTTTTCCAATATGCAGAAAGGGAGAAAGACTCTAACTTTTTATTTTTTATGTATATAAAAAACGCCGAACTCGTGTGGGTCACTCAGGGTAAGGACCGGTGAAGGCTCGATCCTCCGGCCGCTAGTCGAGAGACACTCGTAATCGGTTTCGGAAGGAATATAAAATGGAAAAAGGAAACTTTTGACAAGTATTACTGAGAAACTAAGATAGCAGAAGACGTAAACAAGAAGCTGACACATAAGCAACAATATGCTCGTCAGGGATGGCAATATTGCCTGAGATTTTTTAATTCCTAAGAAAAAGCAAGGAAAACAAAACAAGAAAGACAGAGGTGGGTAATCTAGGATTTTCCTAGACTTAAAATACGAAATTGATATAGTGCCACACTGAATGCTGATTTACGAAGTAGGACGCGTAGGAGTAACAGTAATGCTTAGGTAAAGTCAGGAATATCTGAAGAATATAAGGCAGAGAGTAATTAATGAAAAGATATCAGAGTGGGCGAAGGTGATGAGTGGAGTACCTCATGGATCAGTGCTGGGACACGTTACGGCATATGATGCACATAAATAGTACTTTATATATTGATATAAAACAGATTATTTAAAGAATAACACAGAAATATATAGAGTGAATAGATTAATAATGAACGTTGGAAAAAGAGAAAGAAAGAGAGAGAGAGACTGGAGCCAATACAGAAAGCAACCAAATCCACAAACTCAAAATACACTTAAGTTACATGTACAAAACGAGTGGCGGAGATGGTTGGGTGGTAAGATTTGTCAGGAAAGAGGACTAGTGTTTCTTGACGCGGGTTTTAGTCATATGATCACCCGCCGCTGGAGCTTTAGGTCAGCTGACCGAGGCCTTCCGCTGGCTTACCGGTCCACCCCTATAAAAAATATGGTTACGATCATAACCATTTATTTCTTTTAGTAGAGACATTATTATTATTATTATTATTATTATCATTATTATTATGGGGAGCACTATACCCGTAGGGATTGTATAGCGCCTGACGGAGAGATGAAGAAAAGTGAATGGATGAAGATGATAAATCAGGAACAATTATTATTATTATTATTATCAAAGAAAGCGCTAAACCGACAAGGGTCATAGAGCAAATCAGGAACAAACCTCCATATATGAAATATATTCACAGCAAGATAAATGTGACAGAAAAAACACAAAAGATAAATTTATCACAAAATAATTAACAGAAAAAAGAGAAAATGTGAAAAATATTGAAAACGAAATGCCAGAATATATTTACGTAGTGCGCTAGCACAGTGCATTTACATAATATATTTCCAGAGTGCATTTCCAGAGTGTATATTTCCAGAGTGTATATTTCCAGAGTGTATATTTCCAGTAGTGTATATTTCCAGAGTGTATATTTCCAGAGTGTATATTTCCAGAGTGCATTTCCAGAGTGTATATTTCCAGAGTGTATATTTCCAGAGTGCATTTCCAGAGTGTATATTTCCAGAGTGTATATTTCCAAAGGGCATTTACTGAATGTGTTTACAGAATTAAAAGATTTTTGGAGGTCATAGGCTCCCAGTGACATTTATAATGAGTACATGTATATTACCAAAAGAAGATGTTATAAAATAATGACTCCACACAGGTGTGTATAATGACTCCACACATGTGTGTATAATGACTCCACACATGTGTGTATAATGACTCCACACAGGTGTGTATAATGACTCCACACAGGTGTGTATAATGACTCCACACAGGTGTGTATAATGACTCCACACAGGTGTGTATAATGACTCCACACAGGTGTGTATAATGACTCCACACAGGTGTGTATAATGACTCCACACAGGTGTGTATAATGACTCCACACAGGTGTGTATAATGACTCCACACAGGTGTGTATAATGACTCCACACAGGTGTGTATAATGACTCCACACAGGTGTGTAAAATGGCTCCACACAGGTGTGTATAATGGCTCCACACAGGTGTGTATGACTCCACACAGGTGTGTATAATGGCTCCACAATGTGTATAATGACTCCACACAGGTGTGTATAATGACTCCACACAGGTGTGTATAATGACTCCACACAGGTGTGTATAATGGCTCCACACAGGTGTGTATAATGGCTCCACACAGATGTGTATAATGACTCCAAACAGGTGTGTATAATGGCTCCACACAGGTGTGTATAATGGCTCCACACAGATGTGTATAATGGCTCCACACAGGTGTGTATAATGGCTCCACACAGGTGTGTATAATGGCTCCACACAGGTGTGTATAATGGCTCCACACAGGTGTGTATAATGACTCCACACAGGTGTGTATAATGACTCCACACAGATGTGTATAATGGCTCCACACAGGTGTGTATAATGACTCCACACAGGTGTGTATGATGACTCCACACAGGTGTGTATAATGACTCCATACAGGTGTGTATAATGACTCCACACAGGTGTGTATAATGACTCCACACAGGTGTGTATAATGACTCCACACAGGTGTGTATAATGGCTCCACACAGGTGTGTATAATGGCTCCACACAGGTGTGTATAATGGCTCCACACAGGTGTGTATAATGGCTCCACACAGGTGTGTATAATGACTCCACACAGGTGTGTATAATGACTCCACACAGGTGTGTATAATGACTCCACACAGATGTGTATAATGGCTCCACACAGGTGTGTATAATGACTCCACACAGATGTGTATAATGGCTCCACACAGGTGTGTATAATGGCTCCACACAGGTGTGTATAATGACTCCACACAGGTGTGTATAATGACTCCACACAGGTGTGTATAATGACTCCACACAGGTGTGTATAATGACTCCACACAGGTGTGTATAATGACTCCACACAGGTGTGTATAATGACTCCACACAGGTGTGTATAATGACTCCACACAGGTGTGTATAATGACTCCACACAGGTGCGAATAATGATTTCACATATGTGTGAATAATGACAGTACACAAGTGTGAATAATGACAGTACACAGGTGTGAATAATAACTCCACACAGGTGTGAATAATAACTCCACACAGGTGTGAATGTCAGTACACAGGTGTGAATAACAACAGTACACATGTGTGAATAACGACAGTACACAGGTGTGAATAACGACAGTACACAGGTGTGAATAACAACAGTACACATGTGTGAATAACAACAGTTCACATGTGTGAATAACGACAGTACACAGGTGTGAATAACGACAGTACACAGGTGTGAATAACGACAGTACACATGTGTGAATAACGACAGTACACAGGTGTGAATAACGACAGTACACAGGTGTGAATAACGATAGTGCACAGGTGTGAATAACGACAGTACACAGGTGTGAATAACGACAGTGCACAGGTGTGAATAACGACAGTGCACAGGTGTGAATAACGACAGTACACAGGTGTGAATAACGACAGTACACAGGTGTGAATAACGA
>NC_091292.1:12165693-12203193 GCF_038502225.1 Cherax quadricarinatus | reverse complement strand
TATATATATAATATACATTATATATATATATAATATACATTATATATATATATATATAATATACATTATATATATATATATAATATACATTATATATATATATATAATATACATTATATATATATAATATACATTATATATATATATAAATATACATTATATATATATATAAATATACATTATATATATATATAAATATACATTATATATATATATATAAATATACATTATATATATATATAAATATACATTATATATATATATAAATATACATTATATATATATATAAATATACATTATATATATATATAAATATACATTATATATATATAATATACATTATATATATATAATATACATTATATATATATATATATATATATATATATATAATATACATTATATATATATATATATACATTATATATATATATACATTATATATATATAAATATACATTATATATATATATATATATATATATATAATATACATATATATATATATAATATACATTATATATAATATATATATATATATAATATACATTATATATATATAATATACATATATATATATATATACATATATATATATATATAATATGAATATATGCAGAACAACCACTGTGAAAAAATAGAGAAATTCCAATCATGTGAGAGAGTTTAACTATCCAATTGATTCCAAAAGGTTGAGAAAGTTACATCAAGTAAGTTCATAGTCGACAGCAATATAACAGAATCATGTTTCATGAAAAGTAGTTTTGATTCATATAAATTGGATTCATTTATAATTAATATATTTTGGGAAGAATTTAAGATACAATAGACAAATTTTTGGGTAGAATATAAGCTGGGTTTCAAGGATCACTGACTACCTACCTACATAAAAAAATCTGGTGTTGTTGGGGGGGGGGGTGGCAGAGAGGTGTAGTCTCGTCTTTATACACCTTCCTGTTAACCTTTTTTTATAGTTCCTTGATAATGTGAGAAGTCACGAAAGCGCTTGGAACTTCGCTATTTTTTCACAGTGGTTGTTTTGCATATTGTGATATCACCTGTTTACTGTGATCTTATTGCAGAATATATATGTACATACATAAATATATATATATATATATAATATATATATATATATATATATATATATATATATATATATATATATATATGTATATATATATATATATATATATATATATATATATATATATATATATATATATATATATATATATATATATATATATATATATATATATATATGGTATTGAGTGGCATTGAACAATAACAACACTGCGATTAGCCAAAGACTCGAACCCATGATGTTTTGGCCCGCCTCGTGGTGAGCGAAATTCGCATGACGCTCTAACCCTTAATGTATATACATATGCATACCTACTTACATATAATGTATAAACATTGTGGCGGAATGATATGAAATTCTGATAAACGTAAAGCAAGCATCGGGTGCAAGCTTGGAGATACACAGACACAATACACTATTACAAGGAGAAAACCCATGAGATATGAATTAGGTTATTACATGATAATGTGGACTGGATCTTTCTAATCCCTTAAGCTTGTTGCAGAAGTCAACACGAAAACTGACTTTGTCAAAATTAACATGGTTGTTAACTTTGGCAATAAGATTAAAGGGATTGGTTGCAGTAGTCCAGCATTTGCTTGTAACTCTCTTCAGGTCATTAACATTTTGTTTCTCGTTCCCGTTTATCAGTATACGAGTCCTCTGGACTCTATTCCTTTGCTTTTCTTATAGCAGTCACAGATAAAAGCTACTAACCACAACTTCATTTCAATCTTTAGAGGATGATGCTAAAATAAACATGAACGTTGCCTTGTTACAACAAATGTGACAAATGCCAACTGTTCTGATACAGAAAGCATGAAGAACTGCAACGGAACACTACTCACAAAACACAGGAGGAGGACCATCTCATAGACAGAAAAGCACATAAAAGGCCTGATTATAATAATGACCGATGACTTGTCATTTAGAGAGCACAAGATGGCAAATGCCGCAAAAAAAAAGAACAGGGTGGATAATGAGAACTTTTAATAGGAAATAAATAATGTCATTGATGATACTGGATAAGACACAGAGATCGTTCACTCCCTGTATAGAGCCAAAGCGGATTTAAACTACTTGCAGTTTCGTAAAGTACTGGGAATGTACTCTGTGGAGCAAAGAAGAGATACCCGATAATACATGGACTGAGAGGTATGGAAGTATAAAATACAAGCAGGGAGAAGCATGACACAAGATCACTGAGGACCAAAACTCATCCGGCTACCAGCAAATGTTAGAAGCACTGCCAGAACAAGTGTAAGAAGTTGTTTAGATGAAACTGGATCACTACCCCACCAGGTGACGTACAACCCAGGCTGTGGTAGATATACAGCACTGAGGATCCCTAACAGCAACAACTTGGTAGAACAACCAATAAATTATATATTATGAAAGAAATCACAACACACAACATGGCTGCAAAAATATATATGTATATAAAAACACCACAGTATTATTATTATAATCAAAAAGAAGCGCTAAGCCACAAGGGCTATACAGCAACAGGTGATTTCAAAATATGCAAAACAACCACTCTAAAAGAATAGAGAAATTCCAAGCGCTTTCGTGACTACTCACATTATCAAGGAACTATGAAAGTGAAGCATCCAAGGAAGCTATATAAGGGGTCCGGCCAGCACCTCACTATCAGATCCCACAACGGTTAAACACGTGACGCGCGGCGAGCCAACGTCAGGTGTTTAACCGTTGTGGGATCTAATAGTGAGGTGCTGGCCAGACCCCTTATATAGCTTCCTTGGATGCTTCACTTTCATAGTTCCTTGATAATGTGAGTAGTCACGAAAGCGCTTGGAATTTCTCTATTCTTTTAGAGTGGTTGTTTTGCATATTTTGAAATCACCTGTTCACTGTGATCTTATTGCATATATATATATATATATATATATATATATATATATATATATATATATATATATATATATATATATATATATATATATATATATAAATATATATATATATATATGTATATATCGGGAGGTACCGCCTCTGGAACTGTGCTGGGGACCCTCATCCTCTGAAAAAAGAAAACACTTACTTCAGAGAAAACTCAAGGTTCTCCCCGGAGCTGTTTGAAAATTGTCTTCTCCTACCACCCCGTATATTCTATATTATATGCAGACTTTAAAGACAAAATACCTTGACAAAAATGCAATAGGGAATAGAACAACATAGATAACATCTCAGAGCTTTGTCTCGAATACTTCGTCAAGCTCTCCGGCGGTGGGCCGTGTGTCCAGAATGTTGCAGTCATTTCTCCTCTGGATCTCAACATTGAGTCTCTGAAAGAGGAAGCTGGCCGCTCTGTGATCCTTGGTTTCTGTGATGAGTTTTTCGTCCAGCTCTTTGAGGAATTTTAGCGCACACTTGCTCCATGCTCCAAGGGTCTCCGACCCTACTGGGAAGGGAAAGGCCTTCATATCTGTGGGTCTTCTGCGTCTCCCTGTTGCTGGCGGCTCCACCCCCTTCAGCTTCAGAGTATGGCAAGTAGATATCCGCCATTGTGGTGGCACAGGTGTAGTCTCAGGCAATCTGCTTACTATCCTTCCAGGGTAGCATAGTGGCTCCATCAGGACGATTTTGACTTCCGTCAGACCTCTGTACTTGGGATTCCCGTTCAGCTGGGCAACTGGCTGTGGCGAGGCTTCTCTTTATGATGTCGTTCACTACCTCATGTCTAGCATACTTCCCTTCTGATGTGTGACACACCTGCATTGACTGGTTTGTGCTGGTTCGATTTTGTCCTGGTTAGATCCCTTAAGGAATTGCTGTATGTGATGGCGACTCTAGTGCTAGTTTGTGCTCTTAGGAAAAAATCCGATGACGATGCCTCTTTTGGTCTTAGTATCTTGACTGGAATAGAAGTGGGTGAGATCATTTTTGTTAGTAGGTTTACAGTAAACTTGAAATCTTAGGTTATCTACTTTGTGAATGAGGACGTCTAGAAAAGGTAGCTTGTCACTGGACTCTTCTAGTGTATACTGAATAGCCAGTTCAACTGCGTTGAACCCTGCCTGAATATTCCGCATCTTAGAACGTTTGGAAGTTATTATGAGGACGTCGTTCACATAACATAGCCAAGTGACGCTGTGGGGATGATGCTGGTGAAGTGTTCGGCTTCCAAGTGCTCCATATACAAGTTGGCTAAGACGACACTGATGGGTGACCCCATTCCCATACCATAGGTTTGTTTGTAGAGCCTGTTATTGATAGGATAGCGATTGAGATTAATGCAGAGTTTAATCAAGTCGACAAAATCTCCGGGAGGTAGAGGAAGATTAAGGTCCTGATTGACTTTACGTCATAGAATGTCAATGGCTTGTGTGATATTAGTTGGATTAGGCTAAATTAAATTGCGCTTGTTATAATAAGGTTAGGTAAGTTTCCTAAGGTACTTTTGGTGTAAAATAGTTAATTTTTTAAACGAGTTCTTGCTAATTGACCGGTTTTACTTATTCGGCACGACATATATATATATATATATATATATATATATATATATATATATATATATATATATATATATATATATATATATATATATATATATATATATATAAATATATATATATATAATCATAGGTTTCAGGAAATAAAGTTGCTGGTACCGGAATCTCTTCCTGAATTCACTAATCTGTGTGTTTGTATATGTTTCTCCTTTATCGGAGACAGAGTGGGCAAAATAATGAAAGTTAATTGTTGCACAAATTAGGAGGGGCAGGTACACTCTCCCTCGTTCACAGGCAGAGTGAGAGAGCATGTTCACTAAATTCTTGATGAACTCTCCTGAACGCTGCTGCTGGTAGAGGGAGGGTGGGTGGGAGAGAGGGAGGGAAGGAAGGAGAGAGAGGGAGAGGGGAAGAGATAAGGAGAGGGTGGGCAGGAAGAGAAAAGAAGAGAAGGAGCAGGAGAGAGGAGGAAAGAAGAGAATGAGCAGGAGATAGAGAGGAGGAAACAAGAGAAGGAGCAGGAGAAAGAGAGGAGGAAAAAAGGAGGAATGGAAGGAGATGGGAGGGGAAACAAAGTAAGAGAGATTAAGGGGAAGGTGGGAACGAGAGAGGGGTTAGATTAATCAGCAAAAGAGTGATTGTCTTAACGTTGGGTCTCTCTGGGTAGTCCTCTGTGAAGCAGTGTGGGGAGACTATGCTATACATGGTGTCAGCCTTGCTCAAGGCGGCTTGTTTGCTTCCGTACAGCAGTATTATCTTCGTTCATACATTTTTGACTCCATGTACCACTCCGGGTAGCGCTTGCCACAGGTGTTATTGGGCAGGGGAAATCTTCTCTCACCCGACTGACAACCGGACGAGACCACGAGATCAGGTACAGCCACTCAGGAAAACAAATAAATCCCTGAAATCAATCACGAGGCTTGAATAATAAGCTAAAAAATTCCGTAAAGGGAATGATAGGGTCCGTGCCCCGCGGCCTGGTCCAAGACCAAGTCTCCTGGTTGATGGCAGCCAAACGCAGTGCAGCGTAGGTACCACAGCCCGGCTTATCAAGACCTGAACTAACACGAGGAACTTATCCAGTTTGTTCTTGAAGACAGCTAGGAGCGTGTTGGTAACTCCTCTTATGTATGAAAGGTACTGGAAAATATTGGTCCTCCTTACACTTACCGAGTTACCTCAATGGAGGTAGTTTGCACCGTCTCGCAAGAAGTAATTTTGGTGTGCATATTTGTGGAGAATCCCTCCGGAATTTTCCAGTTGTAAATTATGGTATATCATTCTCGTCTGTTTCAAGGGTAACGGTTCAAGGGACTCCAGACATTCTCAATAATTTAGGTGCTTGATTGAATTTAAAAGTTCAGTGAAGGTTCTCTGTAGCTCTTCAATTCTGTAGTTTCATCTTCTTTGAAAGAAACTTTATTTGCAGTAATTTTCCAGACTAGAGAGAAAAAGTGACTATGGAAGGGATATCATCATCGGCCAAACAACTATTTTTTGAACATTCTAGTTATCCAACCTATCAATTTGCATCTTATTTACAAGCTTGAAAATTAAAAATCCATCTACCCACTTTTCCAGTTATTCCGTTTGCAAAAATTTTGTGTGCTATTGCACCATGATGGCAACTTATTAAAGGTTTTCGTTAAGTCTTCTTATACTGCGTTTGCATTTTGTCTTCCAATGAAGTGAAGGTCGTGTCATAATGGGTCACCAGTTTCGAGAGGAAGGAGTGTCTTCTAAAAATATGTTGCCTCGAGGTATGCAGCTTTTGTGACTTAATGTGGGAAGCAATTTTGCTTCGTTAAACTCTTGCGTGGATTTGGAAATCAGTGCTATAAGTAGCTTTATGTAACTTCTTTGCTGCCTCAGTTATTTCGCATTGTTAAATTAGCATCAACAGCTTTGTGCACAAAGGCCTCCCAAATCTACCACGGGAAGCCATTAGCAGCTTCACTCATTCCAGTAAACACATAATAGTCAACTGTCTCCCACTTGTAACATATTTTCACATTATAATATTATTATTATTATAATCAAGGGGGAAGCGCTAAACCCGGAGGATTATACAGCGCCTGGGGGGGGGATATGTGGAAGGCATTCAGGCTTAATTCGGGGAACTGGAGCACAGATCCAATTCCCTAAATCAAGAGCCCCTCACCAACATCAAGGAACCTTCCTTGAGGGGTCACATTATAATAACTAAGCGCCAAATCCACAAGGGCCATACAACTTCACTAAGATATAGATCCTGGAAAATCAGGCATCTAACCGGATGATCCACAGTCTCCAGCCTTGAAGTTTATACATGCATTGTCTAATAACAAGCATCGTAGGAGCCAAACGATGAATTGTCGACCACAATGAAGACACATTTCTGATTTTTTTTATTGGGACAACTTTTCGTTCTGTGGAGAGCTTCATCAAATCTTTGGATTAGATAAAGCTCTACCAAGAGCGAAACGTTGTCTCAATGAATCCTATCTTTCAACGAGTGTTTTCGTTAATAAAGTGCGCACCTTCATATAACTTTGGTAATAAATCTTTGGTTGTGGCTTCCAGGTGAGGTCGAGATAACAGCTTCCACATTCCAATGTCCCGTCTTCAAGTGTATTATAAATTATTTATTTACATTACTCTCCATCTATTGTCGTGCGTGCGTGTGTGTGTGTGTGTGTGTTTGTGTGTGTGTTTGTGTGTGTGTGTGTGTGTGTGTGTGTGTGTATGTGTGTGTTTGTGTGTGTGTGTGTATGTGTGTGTGTGTGTGTGTATGTGTGTGTGTGTGTGTGTGTGTGTATGTGTGTATGTGTGTGTATGTGTGTGTATGTGTATGTGTGTGTGTGTGTGTGTGTGTGTATGTGTGTGTGTGTGTATGTGTGTGTTTGTGTGTGTGTATGTGTGTATGTGTGTGTGTATGTGTGTATGTTTGTATGTGTGTGTGTGTATGTGTGTGTGTGTGTGTGTATGTGTGTGTGTATGTGTGTGTATGTGTATGTGTGTGTGTGTGTGTGTGTGTGTGTGTGTGTGTGTGTGTATGTGTGTGTGTGTGTGTATGTGTGTGTGTGTATGTGTGCGTGTGTGTTTGTTTTCGCGCAGCCATCTTGAATTGATCTGGAGTTTACCTCTCTTATTCTGAGGGAGTTAACCCCCCTCATTCTACTCCCTCTCCCTCCCCATTCTTCCCTCACAATCAATGGCGTCTGGAACGGCACCGTGTAGGAATTATCAGATTGGAATAATGAATGGGAATTCTAAGGCTGGGGGGAATCTAGATCCGGTATAATTATAGTGGGACTGGCGAGTGGGAATAATTCTCGGGGAATGGATGGGAATTATTAGAATTATCTGGTGAAGGGCTGGGAATTTTTGGGGTTACGGGTTGGAATTATTGGAATTATCGGGCGATGGGTAGGAATTATTGGGTATCGGGTTTGAATTATCGAGTGAGTGGTTAGAATTATTGGATAATGGATTGGAATTATCAGGTGAAGGGCGGAACGTATCTGGCGATGCAGGAGAAATTCCAAGACACTATTGAAAAAAATTATTTATGAAATTTATGGAAATTATTAGTCAATAATAATCATAAATTAATAAATAGTAAATAATAATTTGGATTATAAAAAATATAAATAAAATAAATAATAATTATAATAGTAAAAAATAATAAAAAGTATAATAATAATAATAATAAATAATAATAATAATAATAATAATAATTGGAAAACAGTACATATTAATCAACATTTCAATCTCTGATTATTATTATAATCAAAAAGAAGCGCTAATTATTATAATCAAGGGGGAAGCGCTAAACCCGGAGGATTATACAGCGCCTGGGGGGGGGGATGTGGAAGGCATTCAGGCTTAATTCGGGGAACTGGATCACAGATCCAATTCCCTAAATCAAGAGCCCCTCACCAACATCAAGGAACCTTCCTTGAGGGGAAAGAAGCGCTAAGCCACAAGGGCTGTACAGCGTCAATCTCTCAGAAACAATGCAAATCTCAGAGAATCAAAATCTCTTAATTGATCTTATAAATCATGCATTTGTTTTTCTTAATTTTAATGGTTGAAATCACTATCACGAAGTACTGGGATACACTAAGCATTAAAATCTTGACAGAGTACAATTCCAGCAGTAGGTTGTGAGGATGGAAATAAATGGTATAAAATACCGACACAATGGAAATATAAACACATATGCAGTATAATGTGGTCCTTTATTGACAACGTTTCGCCCACACAGTGGACTTTTTCAAGTCACAAACAGATCTACCTGGGGTGGAAGGTACGCGAGTATTTATAGTCAGGTTCAGAATGCTGAGGTCAGGTGGAGAATGCTGCATCTGATGATGTACTCTATAACCCCACTCGGCACATCATCAGATGCAGCATTCTCCACCTGACCTCAGCATTCCGAACCTGACTATAAATACTCGCGTACCTTCCACCCCAGGTGTTAATATGGTGTTGTCACTTATGAGATGCACCAGTTGAACTGACCAGAAGAGTGCTTGAGCAGCATACGTCTCATCATTGAAGAAACCTTTCTCCCTCGGGAGCCAGAGACGGGTCATCGCAAGATTGAGACCCGTGCCAGGACTACGGTCTTGGCGAACATTATACATACACCCCAGGTACATCTCTTTTGTGACTTGAAAAAGCCCACTATGTGGGCGAAACGTTGTCAATAAAGGATCACATTATACTGCATATGTGTTTATATTTCCAGGTTGTGAGGATATTACACAGGCCTAGGTTGTATCTACCGTGATTGGCTTCCTGGTTGGTTGGTTGGTATATTCCTTTAATTTTTAATAAAAGGGAATAAAATATACTTTCTCCTGTATATCCGACAGGAAACCAATGTGCACATCTGGGTGTATATACCCTGAAAAAATATTCATATCTCGGGGTATATACGATGACTTTGGTTCATTGACTCTGTACTTTAAGGCATTACTTCGATATTTATCTCTTTTTTTTCCTTCCCTTTTCTTTCTGGTCAGTACCCCACACTATCCTCCCTTCTTTTATCCACCCCTACCCTGCCAAATTCTCACCTCCCTGCCAAATCCCAACCAACCTACCTCACCCCTTCCAGCGCAGTCATATTGACAGAACCCCCGGTCCCCTAGTTCCCTTAACCCCTGGTCCCCTAAACCCCTGAACTCCTGGTCGCCTGAATCCCTGGTCACCTGGTTCCCTGCCTTCTCTATCCACGAAACACCGAGATTTTCAAAACGGTTTGTCAGTATCTAATACGTTTTTCATATGGATATATTTTTTTGTATTTTCGCATTCTCGGCGGCTGTTAGCAGAATGTTCAGTTATTGATACGCATCGTCAGGGTGTGTCACACCGATCTGGTATCGGCCGAGTGACGGGATTTTCAACAAGTTTGACCGGTCGACATGTTAAACTAAAGTTTCTGCGTTGAACGCGATGCATATTTACTGATGGTCTGAAAAGCGAATTGTACAGGCATTATATATATATATATATATATATATATATATATATATATATATATATATATATATATATATATATATATATATACACACACACACAAACACATACATATACAGTAGGTCATGTGCAAAAGCTATGTCAGATACAGGAACGAGTACAGTTTGGGGGCAATAATAGGTACAGCATCAGATTTCTGATAGGCTTGTGAGAGGTTGAAACTGGGTTATAGAGCTATCATGGCCGACTCCAGGATTTTAAGCTTAATCATGCAGTTTAATATACAATGGAAAGAGCTCCCTAATTAAGGGTATGACAATGGTTCCTAACATGCTAGAAAAATTACTGAATAGCACACCGTGTGTACAGTTACTCTGGTGATTAAGTTCCTGTTTGTTTGTCCTATGAATAGTTATGGAATTAGTCGAGTCTTTAAAAAAATATATATATATTCACTATGTACATCAAGGGTGGTTCGTTTTTTGAGACCATGAACACTACAATTACTTATTTTGTTAGGGTAATGAGGTGTAATTATGTTGTGAGCAGGTTATCCTTTTTTCCATGTTCATACACATTTTTGTAGAAAGAAATTAACAATATAATATCAGATCCCATTGTGTTGCCCTGTTTTTTTTCTAATTGGATCTCTAGTAATTAGTATTGTCTCTTTTTGGAATTTTCTACATAAATTATTGTGAATAGCAAAGCCTTTTTGAGTTGAGCAATGATGGTGTTTTCGTGTTCTAAATGTTGTAGACTGGGCAGTATGAAACTGCCCATCTTTATCAGCATGTCCGCTGGCATACAGCAAATAATAACTGGCCGAAACTCTGATTCCTGTTGATGGATTTCCTCAGATTATATATCCAGAAACGATAAACTACATTCTCTCAAAACCAGCTTAAACCATTTACTGCTGGGAATCACATCATTAACCTTTCCTAAAGATCAAAAGGTCCCATTTCCCTCTTTCCACACAGTAAAAATGGCAACAAAAGTTTCTGTACCATACCAAGTCCTGAGGCGTCGTTCCAGGAAACTTACTTTCAAAGGATGTAAACACTGAAGGAGATTGCCATGTTTGGGGGATTCGCATTCATTATTCTGGTAAAAATATTCATCAAAGAAAACTCTCTCCCAGAAATACATTACCTGCAGAGGGCAATGCTTTTGGGGACACTCGAAGCGGCGGGTCACTCTGACATTGTACCAAGTTTACTTTTCGAAAAATTTCTGAATGTCGTCGACAGGGACTTCAAAAAAGTGAGTCAGTGTCAGGGCTCAACATTTTCGTACTGTGCAGCTTCAGGCGCTGTATTTTGGTGGATAAATCCCGAGGATGAAGGATATGTTGTATTTGAGGAGTTAACCATGCATGTATCTATCCTACATTTACACTTCTGAGTGTATCATTACACATACACTTCGGGATGTATTCATTTTACACTTACACGTCTGTGTACATATGTAGTCATATACACAACAGGATATCAGATCCTGAGGAAAGATAGAAGGAGTAGAGGGGGAGGAGGGGTTGCACTGCTCATAAAACACCAATGGGGATTTGAGGAAATGGAAGGCATGGACATGATTGGAGAAAGAGACTACATTGTAGGTACAATTCAGTCCGGAGAACATAAAGTAGTCATTGGAGTGATGTATAACCCACCACAGAACTGCAGGAGGCCAAGAGAGGAGTACGAAGAAAACAACAGGGTGATGGTGGACACACTGGCTGAGGTGGCAAGAAGAGCTCACTCGAGCAGAGCAAAGTTACTGGTAATGGGCGATTTCAACCACAGGGAGATCGACTGGGAAAACCTGGAGCCACATGGGGGTCCCGAAACATGGAGAGCAAAGATGATGGATGTGGTACTTGAAAACCTCATGCATCAACATGTCAGGGACACAACCAGAGAGAGAGGGGAGGATGAGCCAGCAAGACTGGATCTTGTGTTCACCCTGAGCAGTTCAGACATCGAGGACATCACTTACGAGAGGCCCCTTGGAGCTAGCGATCATGTGGTTCTGAGTTTTGACTATATAGTAGAGTTACAAGTGGAGAAGGTAACAGGAACTGAAGGGGACAGGCCAAACTATAAAAGGGGGGACTACACAGGTATGAGAAACTTCCTGCAGGAGGTTCAGTGGGACAGAGAAATGGTAGGAAAATCAGTAAACGAGATGATGGAATATGTGGCAACAAAGTGCAAGGAGGCAGAGGAAAGTTTTGTTCCCAAGGGAAACAGAAATAATAGGAAGACCAAGACGAGTCCTTGGTTTACCCGAAGGTGTAGGGAGGCAAAAGCTAAGTGCAACAGAGAATGGAAAAGGTACAGGAGGCATAGGACCCAGGAAAACAAGGAGATTAGTAGAAGAGCCAGAAACGAGTATGCGCAGATAAGGAGGGAGGCCCAGAGACAGTATGAAAACGACATAGCATCGAAAGTCAAATCTGACCCGAAACTGCTGTATAGCCACATTAGGAAGAAGACAACAGTCAAGGACCAGGTGATAAGGCTGAGGAAAGAAGGTGGGGAACTCACAAGAAACGATCAAGAGGTATGTGAGGAGCTCAACACGAGATTTAAGGAAGTATTTACAGTAGAGACAGGAAGGACTCTGGGGGGACAGACCAGATGGGGACACCAACAAGGAATACACCAACAAGTGTTGGACGACATACATACAGATGAGGAGGAGGTGAAGAAACTGCTAAGGGACATCGATACCTCAAAGGCAATGGGACCGGACATCTCTCCATGGGTCCTTAGAGAGGGAGCAGATATGTTGTGCGTACCACTTACCACAATCTTCAACACATCCCTGGAAACTGGGCAACTACCTGAGGTATGGAAGACAGCAAATGTAGTTCCCATTTTCAAAAAAGGAGACAGAAAAAAGGCACTAAACTATAGACCTGTGTCATTGACGTGTATAGTATGCAAAATTATGGAGAAGATTATCAGGAGGAGAGTGGTGGAGCACCTGGAACGGAACAGGAGTATAAATGCCAACCAGCACGGATTCACGGAAGGCAAATCCTGTGTCACAAACCTTCTGAAGTTTTATGATAAAATAACAGAAGTAAGACAAGAGAGAGAGGGGTGGGTTGATTGCATCTTCTTGGACTGCAAGAAGGCCTTTGACACAGTTCCTCACAAGAGATTAGTGCAGAAGCTAGAGCATCAGGCGCATATAACAGGAAGGGCACTGCAATGGATCAGAGAATACCTGACAGGGAGGCAACAACGAGTCATGGTACGTAATGATGTATCACAGTGGGCACCTGTGACGAGCGGGGTCCCACAGGGGTCGGTCCTAGGACCAGTGCTATTTTTGGTATATGTGAACGACATGACGGAAGGGTTAGACTCAGAAGTGTCCCTGTTTGCAGATGATGTGAAGTTAATGAGGAGAATTAAATCTGATGAGGACCAGGCAGGACTTCAAAGAGACCTGGACAGACTGGGCACCTGGTCCAGCAAATGGCTTCTCGAATTTAATCCTGCCAAATGCAAAGTCATGAAGATAGGGGAAGGGCACAGAAGACCACAGACAGAGTATAGGCTAGGTGGCCAAAGACTGCAAACCTCACTCAAGGAGAAAGATCTTGGGGTGAGTATAACACCGAGCATGTCTCCGGAAGCACACATCAATCAGATAACTGCTGCAGCATAAGGGCGCCTGGCAAACCTGAGAACAGCATTCCGACACCTTAGTAAGGAATCATTCAAGACACTGTACACCGTGTATGTCAGGCCCATACTGGAGTATGCAGCACCTGTTTGGAACCCGCACTTGATAAAGCACGTCAAGAAACTAGAGAAAGTACAAAGGTTTGCAACAAGGTTAGTTCCAGAGCTAAGGGGAATGTCCTATGAAGAAAGATTAAGGGAAATCGGCCTGACGACACTGGAGGACAGGAGGGTCAGGGGAGACATGATAACGACATATAAAATACTGCGTGGAATAGACAAGGTGGACAAGGACAGGATGTTCCAGGGAGGGGACACAGAAACAAGAGGCCACAATTGGAAGTTGAAGACACAAATGAGTCATAGAGATAGTAGGAAGTATTTCTTCAGTCATAGAGTTGTAAGGCAGTGGAATAGCCTAGAAAATGACGTAGTGGAGGCAGGAACCATACACAGTTTTAAGACGAGGTTTGATAAAGCTCATGGAGCGGGGAGAGAGAGGGTCTAGTAGCAACCGGTGAAGAGGCGGGGCCAGGAGCTAGGACTCGACCCCTGCAACCACAAATAGGTGAGTACAAATAGGCGAGTACACTTACACTTGTGTGTGTATGTACTGGTTTACACCTTCACTTCAGTATGTTAGCAATTTATTTACACTTACACATACACACATCATTCGTAATATGTAATTCAGATTCATCTCAGAATATACTTAGTTGACCTGCTGGTTGCTTCATTACGATTATACAGCATTAATACGTCATAATACAACATGCAACAGACTTACACAACGTGTATCGCTATGCTACAATACCACAAACACCTGATCATACAAGGTACAAACAAGCTATCTGAAAATTCGCTTCGAGGCGAGAGAGAGAATACCATACTTGAGCGTGGAAGGTAATTGGAATTTTTTCTTTCGCTATTTGCTGGTGGATAGAGAAAGAGAGAGAGAGAGAGAGAGAGAGAGAGAGAGAGAGAGAGAGAGAGAGAGAGAGAGAGAGAGAGAGAGAGAGAGAGAGAGAGAGAGAGAGAGAGAGAGGAGAGAATTAAAGCAAACAGCAAAAACAAATAGCAGGAATAAATTATCAGATTAAATGCATCAAACACACATACACAGAGCCAAAGAAGTAGAGTGCACTAGCGAGTGCAGATACCTCTAAGTCTAAGGTAATGTTACCAGATATCTCTCTGTGGGTCTTGAGAGACTCAACAGAAGCACTGTGTAAGACAGTGGACACAATCTTCAGTAAGTCAGTCGAAACATGGCACTTGCCAAAGGAGTCAAGAGATAGCAAATGTGTTCCCAATATTTAAGAAATGAGAGACAGGCAGCAATAAACTACAGATCGGTACAACTAACATGCATAGAAAGTAAGATAATGGAGATGATTATCAGAATAGTGGCGGAACACCTGGAAAATGAACAATAAGCAATACGGTTATAGTGCTGGTAAATCCTGTAGAGTTCTACGAAGCCAAGAGGGATAGAGGAAGTGTATATTTTTCGACTTAATGAAGGTTTTTCGGACAGTACTGCACAAGAGACTGGCTCAAAAACCACAGAAGGCAGGAATAACAGGAAAGATAGTACAATGGATTATTTTTATAATCAAAAAGGTAGTACAATGGAATACTTGAAAAAATACTTAGCAGGAAGGCAACAACGATGCTTGTCCTTGATGAAGTATCGAAATGAGCGAGTGTGAGGAGTGGGGTTCCACAAGGATCAGTACTGGGACAAGTACTGTTTTTGTGTACTTGAACGATGTCATAGGCATCTCTTTTCGCAGATGTGAAATTAATGAGAATACAAACAGATGAGAACATGGAAAATCTATGAATGGATCTGGACAAGCGGGAAGTCTGGTCTGTCAAGTGGCTGTTAGAATTTAACCCCAGCAGAGGAAGACTTATGATTTGCTGATTACTTATTTGCATTAACGATCGGGTATACCTAACAAAGTGACCACTGACTGTACATTAAAAAAGTACATTATACCTTTGTTATTGCATATATTTTATTAATTATAATAATAGTATTCACATCAAGTTAATGAGCGAGTTCACTCCAACGGAAAGATTAATCCCGTGAAAACTTTATATTAGTAAGAATAGCTTTCAGAACACTGAAAAAAATAGGTCACTAGAGGAATATTTTTTCTTTTCACAGAAGGCGCGTGGGAGCACGAGTCACCAGGGTGTCAGGGCTCACGCACATACGGGTGTCCTTTCAGTGGAGAATTGGTATGAGCCTCACCTCTGTGTGATCTGTGGTTCTGCTCTCAACTAAAAAAAAAGGAAAGTACAGGGTATACATATATTTTTTAGCTATTTAAGGAATCAATTTACCGTGAAAAAAATAATAATATATATATATATACGTCGGAGGCAAAGAAAACGGAGTAGTGGACTCGGAAAAAATTACAAAATCAGTTCAAAATGATGATGAGTTTGCCGGTGACGTCGCTCGCAGGGGGCAGCGTGCCCTCCTCCTTGACCAGCCACAGCCACGACCTCGCCTCACCCCCAGCCAACCACAGCCACCGCTTCGACTTCCCCACACAAGCCTCTCCTACCACCACCACATTCATAAGGTAAGCCACTAAGATCCTCTCCAGTCCAGCAAGTCAAGCCAGTGGTCACTGGTGCAGTGCTCCACTCTAGTCACACTCGGAACAATAATTTATTTGTGAAGAAATGTTTTCTGCTATCCCTTCTGCACTAATTCCCCCCCCCCCCATCCTTTAGGACTGGTACTGTTTTTTTGCTGTTCCTGTTGCGAGAGTGACGGTGTAGCGAGGAAGACAAGAGGGCCACGGGAAACCACTCAAAACTCTGCAACATTAATGCTCGTACCCACCACCAGAGGCGCCTCACATTCTATGAAATAGGATGAGGAGATAGATGAAAAATAAATAATAGAAAGAATATGTATGTATCGGCACACCTCTGGCAAGACAGTGATAAGAGTGAATAATGGTGAAAGTATTTCTTCTTTTTCGGGTCACCCTCCCTCGGTGGGAGATGGCCATTGTTATATATATATATATATATATATATATATATATATATATATATATATATATATATATATATATATATATATATATATATATGTACATAGCTTCGTTCTCTTCAGTATCATTCAATAATACTTTTAACAGGGATAATTTAGCGTCTAAAACTAAGCCACTTTACTCGGGTATACAAGATTACGCCCCACGTATCGTGCGTGCCATAATTACGTGCATAAATTAATAATAATAATAGTGGATTATGGGCATTATCTTGCATGGAACCCGGGTTTAACTTCGACAATTTTGCAATTATAAATAAGATTTTGGACTCGATTACCTTCGCAAATACTGACTGGGAACGATATATATATATATATATATATATATATATATATATATATATATATATATATATATATATATATATATATATATAAATGTCGTGCCGAATATGTAAAACTGGTTTAAAATTAAGTTTTATATCTCATTTAAAATTATTTTTTATCAAAAAATTTCTCTTATACGTTCAAAGATATATTTTTTAAATTATGCTAATGTAAAAATTAATAATTTTGTACCAACAAAACCTTAGGAAACTTACCTAACCTTATTATAACAAGCTCAATTTATTTTAGCCTAACCCAACTAAATATATTTTAGATAAGTTTACAATAATTTAATAATTAGCAAACACAATGAAGTATATATATTTTCGTTAGGTTCAGAATGATTTTTGCGAATTTACTACAAAATTGCAAATTTTTACCTGTTCGGCACGACATATATATTTGGGATAAATTTACAATGGTAAAAACTTACAGGTATCATAATTTATTTAACTATTAGTTCTCTATCAATAGAAAAATAATAATAATCAATAAAAATAATATAGTATAATAAACGTAAATTATTTATTATAATTATATTGAAATTAAAAAAAAAATTCTAGTCGATAACAGAACGAAACATTTTAATAACATTTAAAAATAAATTCTTCAAAACTAAAATACGTCGTATAAATTCCCAAAAAAAATCTCAAATAAAATCCTCCCCCCCCCGCAAATGAGACTTCCTGGAACTCTGGGGGACAAAGCTCCCCCTGGAGACTGTCAAACTTGCCCCCCCCCCAAAATATATTTTCAATGGAATCTTTTTTTGGGGGGAGGGAAGTATCTCTTTTTCTTGGGGGGGGGGGGAGTAGGGGCAATTATGTTTCTCCCTGGGAAAAGTATCTCCCTGAGAGGAAGTTTCTCCCTGGGGACAATATCTCTTTGGGAGGAAGTTTTTTCCTAGGGGAAACACTCTCTCTTTCTCTTTCTCTTTCTCTCTCTCTCTCTTTCTCTTTCTCTTTCTCTCTCTCTCTCTCTCTCTCTGTTCGAAATTTGATCTTCAATTAACTAATATCAAAATTATAATGTATCAAAATCATTATATATTAAGTCAAAATCATTATATCTCAATGTTTGTTGTATCTTTGCTTAGCTTTGGTGATCATTTCCAAATTACTGTTAAATGCAAAACAAAACTGAGTTGGTGAAAAAAAAGTGGGCCGTCACTCAGGGAAGTTTGATCCCTATCCGTCGCACACAATGACCTCTTTGTCCATTATATGTCCATTATATGTCTAATTTCCTCCCTTGTTAAATTTTGTGCGCTGGACATCTTTCAGAAATCTTAACATCTCTTATTCTCGGTTAGATTAGCTTTAGTTAGGTTAGGCTAGGTAATTTTAGGTTAGTTTAGGCTAGGTTAGTTTAGGCTAGGTTAGTTTAGGCTAGGTTTTGTTAGGTTAGGTTAGGCTAGGTTATGTTAGGTTAGGTTAGGCTAGGTAATTTTAGGATAGTTTAGGCTAGGTTAGTTTAGGCTAGGTTAGTTTAGGCTAGGTTAGTTTAGGCTAGGTTAGTTTAGGCTAGGTTAGTTTAGGCTAGGTTAGTTTAGGCTACGTTAGTTTGGGCTAGGTTAGGTTAGGTTAGGCCAGGCTGAGTCTGACACGTTACCCTTTTGCTACCTCTGCTGGGAGATTATTATAATCATGGGGAGCGCTAAACCCGTAAGATTATACCGCGCATGTGGGATGGGCGGGGATTGATGGATGGTATTCAGACTTAATCCAGGGAACGGGAGCACAGATCCAATTCCCAAGATCAAGAGCCCCTCACCAGCATCAAGGAACCTCCCTTGAGGAGTTTGCTAGAAGAGACAAGTCTTTCATGATGGAATCAACACTTGACCAACAGCCCAACAATCCACCCAAATTTTAATCTATGAAATCAATTTAGGCATTCAGCTTCGTGCTTTATTGCCACATCTTGGGGCTTAAAGGATGAGTTGAAACACAAAATTGATTTTTCTATGATTATAATAAAAAATAAGCAATAAAACATAAGCACTAAACCTATAAGGGTTATACAGCGCATCTATGATTAAGAATTTATGTAAAATTTTCATATATTGAATAACCCCCTTCACTCCAGTCATTCAAAATAGGTAAAACTTTCTCACCGTGTAAATATTTTATCTGGACGAAATATACCTTTATGGGGGTCACTTCAAATTCTCTTTACATAAGCGACTGTATGATCCACAAGTGTTGGTTGAATATGATCCACAAGTGTTGGTTGAATATGATCCACAAGTGTTGGTTGAATATGATCCACAAGTGTTGGTTGAATATGATCCACAAGGGTTGGTTGAATATGATCCACAAGTGTTGGTTGAATATGATCCACAAGTGTTGGTTGAATATGATCCACAAGTGTTGGTTGAATATGATCCACAAGTGTTGGTTGAATATGATCCACAAGTGTTGGTTGAATATGATCCACAAGGGTTGGTTGAATATGATCCACAAGGGTTGGTTGAATATGATCCACAAGGGTTGGTTGAATATGATCCACAAGTGTTGGTTGAATATGATCCACAAGTGTTGGTTGAATATGATCCACAAGTGTTGGTTGAATATGATCCACAAGTGTTGGTTGAATATGATCCACAAGTGTTGGTTGAATATGATCCACAAGGGTTGGTTGAATATGATCCACAAGTGTTGGTTGAATATGATCCACAAGTGTTGGTTGAATATGATCTACAAGTGTTGGTTGAATATGATCCACAAGTGTTGGTTGAATATGATCCACAAGTGTTGGTTGAATATGATCCACAAGGGTTGGTTGAATATGATCCACAAGGGTTGGTTGAATATGATCCACAAGGGTTGGTTGAATATGATCCACAAGTGTTGGTTGAATATGATCCACAAGGGTTGGTTGAATATGATCCACAAGTGTTGGTTGAATATGATCCACAAGGGTTGGTTGAATATGATCCACAAGGGTTGGTTGAATATGATCCACAAGGGTTGGTTGAATATGATCCACAAGTGTTGGTTGAATATGATCCACAAGTGTTGGTTGAATATGATCCACAAGGGTTGGTTGAATATGATCCACAAGTGTTGGTTGAATATGATCCACAAGTGTTGGTTGAATATGATCCACAAGTGTTGGTTGAATATGATCCACAAGTGTTGGTTGAATATGATCCACAAGGGTTGGTTGAATATGATCCACAAGTGTTGGTTGAATATGATCCACAAGTGTTGGTTGAATATGATCCACAAGTGTTGGTTGAATATGATCCACAAGTGTTGGTTGAATATGATCCACAAGGGTTGGTTGAATATGATCCACAAGGGTTGGTTGAATATGATCCACAAGTATTGGTTGAATATGATCCACAAGGGTTGGTTGAATATGATCCACAAGTGTTGGTTGAATATGATCCACAAGGGTTGGTTGAATATGATCCACAAGTGTTGGTTGAATATGATCCACAAGTGTTGGTTGAATATGATCCACAAGTGTTGGTTGAATATGATCCACAAGGGTTGGTTGAATATGATCCACAAGGGTTGGTTGAATATGATCCACAAGTGTTGGTTGAATATGATCCACAAGTGTTGGTTGAATATGATCCACAAGTGTTGGTTGAATATGATCCACAAGTGTTGGTTGAATATGATCCACAAGGGTTGGTTGAATATGATCCACAAGGGTTGGTTGAATATGATCCACAAGTGTTGGTTGAATATGATCCACAAGTGTTGGTTGAATATGATCCACAAGGGTTGGTTGAATATGATCCACAAGGGTTGGTTGAATATGATCCACAAGTGTTGGTTGAATATGATCCACAAGTGTTGGTTGAATATGATCCACAAGGGTTGGTTGAATATGATCCACAAGGGTTGGTTGAATATGATCCACAAGGGTTGGTTGAATATGATCCACAAGGGTTGGTTGAATATGATCCACAAGGGTTGGTTGAATATGATCCACAAGTGTTGGTTGAATATGATCCACAAGTGTTGGTTGAATATGATCCACAAGGGTTGGTTGAATATGATCCACAAGTGTTGGTTGAATATGATCCACAAGTGTTGGTTGAATATGATCCACAAGGGTTGGTTGAATATGATCCACAAGTGTTGGTTGAATATGATCCACAAGTGTTGGTTGAATATGATCTACAAGTGTTGGTTGAATATGATCCACAAGTGTTGGTTGAATATGATCCACAAGTGTTGGTTGAATATGATCCACAAGGGTTGGTTGAATATGATCCACAAGGGTTGGTTGAATATGATCCACAAGGGTTGGTTGAATATGATCCACAAGTGTTGGTTGAATATGATCCACAAGGGTTGGTTGAATATGATCCACAAGTGTTGGTTGAATATGATCCACAAGGGTTGGTTGAATATGATCCACAAGGGTTGGTTGAATATGATCCACAAGGGTTGGTTGAATATGATCCACAAGTGTTGGTTGAATATGATCCACAAGGGTTGGTTGAATATGATCCACAAGTGTTGGTTGAATATGATCCACAAGTGTTGGTTGAATATGATCCACAAGTGTTGGTTGAATATGATCCACAAGTGTTGGTTGAATATGATCCACAAGGGTTGGTTGAATATGATCCACAAGTGTTGGTTGAATATGATCCACAAGTGTTGGTTGAATATGCTCCACAAGTGTTGGTTGAATATGATCCACAAGTGTTGGTTGAATATGATCCACAAGGGTTGGTTGAATATGATCCACAAGGGTTGGTTGAATATGATCCACAAGTATTGGTTGAATATGATCCACAAGGGTTGGTTGAATATGATCCACAAGTGTTGGTTGAATATGATCCACAAGGGTTGGTTGAATATGATCCACAAGTGTTGGTTGAATATGATCCACAAGTGTTGGTTGAATATGATCCACAAGTGTTGGTTGAATATGATCCACAAGGGTTGGTTGAATATGATCCACAAGGGTTGGTTGAATATGGGTTGGCTGAAAATTATCCAGAAGTGTTGGTTGAATATGATCCACAAGTGTTGGTTGAATATGATCCACAAGTGTTGGTTGAATATGATCCACAAGATCCACAAGGGTTGGTTGAATATGATCCACAAGGGTTGGTTGAATATGATCCACAAGGGTTGGTTGAATATGATCCACAAGTGTTGGTTGAATATGATCCACAAGTGTTGGTTGAATATGATCCACAAGGGTTGGTTGAATATGATCCACAAATGTTGGTTGAATATGATCCACAAGTGTTGGTTGAATATGATCCACAAGTGTTGGTTGAATATGATCCACAAGGGTTGGTTGAATATGATCCACAAGTGTTGGTTGAATATGATCCACAAGGGTTGGTTGAATATGATCCACAAGGGTTGGTTGAATATGATCCACAAGTGTTGGTTGAATATGATCCACAAGTGTTGGTTGAATATGATCCACAAGTGTTGGTTGAATATGATCCACAAGGGTTGGTTAAGTATGATCCACAAGTGTTGGTTGAATATGATCCACAAGTGTTGGTTGAATATGATCCACAAGGGTTGGTTAAGTATGATCCACAAGTGTTGGTTGAATATGATCCACAAGTGTTGGTTGAATATGACTCACAAGTGTTGGTTGAATATGATCCACAAGGGTTGGTTGAATATGATCCACAAGGGTTGGTTGAATATGATCCACAAGGGTTGGTTGAATATGATCCACAAGGGTTGGTTGAATATGATCCACAAGGGTTGGTTGAATATGATCCACAAGGGTTGGTTGAATATGATCCACAAGTGTTGGTTGAATATGATCCACAAGGGTTGGTTGAATATGATCCACAAGGGTTGGTTGAATATGATCCACAAGTGTTGGTTGAATATGATCCACAAGTGTTGGTTGAATATGATCCACAAGTGTTGGTTGAATATGATCCACAAGTGTTGGTTGAATATGATCCACAAGGGTTGGTTGAATATGATCCACAAGGGTTGGTTGAATATGATCCACAAGTGTTGGTTGAATATGATCCACAAGGGTCGGTTGAATATGATCCACAAGTGTTGGTTGAATATGATCCACAAGGGTTGGTTGAATATGATCCACAAGGGTTGGTTGAATATGATCCACAAGTGTTGGTTGAATATGATCCACAAGTGTTGGTTGAATATGATCCACAAGTGTTGGTTGAATATGATCCACAAGTGTTGGTTGAATATGATCCACAAGGGTTGGTTGAATATGATCCACAAGGGTTGGTTGAATATGATCCACAAGTGTTGGTTGAATATGATCCACAAGGGTTGGTTGAATATGATCCACAAGGGTTGGTTGAATATGATCCACAAGTGTTGGTTGAATATGATCCACAAGTGTTGGTTGAATATGATCCACAAGGGTTGGTTGAATATGATCCACAAGGGTTGGTTGAATATGATCCACAAGTGTTGGTTGAATATGATCCACAAGGGTTGGTTGAATATGATCCACAAGTGTTGGTTGAATATGATCCACAAGTGTTGGTTGAATATGATCCACAAGGGTTGGTTAAGTATGATCCACAAGTGTTGGTTGAATATGATCCACAAGTGTTGGTTGAATATGATCCACAAGTGTTGGTTGAATATGATCCACAAGTGTTGGTTGAATATGATCCACAAGTGTTGGTTGAATATGATCCACAAGGGTTGGTTGAATATGATCCACAAGGGTTGGTTGAATATGATCCACAAGGGTTGGTTGAATATGATCCACAAGGGTTGGTTGAATATGATCCACAAGTGTTGGTTGAATATGATCCACAAGGGTTGGTTGAGTATGATCCACAAGTGTTGGTTGAGTATGATCCACAAGTGTTGGTTGAATATGATCCACAAGGGTTGGTTAAGTATGATCCACAAGTGTTGGTTGAATATGATCCACAAGTGTTGGTTGAATATGATCCACAAGGGTTGGTTGAATATGATCCACAAGGGTTGGTTGAATATGATCCACAAGGGTTGGTTGAATATGATCCACAAGGGTTGGTTGAATATGATCCACAAGTGTTGGTTGAATATGATCCACAAGTGTTGGTTGAATATGATCCACAAGGGTTGGTTAAGTATGATCCACAAGTGTTGGTTGAATATGATCCACAAGGGTTGGTTGAATATGATCCACAAGGGTTGGTTGAATATGATCCACAAGTGTTGGCTGAATATGATCCACAAGGGTTGGTTGAATATGATCCACAAGGGTTGGTTGAATATGATCCACAAGGGTTGGTTGAATATGATCCACAAGGGTTGGTTGAATATGATCCACAAGGGTTGGTTGAATATGATCCACAAGGGTTGGTTGAATATGATCCACAAGGGTTGGTTGAATATGATCCACAAGTGTTGGTTGAATATGATCCACAAGGGTTGGTTGAGTATGATCCACAAGTGTTGGTTGAGTATGATCCACATTTGTTGGTTGAATATGATCCACAAGGGTTGGTTAAGTATGATCCACAAGTGTTGGTTGAATATGATCGACAAGTGTTGGTTGAATATGATCCACAAGTGTTGGTTGAATATGATCCACGAGGGTTGGTTGAATATGATCCACGAGGGTTGGTTGAGTATGATCTACAAGGGTTGGTTGAGTATGATCCACAAGGGTTGGTTGAGTATGATTCGCAAGGGTTGGTTGAATATGATCCACAAGGGTTGGTTGAATATGATCCACAAGTGTTGGTTGAATATGATCCACAAGTGTTGGTTGAATATGATCCACAAGTGTTGGTTGAATATGATCCACAAGGGTTGGTTGAATATGATCCACAAGTGTTGGTTGAATATGATCCACAAGGGTTGGTTGAATATGATCCACAAGGGTTGGTTGAATATGATCCACGAAGGTTGGTTGAGTATGATCCACAAGGGTTGGTTGAGTATGATCCACAAGGGTTGGATGAGTATGATCCACAAGGGTTGGTTGAGTATGATCCACAAGGGTTGGTTGAGTATGATCCACAAGGGTTGGATGAGTATGATCCACAAGGGTTGGTTGAGTATGATCCACAAGGGTTGGATGAGTATGATCCACAAGGGTTGGTTGAGTATGATCCACAAGGGTTGGTCGAGTATGATCCACAAGGGTTGGTTGAGTATGATCCACAAGGGTTGGATGAGTATGATCCACAAGGGTTGGATGAGTATGATCCACAAGGGTTGGTTGAGTATGATCCACAAGGGTTGGTCGAGTATGATCCACAAGGGTTGGTCGAGTATGATCCACAAGGGTTGGTTGAGTATGGTCCACAAGGGTTGGACGAGTATGATCCACAAGGGTTGGTTGAGTATAATCCACAAGGGTTGGACGAGTATGATCCACAAGGGTTGGTTGAGTATAATCCACAAGGGTTGGTTGAGTATGATCCACAAGGGTTGGACGAGTATGATCCACAAGGGTTGGTTGAATATGATCCACAAGGGTTGGTTGAATATGATCCACAAGGGTTGGTTGAATATGATCCACAAGGGTTGGTTGAATATGATCCACAAGGGTTGGTTGAATATGATCCACAAGGGTTGGTTGAATATGATCCACAAGGGTTGGTTGAATATGATCCACAAGGGTTGGTTGAGTATGATCCACAAGGGTTGGATGAGTATGATCCACATGGGTTGGTTGAGTATGATCCACAAGGGTTGGTTGAGTATGATCCACAAGGGTTGGATGAGTATGATCCACAAGGGTTGGTTGAGTATGATCCACAAGGGTTGGTTGAGTATGATCCACAAGGGTTGGATGAGTATGATCCACAAGGGTTGGTTGAGTATGATCCACAAGGGTTGGATGAGTATGATCCACAAGGGTTGGTTGAGTATGATCCACAAGGGTTGGTTGAGTATGATCCACAAGGGTTGGTTGAGTATGATCCACAAGGGTTGGATGAGTATGATCCACAAGGGTTGGTTGAGTATGATCCACAAGGGTTGGATGAGTATGATCCACAAGGGTTGGTTGAGTATGATCCACAAGGGTTGGTTGAGTATGATCCACAAGGGTTGGTTGAGTATGATCCACAAGGGTTGGTTGAGTATGATCCACAAGGGTTGGTTGAGTATGATCCACAAGGGTTGGTTGAGTATGATCCACAAGGGTTGGTTGAGTATGATCCACAAGGGTTGGTTGAATATGATCCACAAGGGTTGGTTGAATATGATCCACAAGGGTTGGTTGAATATGATCCACAAGGGTTGGTTGAATATGATCCACAAGGGTTGGTTGAATATGATCCACAAGGGTTGGTTGAATATGATCCACAAGGGTTGGATGAGTATGATCCACAAGGGTTGGTTGAGTATGATCCACAAGGGTTGGTTGAGTATGATCCACAAGGGTTGGATGAGTATGATCCACAAGGGTTGGTTGAGTATGATCCACAAGGGTTGGTTGAGTATGATCCACAAGGGTTGGTTGAGTATGATCCACAAGGGTTGGTTGAGTATGATCCACAAGGGTTGGTTGAGTATGATCCACAAGGGTTGGTTGAGTATGATCCACAAGGGTTGGATGAGTATGATCCACAAGGGTTGGTTGAGTATGATCCACAAGGGTTGGTTGAGTATGATCCACAAGGGTTGGTTGAGTATGATCCACAAGGGTTGGATGAGTATGATCCACAAGGGTTGGTTGAGTATGATCCACAAGGGTTGGTTGAGTATGATCCACAAGGGTTGGTTGAGTATGATCCACAAGGGTTGGTTGAGTATGATCCACAAGGGTTGGATGAGTATGATCCACAAGGGTTGGTTGAGTATGATCCACAAGGGTTGGATGAGTATGATCCACAAGGGTTGGTTGAGTATGATCCACAAGGGTTGGATGAGTATGATCCACAAGGGTTGGTTGAGTATGATCCACAAGGGTTGGTCGAGTATGATCCACAAGGGTTGGTTGAGTATGATCCACAAGGGTTGGATGAGTATGATCCACAAGGGTTGGTTGAGTATAATCCACAAGGGTTGGTTGAGTATGATCCACAAGGGTTGGACGAGTATGATCCACAAGGGTTGGATGAGTATGATCCACAAGGGTTGGTTGAGTATGATCCACAAGGGTTGGTTGAATATGATCCACAAGGGTTGGTTGAGTATGATCCACAAGGGTTGGATGAGTATGATCCACAAGGGTTGGTTGAGTATGATCCACAAGGGTTGGTTGAGTATGATCCACAAGGGTTGGTTGAGTATGATCCACAAGGGTTGGTTGAGTATGATCCACAAGGGTTGGTTGAGTATGATCCACAAGGGTTGGTTGAATATGATCCACAAGGGTTGGTTGAGTATGATCCACAAGGGTTGGATGAGTATGATCCACAAGGGTTGGTTGAGTATGATCCACAAGGGTTGGTTGAGTATGATCCACAAGGGTTGGTTGAGTATTCATACGTATTATACAAAATTATTATATGACTCTTGGTAGCAATAACACGAGATAGTTTAAAGTTATTAGCAGAACATTAAATAAAAAGTATAGTAATTAATTCATTAATTATATCAATAAGATCACTCAGATAGATAATTGGATCACCCTGACACATATCATTGCACTCGTAAACACTGAGTCAACAACTAGATCACTTTGATGAATTAAACAAGTGCAACACAAGTGCAAAGTGCAACAAATGTTTCACATTTGTCTAATTCATCGTCTTGTCGATATTAAATACCATTGATATGCTTTGATCAGTACACCTGGTCAACATCTTCGGTAGGTGGAAATATAAACACATATGCAGTATAATGTGATCCTTTATTGACTACGTTTTGCCCACACAGTGGGCTTTTTCAAGTGTTTGTGATTTGAAAAAGCCCACTGTGTGGGCAAAACGTAGTCAATAAATGATCACATTATACTGCATATGTGTTTATATTTCCATTGTGTCGGTATTTTATACCATTTATTTCCATCTTCGGTAGGTACACTATGCAGACAAGAACTCAACTTAAAGAACCTCGCAGGACCCGGTGAAGGTTCAGCAACTTAAGCAGGTTCAAGTGCTTAACATGTCTAAATACAATTACACGCAAGATAGGGTTAAATGAAGAACATAGAGGAACATGCGATACAGTATACGGATACACCATCAGCAACCTCTAGTCTCACAGCAAGACATGAATATAGCAACAGTGTAGCAGTTCCTGATTTTAGAGTCTATGCAAGTGTATAGGTAAGAACTTTCGGTGACCCTAGAAGAACTCTCCACGCTAGGAGACACGACCATGGTATGCAGATTGGTGGTAAACGGGTAAGGTTTAACTAGAAGGAATTTGTTACTCACCAGAGCGCCATGTCTGCTAATCTAGCTCCACACTGCCGCTGTTAAAACCACCTACAGGACCACACATACATGTTGACTCGTCCACGATGACGCAGAACTGTCAGAAATGAAGGACAAGAAAGTCCAGGAGACGTTCAAGAACCCCTGCGAACAGCAGAACGTAGGAACGGCGGCTGGGACGAGAGAGCAAGCACCCACACGAAGAACTGTACCAGAAAACTTGACTTCCTCCTTCACCAACAAGCCGTCACCTCTGACCACTAATGACCAACCAATCATAACAGAGTGCTCATAGGACCAACCAATTACAATCCAGGAACACCGAGCGAGACCAGCTGGAGCACAAACAACCGGCAAACAATTACAGATTGTGGCGTAATCAATGAACCCCAACCCCACTTACATTCAATATACATAATATACATGTGATAATAACATTTATACATACTGATAGACAGTAATGTATAAACCTACACATTCGACTGCATGTATACGTTTATTTATTAATGTATAGTAAAAATACTCACCCTTATGTTTTAGTTGAGTTATCCTGATTTAAAGTAAATACTTAGGATAATACAGTATTAATACAGTATAAATCTTAGGATAATGCAGTATTAATACAGTATAAAAACAGTATTAATATAGTATACATATGGTATTAATATAGAATAAATACAGTATTAATAGAGTATACAATATTAATACAGTACAAATACAAGAATAAATACAGTATTAATACAGTATTTATACAGTACAAGTACAATAAATACAATATAAATACAGTATTAATACAGTAAAAATACAATATAAATATAATATTAATACAGCAAAAATACCGTATAAATATCGTATTAATACAGTATAAACACAGTATTAATACAGTATAAATACAGCGTAAATGCCGTATTTCATTGTCCTCTTCGCTTTCGGGCTGAGTGGACGCACTGCGCAAACAGCTCCTGCTTTCTCTGGTGCGCAACTTCCTGTTTTCACCAAGATGGCTGCCAGCTACCGCAGGAGGAGCAACACCGTGTGTGTTGATCTTGTTAAAGGGGCAATTTACCCTACGAATGCCTCTGTTTTATTACCAACGATTATACGGGACACGTTTGGCATTAAGTTGAAGAATTACACGGAATAGCACTTAATGGTTCATCACGAATCTTCATAAAGTTCTGCACAGTGGAGGCATATGAAAGGACGGTGACTCAGTACCAGGAGAAGAACATCACCGTATCATCTGGTCTGGAGGTACGCCTGCGGGATGCCTCAAAATACTACACCTGGGTGAGGATCCGCAACGTTCCTTTCGAGGCAGACGATGTGGATATCAGAGAGACATTTCAAAGATATGGTGAGGTGCATGCTATAACTTTAGTTCGATGGACGGAGGGAATCTATGAAGGGTTGCCGGCTGGATCTTACACCGTCAAGATGTCTTTAAGAAGACCTATTCCATCGTATGTTGTCCTGGAGGATTTTAGGACACAGCTGTATGTGACCTACGCGGGACAACACAAGACGTGTCGCCTGTGCGGCGCTTTTGACCACATGGCGGCTGGATGTGGTAAAGCAGCAGCGCCGCGGCCTTGGGAACGGCAAGTAGTCACAGAGTCTCAGGCGGAACCTCTGCCGAAGACTTTGAGTGCAAAGGTAATTGGGCGGACGAAGTGGAGGGCGTGTTAGAGAATTGTGTGACACTACCAGTGGCTTCGGATGCTCCCCCGCAAACGGGCCCGGGAGTTGAGCAGCAGCCTGTGGGGGTGGGAGAGACCGGTGATCCACAGGAGTTATCTACGCCCCTGCAGGAGATGATTAAGTCTTTCCTGGACGTGCCTGCGGAGGAGAACCCATCTACAGACAGGAGAATTCTGATGGTTGAGAAGGACTTGATTGAGCAGATTCCAGAGCCTCTGGGGTCAGAGCCTGGCATGTTGCAGTTGCTACAGGTGGAAGCTGAGGTGCACAAGGGGAATGGAAATACTGATATGGAAATTGAGGGCACATCTAGAAAGAGGGCTGGAGGCTCGTCGGATGAGGAGGTTATAACACCAGCTCAGCGTACAGGGAAGAAGACGTGGGCAGGAGTGATTAAGAAGGGGCAGGGTAGTGCACAGGGAGGGGCGGAGGGGGTACAGGCGGGAAAGAGTGCACGGGAAAAGACAGAAGCAGCAAAAAGTGGAACAGACAGGACACAGAGACATAGAGGAAAGCCACCCTTTCTGAATCTTTAAGTGTCTAACGATAAACGTGAATGGCCTTAGAGCTGACGGTAAACGAGTATGGTTGGAGGATGTTTTGCGGCGTTTTAACATTGATGTGTGTTTTATTCAAGAACACAATTTCAAGTATGGCAGAGAGTTGAGGCTGAACGGTTTTAGGATGTATGTTGGTAGTTCAGGGAAATTAAAGGGTGGGGTGGCAGTGGCAGTGAGGGAGTCCAGCCCATTCCACGTGCTCAAGTGGGAAGAGGGAGGGGAGGGGAGGGTGGTGAGGGTGGAGGGGATATGGGGTGAGATTAGAGTATGTTTTCTGGGGATATATATGGCGGCAGATAGTAACATACGGGTAAAGGTGAATTTTGTAAGGGAGGTTTTGCTTTTCTACATGCGGGGTTTACCAATGGTTTCTATAATAGGTGGGGATTGGAATTGTGTAATCAGGAATAAGGATGTGGAGCCGAGAGGGGCAGGGTGTGTGCTTGGGGTATTGAGGGATTTGTTGGGGGATGCAGGGGTTTATGACATAGTCAGGGGCGATGGGTGGAAAGTAGAGCACACGTTTATGCGGAGGGGTTATGCGGCCAGGTTGGATCGTATATATATAACTCTGAGATATAACAGTAGAACGTGTAATGACGATAGATTTAGATTTTTCGGACCATCGTGCCGTTTTGGCAGAGATGGCATGGGAAGGGATGGTTCGTAGGTATGTGGGTTATTGGAAAATGAATGTGAGGCTACTTCAGGGAGAGGGGGAGGGGTTGTTTTTTAGGGAATGGTGGAAGCAACTATGGGAGGCTCGCAACGAAGAGGAGGATGTCTTGGAATGGTGGGAGAAGCACGCTAAATTGCAGATTAGGGAGTATTACCAGCATAGAGGAAGGGATGAGGCGAGGTGGAGGTATGGTTTACAGAAATATTTAGAGGGACAGCTAAATGATTGTTATGAAAGGGGAGGGGGAGATAGACATGGAGAAATAGAGGTTTTAAGGGGAAGATTGAGGGATATACAAAATTCTCGTTTTGATGCGATGCGTGTGAGGGAAGGTTTAGAGGAGGTTCTATGGGGTGACAAACCGTCAGGATGTGTTTTGAGGAGATTTAGGAATAGGCAACAGATGACCACGATTATGGGTTTAGAGGTGTGTAAAGAGGTGGGGGGATATAGGGTGGGGCAGGTACTTAGTACCACCGATGGAATGAGCAATTATGCTGATCATTGGTTTAGGGGGAAATTTAAGCAGGGGGGGGAGGAGAGAGGGAGGGAGAGATTCTGGGAGAAGGAATTCGAGGTTTTTTTTAGGGAAGGAGGAGAAAGCGGTAATGGAGGGTAGGATCAGTGAGGAGGAGGTGGAGGAGGCGGTAATGGGCTTGAGTAGGGGAAAAGCGCCGGGCATTGATGGAATCCCTTAATGATTTCTATATTACACATTGGGATTGTATGAAGGAATGTCTGGTCCTGTTGTTTAACTGTATGAAGGAAAGAGGAGTGTTGGGGGAATCGCAGAGCACGGGGGTAGTAGTTTTGGTCTATAAGGGAGGGGGGGGGAAGACCTTAGGTGCTTTTAGGGCAATCTCCCTCATGTGTGCAGATTATAAAGTTTTTGCGAAGGTTTTAGGTAACCGTATGAAAAAGGTGCTTGACCGAGTCCTACATAGAGGTCAGTGTGGGATTCCAGGTCGAAGTAAGCGTGAGGGGCATGGAAGAATTAAGGATTTTGTGGAGGGAAGACAAGGGGGGGGGGATCTTGGGGATTGATTGGAAGCAGGCTTATGACAGTGTAGATAGACATATGTTGTGGAGTATTTTACAAAAACAGGGTTTTGGGGATGAGATTGTGCGCTGGGCGACTACTTTGTATACGCCTGCAACGGTAAGGGTACAGGTTAATGGGAAGTTAGAGTTGCCGGTGCAGATGGGGATGGGTTTGCGACAGGGTTGCCCCTTGTCTCAAATCCTTTTTGCATGCATGCAGGACCCTTTTTATAGGCTTATAGAGGAAGGAGTGTGGGAACAGGGAGAGGTGGGACATGGGAGATGTGGTATTGTGGGGTATGTGGATGACACCACAGTTTTGGTGGGAGGGGAAATAGGATTGGGGAATGTGGGACGTATAATAGAGATTTTTGGCGGGGCGACAGGGATGAGGGTTAATGGAGCAAGTCAAAGTTATTAGAAGTAGGCACGTGGGTGGGGAGGGGAGCAGTATGGGTGGAACGTAGTGGATAGAATTAAAATATGTGGGGTTGTGTATATGGCGGATGCTAGGGAGGCGCAGAGAATAAATTCAAAGGAAGTTGTGAGTAGAGCGATGGGTAGGATGCACGGGTGGAGGGCTGGGGATGTAACATTGCAGCAGAGGGTGGTGGTAGTAAATACACTTGTGTACAGTAAAGTGTGGGGCGTGGCAGAAATATATCCCCTGAGGTCGTGCGATATTCAGGAACTGGAGAGGGTAGTTTTGAGGTATGTGTGGGGATATGGGAAGCCATGGCTACGGAAGGAGGTGGTGATGATGGGTGTACGGCAGGGTGGGATGGGTCTTATACCTTTGGACACACGAGTGAAGGCAGTGTATGTGAAGCAGCGGTATTTGAGGGTGGGAGGGGAGAGGGGTAGAAGGGTGGGAGAGGTCATGGAGGATGTGCGAAAATGGTGGAAGGGGAAGGCACTACTGGAGTGTGAATATATGGTGCGAAATTTGTTGGCAGTAAAGGAAGCAAAAAAAGTGAGGGTAAGTAGGCTGGGGAGGACAGGTTGGCAGGGTACAGTGATACAGGGAGTAGCTACATACCCGATGTATGATTGGAAGGGCATTTGGGAAGATTTTCGGAAGATCAGATTAAAGCCAAGGGTTCGTGAAGTGGTTTATAGATTCTTTATGGGAATTCTAGCCACAAGGTCAGCGCTATATAGAATGGGTTATGTAGGTGCTGGCACTTGTTTGCATTGTGGGGAAGAGGAGACGGCTTTTCATGTTATAGATTTTTGTGAGAACTTGGGTTTTGTAAGGACATGGTTAGCGAGAGTTTTGGGTATAGTGGCGGGAGGGGGGAGAAACATTTCGACTTTGAGGGCTTTGCATTTTGATGTGGGAGGGGTTTCCAAGGACATTCGGAGGGCAGTGATGTATGTACTGGCAGATTTTTTGTATGTGTCTTGGTGCATGCGGGAGGTGGGGGGTGAATGTAGGGTGCGGGCGCTTGCGGCGAGTGTGTATCGTACAGTATGCAGAAATAGGCTACTATATGGGAGGTTGTGGGTAAATAGTTTTCCCTTGGGTTATCGTAATCTGACGGTAGGTGTAATGTTGGGGTTGGGTGTAGTTTAGAGGTGGATTGGGCTGTTTTCTCCCTAAACTGGCATTTTTGTTCTTTTTTTGAGATTAGTGGAGGATGGAAGGTGGAATAAAAGTGTGTGGTAGTGGAGCATATGGGTGTAATGTGTTTAGGAATGAGGGGGGATAGGGGGTGAACTGGTGACATTTGGTTAAGAGACAGGGGTTTTATGACTTTCGACGTCAGGTACGAGCTTGAGCATGGAAGGGAATGTGAATTTGTGGTTTTTAATACAGATAGCATGGGGTCAGGGGATGGCAGGGGGTGGCTTTCTGAAGTGTCTTTTGCCAGGTTGGTTTTGTTAATGATTGAGGTAGTACTGACCGGTACATGTTTTATTAGGAGCCATAAGTTATATTGTGTAACTTAGTGCGTGACAGAGTAAGTCTGATAATGCTCTGGAACATTGTTAATAAATATATATATCTTGTTGAACATGATAATATATAAAAAATGGGAATATGTATTAGTGTGTGAGTTACATTTCTAGTGTACTGTTACCATATTAGTTGGTATTCTTTACTTTGTCAAATAATTACTATCTATATATTGTTGTAAGTTATTATGTTAGTTCTTATTTTATACGAACAAATGTAATGTGTTGTGACGTCTAGTGCAAGTGTCATTTATCTTGCACTGGGGAAAAGGAGGAGTGTAATGTAAATATGATTGGATTATAACGAAAGGTCATTGAATATATGTACACTGTATTAGAAGGCAGGAAGGATTGTGAGGATTGTCAATATATGTATTAATTGTTATGTAAATTTCATGGAACTCAGGGTGATAATAATGTACACTTATTAGCCGGATGATAAGTATTGATATTATTATGCTTATTGTAATATAATTTTGATTGATGAAATGTATAATAAGGTTTTAGCTTTGGACTCAAGAGATAAAAAGCATAGGTGATGGGGGATATTTTGTAAGCACAAAGATGAATCAGCAGTATGTATTTAGAAAATGTAAAAAAAATAATTTTCTGTGTCGGAGATGATAAGGGGTTCTTATATTCCCTTATTTTATTGTATTCTAATGTATTTTTAAAATTCAATAACTGAAGGTGGTTATGAGTGGTGACGGCAGACATAGTTACTAGGCAAGTGGGGGGGGGAGGGGGTTGAAGAGTCAGCGGTAGTGTATTAAACCCACCACCGTGCACGATATTGATTGTTATCAGGAGGTATATGAGGGTTAGGGTGTGGATTGGCTCCATTAGTGGATGTGTGCCATCATGTTCAGATATTCCTTGTATTATAGTCAGCCTTTTAGATGGCAGGATTGTGTTTTTATACATGTTGTCAATGAAGTCCTTAAAAGCTCTTATAAATGTATAAGAGATGTCAATGAGTATACTAAGGAGAAAGTGGTAGTTTTTCAAGGGGAGGGGGGGAGTGTAAGCATTACTAGGTAGGACTATCGTTTTTATTATAAGACCATCTTTTCATGTGAAGTACAGTACATAAAAGTAGTTTTTGACTGGAGTGCAGCAGCCAGTCTGATGTCATTATATAAGTGCTTCTTTGGTATTTGTGTAGTCTCTGAAGATTATCGTTTTACTGCCTGTATCTTGTTACATATTGATTATGTACCCATATATTTTGTACCTGAGTTTTAAATAAAATATAAAAAAAAATGCCGTATTAATACAGCATACGGAATTAATACAGCATTAATGCAGTGTTAATACAGCATTAATGCAGTGTTAATACAGCATTAACGCAGTGTTAATACAGCATTAATGCAGTGTTAACACAGCATTGATGCAGTGTTAATACAGCATTAATGCAGTGTTAATACAGCATTAATGCAGTGTTAATACAGCATTAATATAAAGGTTAATTGCGCCTCTAGCATTGTAAAAATCTCAAGCGTCTGTTTGACGGCGAAAGTTTTAAAAATTTTGACTCAACTGTTGTGACTTTACTGATCTTGCTTTATTATTCTTGTTTATTTACTTTTTGGTGATTATGTCAACGTGTTTTTATTATACCTTAGGTATTTTTACTACCTCGGCTTCTTAAAATCAATATTAAATTCCCCTTTTAAAATCAACTGCTTAAAATACATTTTCTAAATCCCTCTTTAAATATTTTTTTTCCTCCTTTAAATTCATTTTCAAGATTGATCTGTTTATTATTTAAATATTTGTACGTGATTACGTACCTGGTGTACCCCTGATCATATTACACTCTCTGGGGAAGTTTGCCTTTGGGGAAGTTTCTCTCTTTGGGGAAGTTTCATTATGGGAAAGTTTCTCTCTGGGGAAAGTTTTCCTCTGGAGAAAGCTTCTTTCTGTGGAAAGTTTTCCTCTGGAGAAAGTTTCTCTCTGGGGAAAGTTTTCCTCTGGGGAAAGTTTCTCTTTGTGGAAAGTTTCTCTCTGGGGAAAGTTTTCCTCTGGGGAAAGTTTCTCTCTGTGGAAAATTTTCCTATGGGAAAAGTTTCTCTCTGGGGAAAATTTTCCTCTGGGGAAAGCTTCTCTCTGTGGAAAGTTTTCCACTGGGGAAAGTTTCTCTCTGGGGAAAGTTTTCCTCTGGAGAAAGCTTTTCTCTGTGGAAAGTTTTCCTCTAGGAAAAGCTTCTCTCTATGGAAAAGTTTTCATCTGGGGAAAGTTTCTTTCTGGGGAATGTTTTCCTCTGGAGAAAGCTTCTCTCTTTGGAAAGTTTTCCTCTGGGGAAGTTTTCCTCTGGGTAAAGCTTCTCTATGTGGAAAGTTTTCCTCTGGAGAAAGTTTCTCCCTGGGGAAAGTTTTCCTCTGAGGAAAGCTTTTCTCTGTGGAAAGTTTTCCTCTGGGGAAAGTTTCTCTTTGGGGAAAGTTTTCCTCTGGGGAAAGTTTCTCTCTGGGGAAAGTTTTCCTCTGGGGAAAGTTTCTCTCTGGGGAAAGTTTTCCTCTGGAGAAAGCTTCTCTCTGTGGAAAGTTTTCCTCTGGGGAACGTTTCTCTTTGGGGAAAGTTTTCCTCTGAGGAAAGCTTCTTTCTGTGCAAAGTTTTCCTCTGGGGAAAGTTTCTCTCTGGGGAAAGTTTTCCTCTGGGGAAAGTTTCTCTCTGGGGAAAGTTTCTCTGTGGTAAGTTTTCCTCTGTAGAAAGTTTCTCTGTGGAAAGTTTCTCTCTGTGGAAAGTTTTCCTCTGGGGAAAGTTTCTCTCTGTGGAAAGTTTTCCTCTGGGGAAAGTTTCTCTTTGTGGAAAGTTTCTCTCTGTGGAAAGTTTTCCTCTGGGGAAAGTTTTCCTTTGGGGAAAGTTTCTCTGTGGAAAGTTTTTCTCTGTGAAAAGTTTTCCTCTGGGGAAAGTTTCTCTTTGTGGAAAGTTTCTCTCTGTGGAAAGTTTTCCTCTGGGGAAAGTTTTCCTTTGGGGAAAGTTTCTCTGTGGAAAGTTTCTCTCTGTGGAAAGTTTTCCTCTGGGGAAAGTTTCTCTCTGTGGAAAGTTTTCCTCTGGGGAAAGTTTTCCTCTGGGGAAAGTTTTCCTCTGGGGAAAGCTTCTCCTGGGAGGAAATTTCTATCAACTAGACTTTTTTTT
>NC_091292.1:12123193-12160693 GCF_038502225.1 Cherax quadricarinatus | reverse complement strand
GTCCACTTCCAAATATCTGAACACATATATTTCTTCCACACTCCTTCCATTCTAATGTCCATTCCCTCACTACCTATAATTTTTGATACTCACACCACCTTGTTCTTTCCTATTGCTTGCTTTAAATGTTATCTTTTAATTTTCTTCTTTTAAATACCCTCCCGAATTCTATTACCAAACCTTTGCAACTTCTCTTCCGAATCTTCCAAAAGCACAGCGTCATCCGCAAAAAAGCAACTAAGACAACTCCCATACTGTACCAGATTCACTAATTTAATTCCACACCTCTCCCTAATACCTTACCATTCACTGCTTTTACAACCCTGTCTAATAAAATATTAAACAACGATGGTGACATCACATCCCTGTCCAAGGCCTACTCTTGCTAGAAAATATTCTCACTGTCTCCTACGAACTGTAACCTCGTTATCCACATCAACTCTTTTTATTGATTTAAGTAACCTACCACTTACTGCATACATTTGCAACATCTTCCACATTGCTCCCCTATCCACCCTGTCCTCTGCCTATGCTGCTCTCTCTCTTCAGGGGCTGAATTAGTGTCTCTAGATACAGTGTTTCCTTGTTCTGCTGTAGATTGAGAGGTTAAGTGATGGAGAGAGATGTATATCGCCTTCCACCAAAGTAGATGTTTCAGGAAAAAACAGTGTTTCCTGACAGAGGTGTTTATTCGTCAGGAAACAACACAGTGCCTCCTGATACAGATGCTCATTTGTGAGTCAGGAAACAGCACAGTACCTCCTGACGCGGGTGTTTATTCATCAGGTAACAGTCAGTGTCTCCTGACGCGGGGGTTTATTCATCAGGTAACAGACAGTGTCTCCTGACGCGGGTGTTAATCACCTGACGACCGTCACAAGTTAAACATTCACAGGCATACCCGTGCTATATTTTACACCACATTAACAAAACGAAGGATCACTGCACAGTAGTGTGCCGTAGATAAGACAATATATGCGCGTGTAGGATGGTTAGTTGATTGAGGTTTAAAGCTTATTGACTTCACAAGGTTCATCAAGTCTACAGGTAACCACCACCAAACAGGTAGACGTTAATAACTAAAACAAGGAAAAGGATAAACTCAGCATATATACGCTGAAAGAATATACGTCTGTACGTTTAGTGAAGTACAGACTAAAATATAAAAATGCAAAGTGAAAACTCAATAATTAGTAAAGGATATTAAATTTTAATTTAAAATCAAACGGAAACCTGATTTCAAACAAAAATAAAAAATAAAATGAGTACAACAATGATTAGTGAAAATAAATTAAGAAATACGGAACACAGTGTAATTTATAACTTCGACTTAAACAGTTAAGGAAATTTCAAGAAGCACCATTAAAAGCCTCCTTGTAAGGAAAATATAGCACGTTAATCACAGGGAAATGTTAGTTTTCAATTCATTTAAATAAGGAATTTTAAGTACTGGTGTAAGTTATCTCACCTTTTTTTTTTTGACCATTTTCTGTCTATCGAGTTTGTAAGAAGGTTGAGATAAACCAGGCTAATAGAATTATTTGTTTCAAGTACACACACACACACACACACACACACACACACACACACACACACACACACACACACACACACACACACACACATATATATATATATATATATATATATATATATATATATATATATATATATATATATATATATATATATATATATATATATATATATATATATATATATATATATACCAAATATGCACATGGGGGAGTTCAATGATAGCTCTAGGCCTTTCGTGTTGCAATCAACGCATCATCAGGAGCTTGTAATGTTGCAGAAATGAGTAGGAAGTCCAGGCATATTCGTTCAGGGAAACGACTCTCTCCAGAATGGTTAGATGCAGCCTTAATGATCCTTGTGTAATCGATAGGCTTTCAGCCCCATTAACCAAGCAACCAGGAATGCTATGCAGAGGATGCAGCGCAGAAGTCGTGGAGATGTAGATATAAGGTGATCAGTCCCTCAGATGTCATAAAAATACACCTTCAACCTGTTATTGTGACATAACTCATCTTTCTGAGAATTTGAGCTATCTATCTTAAGATACCCTTCCAGCGTTGCCAGACTCAATTTGTCACAAAGGATCTCTCCGGCGTTGCCAAACGGGGTTTTCCTGTGCTCGGAACAGGTGACAATAATTCGGTTAAGGGGGAAAGGGGGAGGGGGGTCGGATAAGTGAGTTGTGTTACGTAGGAGTGAGAGACAGCTTCCCCTACCAACCTTGTTTGTTGCATGAGATTACAGCTTCTTGTGTGGACTGATAGAGTGCGTTACATACACTTGCGTACGTGTGTATGTATGAGTGTGTGCTGTACGTGTGCATGTATGAGTGTGTGCTGTACTGTGTATGTATGAGTGTGTGCTGTATGTGTGTATGTATTGAGTGTGTGCTGTACGTGTGCATGTATGAGTGTGTGCTGTACTGTGTATGTATGAGTGTGTGCTGTACGTGTGCATGTATGAGTGTGTGCTGTACGTGTGCATGTATGAGTGTGTGCTGTACTGTGTATGTATGAGTGTGTGCTGTATGTGTGTATGTATTGAGTGTGTGCTGTACGTGTGCATGTATGAGTGTGTGCTGTACTGTGTATGTATGAGTGTGTGCTGTACGTGTGCATGTATGAGTGTGTGCTGTACGTGTGCATGTATGAGTGTGTGCTGTACGTGTGCATGTATGAGTGTGTGCTGTATGTGTGTATGTATTGAGTGTGTGCCTTACGTGTGTATGTGTAAGTGTGTTCTGTACGTGTGTATGTGTGAGTGTGTGCTGTGCGTGTGTATGTATGAGTGTGTTCTGTACGTGTGTATGTATGAGTTTGTGCTGTACGTGTATATGTATGAGTGTGTGCTGTATGTGTGTATGTGTGAGTGTGCTGTACGTGTGTATGTATGAGTGTGTGCTGTATGTGTGTATGTATGAGCATGTGCTGTACGTGTGTATGTATGAGCGTGTGTACTGTACGTGTGTATGTATGAGTGTGTGTGCTGTACGTGTGTATGTATGAGTGTGTGTGCTGTACGTGTGTATGTATGAGTGTGTGTGCTGTACGTGTGTATGTATGAGTGTGTGTGCTGTACGTGTGTATGTATGAGTGTGTGTGCTGTACGTGTGTATGTATGAGTGTGTGTGCTGTACGTGTGTATGTATGAATGTGTGTGCTGTACGTGTGTATGTATGAGTGTGTGTGCTGTAAGTGTGTATGTATGAGTTTGTGTGCTGTACGTTAGTTACCATTTTGTCCTAGGCACATGTCGATTAGACACTAGGCCTGTTGTGTGTGTGTGTGTGTGTGTGTGTGTGTGTGTCTGTACTCACCTAGTTGTACTCACCTAGTTGAGGTTGCGGGGGTCGAGTCCGAGCTCCTGGCCCCGCCTCTTCACTGATCGCTACTAGGTCACTCTCCCCGAGCCGTGAGCTTTATCATACCTCTGCTTAAAGCTATGTATGGATCCTGCCTCCACTACATCGCTTCCCAAACTATTCCACTTACTGACTACTCTGTGGCTGAAGAAATACTTCCTAACATCCCTGTGATTCATCTGTGTCTTTAGCTTCCAACTGTGTCCCCTTGTTACTGTGTCCAATCTCTGGAACATCCTGTCTTTGTCCACCTTGTCAATTCCCCTCAGTATTTTGTATGTCGTTATCATGTCCCCCCTATCTCTCCTGTCCTCCAGTGTCGTCAGGTTGATTTCCCTTAACCTCTCCTCGTAGGACATACCTCTTAGCTCTGGGACTAGTCTTGTTGCAAACCTTTGCACTTTCTCTAGTTTCTTTACGTGCTTGGCTAGGTGTGGGTTCCAAACTGGTGCCGCATACTCCAATATGGGCCTAACGTATACGGTGTACAGGGTCCTGAACGATTCCTTATTAAGATGTCGGAATGCTGTTCTGAGGTTTGCTAGGCGCCCATATGCTGCAGCAGTTATTTGGTTGATGTGCGCTTCAGGAGATGTGCCTGGTGTTATACTCACCCCAAGATCTTTTTCCTTGAGTGAGGTTTGTAGTCTCTGACCCCCTAGACTGTACTCCGTCTGCGGCCTTCTTTGCCCTTCCCCAATCTTCATGACTTTGCACTTGGTGGGATTGAACTCCAGGAGCCAATTGCTGGACCAGGTCTGCAGCCTGTCCAGATCCCTTTGTAGTTCTGCCTGGTCTTCGATCGAGTGTATTCTTCTCATCAACTTCACGTCATCTGCAAACAGGGACACCTCAGAGTCTATTCCTTCCGTCATGTCGTTCACAAATACCAGGAACAGCACTGGTCCTAGGACTGACCCCTGCGGGACCCCGCTGGTCACAGGTGCCCACTCTGACACCTCGCCACGTACCATGACTCGCTGCTGTCTTCCTGACAAGTATTCCCTGATCCATTGTAGTGCCTTCCCTGTTATCCCTGCTTGGTCCTCCAGTTTTTGCACCAATCTCTTGTGTGGAACTGTGTCAAACGCCTTCTTGCAGTCCAAGAAAATGCAATCCACCCACCCCTCTCTCTCTTGTCTTACTGCTGTCACCATGTCATAGAACTCCAGTAGGTTTGTGACACAGGATTTCCCGTCCCTGAAACCATGCTGGCTGCTGTTGATGAGATCGTTCCTTTCTAGGTGTTCCACCACTCTTCTGATAATCTTCTCCATGATTTTGCATACTATACATGTCAGTGACACTGGTCTGTAGTTTAGTGCTTCATGTCTGTCTCCTTTTTTAAAGATTGGGACTACATTTGCTGTGTATGTATGAGTGTGTGTGCTGTACGTGTGTATGTATGAGTGTGTGTGCTGTACGTGTGTATGTATGAGTGTGTGTGCTGTACGTGTGTATGTATGAGTGTGTGCTGTACGTGTGTATGTATGAGTGTGTGCTGTACGTGTGTATGTATGAGTGTGTGTGCTGTAAGTGTGTATGTATGAGTTTGTGTGCTGTACGTGTGTATGTATGAGTGTGTGTGCTGTAAGTGTGTATGTATGAGTGTGTGCTGTACGTGTGTATGTATGAGTGTGTGTTGTACGTGTGTATGTATGAGTGTGTGTGCTGTACGTGTGTATGTATGAGTGTGTGTTGTACGTGTGAATGTATGAGTGTGTGATGTACGTATGTATGTATGAGTGTGTGCTGTACGTGTGTATGTATGAGTGTGTGTTGTACGTGTGAATGTATGAGTGTGTGATGTACGTATGTATGTATGAGTGTGTGCTGTACGTGTGTATGTATGAGTGTGTGTGCTGTACGTGTGTATGTATGAGTGTGTGTTGTACGTGTGAATGTATGAGTGTGTGATGTACGTATGTATGTATGAGTGTGTGCTGTACGTGTGTATGTATGAGTGTGTGTTGTACGTGTGAATGTATGAGTGTGTGATGTAGGTATGTATGTATGAGTGTGTGCTGTACGTGTGTATGTATGAGTGTGTGCTGTACGTGTGTATGTATGAGTGTGTGCTGTACGTGTGTATGTATGAGTGTGTGTGCTGTATGTGTGTATGTATGAGTGTGTGTACTGTACGTGTGTATGTACGAGCGTGTGTACTGTACGTGTGTATGTATGAGTGTGTGTGCTGTACGTGTGTATGTATGAGTGTGAGTGCTGTACGTGTGTATGTATGAGTGTGTGTGCTGTACGTGTGTATGTATGAGTGTGTGTGCTGTACGTGTGTATGTATGAGTGTGTGTGCTGAACGTGTGTATGTATGAGTGTGTGTGCTGTACGTGTGTATGTATGAGTGTGTGCTGCACGTGTGTATGTATGAGTGTGTGCTGTACGTGTCTATGTATGAGTGTGTGCTGTATGTGTGTATGTATGAGTGTGTGTGCTGTACGTGTGTATGTATGAGTGTGTGTGCTGTACGTGTGTATGTATGAGTGTGTGTGCTGTACATGTGTATGTATGAGTGTGTGTGCTGTACGTGTGTATGTATGAGTGTGTGTGTGCTGTGCGTGTGTATGTATGTATGAGTGTGTGCTGTACGTGTGTATTTATGAGTGTGTGTGCTGTACGTGTGTATGTATGAGTGTGTGCTGTACGTGTGTATGTATGAGTGTGTGCTGTACGTGTGTATGTATGAGTGTGTGCTGTATGTGTGTATGTATGAGTGTGTGCTGTACGTGTGTATGTATGAGTGTGTGTTGTACGTGTGTATGTATGAGTGTGTGATGTACATATGTATGTATGAGTGTGTGCTGTACGTGTGTATGTATGTATGAGTGTGTGCTGTACGTGTGTATGTATGAGTGTGTGCTGTACGTGTGTATGTATGAGTGTGTGCTGTACGTGTGTATGTATGAGTGTGTGCTGTACGTGTGTATGTATGAGTGTGTGCTGTACGTGTGTATGTATGAGTGTGTGCTGTATATGTGTATGTATGAGTGTGTGTGTTGTACGTGTGTATGTACGAGCGTGTGTACTGTACGTGTGTATGTATGAGTGTGTGTGCTGTACGTGTGTATGTATGAGTGTGAGTGCTGTATGTGTGTATGTATGAGTGTGTGTGCTGTACGTGTGTATGTATGAGTGTGTGTGCTGTAAGTGTGTATGTATGAGTGTGTGTGCTGTACGTGTGTATGTATGAGTGTGTGTGCTGTACGTGTGTATGTATGAGTGTGTGTGCTGTACGTGTGTATGTATGAATGTGTGTGCTGTACGTGTGTATGTATGAGTGTGTGTGCTGTAAGTGTGTATGCATGAGTTTGTGTGCTGTACGTGTGTATGTATGAGTGTGTGTGCTGTACGTGTGTATGTATGAGTGTGTGTGCTGTACGTGTGTATGTATGAGTGTGTGCTGTACGTGTGTATGTATGAGTGTGTGCTGTACGTGTGTATGTATGAGTGTGTGTGCTGTACGTGTGTATGTATGAGTGTGTGTTGTACGTGTGAATGTATGAGTGTGTGATGTACGTATGTATGTATGAGTGTGTGCTGTACGTGTGTATGTATGAGTGTGTGTTGTACGTGTGAATGTATGAGTGTGTGATGTACGTATGTATGTATGAGTGTGTGCTGTACGTGTGTATGTATGAGTGTGTGTGCTGTACGTGTGTATGTATGAGTGTGTGTTGTACGTGTGAATGTATGAGTGTGTGATGTACGTATGAATGTATGAGTGTGTGCTGTACGTGTGTATGTATGAGTGTGTGTTGTACGTGTGAATGTATGAGTGTGTGATGTACGTATGTATGTATGAGTGTGTGCTGTACGTGTGTATGTATGAGTGTGTGCTGTACGAGTGTATGTATGAGTGTGTGCTGTACGTGTGTATGTATGAGTGTGTGTGCTGTATGTGTGTATGTATGAGTGTGTGTACTGTACGTGTGTATGTACGAGCGTGTGTACTGTACGTGTGTATGTATGAGTGTGTGTGCTGTACGTGTGTATGTATGAGTGTGAGTGCTGTACGTGTGTATGTATGAGTGTGTGTGCTGTACGTGTGTATGTATGAGTGTGTGTGCTGTACGTGTGTATGTATGAGTGTGTGTGCTGAACGTGTGTATGTATGAGTGTGTGTGCTGTACGTGTGTATGTATGAGTGTGTGCTGCACGTGTGTATGTATGAGTGTGTGCTGTACGTGTCTATGTATGAGTGTGTGCTGTATGTGTGTATGTGTGTATGTATGAGTGTGTGTGCTGTACGTGTGTATGTATGAGTGTGTGTGCTGTACGTGTGTATGTATGAGTGTGTGTGCTGTACGTGTGTATGTATGAGTGTGTGTGCTGTACGTGTGTATGTATGAGTGTGTGTGTGCTGTGCGTGTGTATGTATGTATGAGTGTGTGCTGTACGTGTGTATTTATGAGTGTGTGTGCTGTACGTGTGTATGTATGAGTGTGTGCTGTACGTGTGTATGTATGAGTGTGTGCTGTACGTGTGTATGTATGAGTGTGTGCTGTATGTGTGTATGTATGAGTGTGTGCTGTACGTGTGTATGTATGAGTGTGTGTTGTACGTGTGTATGTATGAGTGTGTGATGTACATATGTATGTATGAGTGTGTGCTGTACGTGTGTATGTATGTATGAGTGTGTGCTGTACGTGTGTATGTATGAGTGTGTGCTGTACGTGTGTATGTATGAGTGTGTGCTGTACGTGTGTATGTATGAGTGTGTGCTGTACGTGTGTATGTATGAGTGTGTGCTGTACGTGTGTATGTATGAGTGTGTGCTGTATATGTGTATGTATGAGTGTGTGTGCTGTACGTGTGTATGTACGAGAGTGTGTACTGTACGTGTGTATGTATGAGTGTGTGTGCTGTACGTGTGTATGTATGAGTGTGAGTGCTGTATGTGTGTATGTTTGAGTGTGTGCTGTACGTGTGTATGTATGAGTGTGAGTGCTGTATATGTGTATGTATGAGTGTGTGTGCTGTACGTGTGTATGTATGAGTGTGTGTGCTGTACGTGTGTATGTTTGAGTGTGTGTGCTGTACGTGTGTATGTATGAGTGTGTGCTGCACGTGTGTATGTATGAGTGTGTGCTGTACGTGTGTATGTATGAGTGTGAGTGCTGTATGTGTGTATGTATGAGTGTGTGTGCTGTACGTGTGTATGTTTGAGTGTGTGTGCTGTACGTGTCTATATATGAGTGTGTGCTGTATGTGTGTATGTATGAGTGTGTGCTGTACGTGTGTATGTATGATTGTGTGTGCTGTACGTGTGTGTGTATGAGTGTGTGTGCTCTACGTGTGTATGTATGAGTGTGTGGGCTGTACGTGTGTATGTATGAGTGTGTGTGTGCTGTACGTGTGTATGTATGAGCATGTGCTGTACGTGTGTATGTATGAGTGTGTGTGCTGTACGTGTGTATGTATGAGCATGTGCTGTACGTGTGTATGTATGAGTGTGTGTGCTGTACGTGTGTATGTATGAGTGTGTGTGCTGTACGTGTGTATGAGTGTGTGCGCTGTACGTGTGTATGTATGAATGTGTGTGCTGTACGTGTGTATGTATGAGTGTGTGTGCTGTACGTGTGTATGTATGAGTGTGTGTGCTGTACGTGTGTATGTATGAGTGTGTGTGCTGTACGTGTGTATGTATGAGTGTGTGTGCTGTACGTGTGTATGTATGAGCATGTGCTGTACGTGTGTATGTATGAGTGTGTGTGCTGTACGTGTGTATGTATGAGCATGTGCTGTACGTGTGTATGTATGAGTGTGTGTGCTGTACGTGTATGTTACCATTTGACAAAGGCGATGAAAATAAATGGTATAAAACACCGACATGCCGGAAAAATAAACACAAATGCTGTATAATACGAGGCTTTGTTGACAACGTTTCGCCCACACAGTGGACTTTATCAAGTCACAAACAGATCTACTTGGGTAAAGATCACCTGAGTGTATATACAGCGTGGAGAGTCAGGTGGAGAACGTTGGAGAAGTTGGATTTAAGACGGATCGTGCAGGTTATGTATGCGTATAGATGCGTACTTTTATTTTTCTCTTATATATACGCTTCTAGGTGCATTACATACCCGTGTGGTTGTGTCTAAGTGCAGTTAAATATATTTATTGGTGTGTCTAAGTGATTTATTGAGCGTACTGATGCGTCAAAGTGAGTTACAGGTGCGTATTGATGCGTTTGAGTTATAGACGAATATTGATGTATTTAGTTTAGTTATACATAGGTATTGATGTGTTTAGGTGAGTTATACCTGGAGTTTACCCAGAGAGGGTTTCGGGGGTCAATGCCCCCGCGGCTTGGTCTGAGACCAGGCCTCGTGGTGGATCAGGGAATGATTAACCAGGCTGTTACTGCTGGCAGCACGCAAACTGACGTACGAACCACAGTCCGGCTGGTCAGATACTGACTTTAGGTGCTTGTCCAGTGCCTTCTTGAAGGCAACCAGGGGTCTATTGGTAATCCCCCTTATGTTTTCTGGGAGGCAGTTGACCAGTCTTGGGTCCCGGGCAATTATTGTGTTTTCAATCAGTGTACTCGTGGTGCCCCTTGTTTTCACTGGGGGAATTTTGCATTTTCTGGCGAGTATTTTGCTTTCATATGGAGTGATTTTTGTGTGCAGGTTTGGTACCAATCCCTCTAGGACCTTCCAAGTGTATATTATCAAGTATCTCTCTCGCCTGCGTTCGAAGGAATACAGATCAAGGACCTTCAACCGTTTCCAGTAGTTTAGGTGCCTTATCGCACTTATGTGTGCCGTGAAAGTTCTTTGTACACTCCAGGTCTGCAATGTCACCGGCCTTGAAGGGGGCCGTTAGTGCACAGCAGTATTCCAGCCTAGAGAGCACAAGCGATTTGAAGAGAATCATCATGGGCTTGGCGTCCCTAGTTTTGAAGGCTCTCATTATCCATCCTATCATTTTCCTAGCGGATGAGGTAGATACATTGTTGTGGTCTCTGAAGGAGATATTCTCTGACATTATCACTCCCAGGTCCTTCACGTTACTTTTCTGCTCTATTGTATGGTTAGAATTTGTCGTATACCCTGATACAGTTTTAATTTCCTCAAGTTTTCCATATCTGAGTAGTTGAAATTTCTCTTCATTGAACTTAATATTGTTTTGAGTGGCCCATTTGCAGATTTGGTTGATGTCTGCTTGGCGTCTTGCGGTGTCTTCGATGGAGGTCACTGTCCTGGCAATCCGGGTGTCATCCGCAGGGGAAGATGTGGAGGTATGGCTTACATCTCTGTCTATGTCAGATATGAGAATGAAGAATAGGATGGGAGAGAGTACTGTGCTTTGTGAAACAGAGCTTTTCACTGTAGCTGCCTCAGAGTTTACTCTGAGGCAGCTGTTATTCCTATATCAGGCATTTTGTGCGCTATTACACCATGGTCACACTTGTCGAAACCATTTGCAGAGTCTGTGTATACTACATCTGTGTTTTGTTTTTCTTCTACAGCATCCAGGACCTTGTCATAGTGGTCCAGTAGCTGAGACAGGCAGGAGCGACTTGGTCTAAACCCGTGTTACGTTGGGTTGTGTAACTGATGGGTATCTAGTTGGTTGTTGTCGATCTTGCTTCTTAGAACCCTTTCAAAGATTTTTATGATATTGGATGTTAGTGCTATTGGTCTGTAGTTCTTTGCAATTGCCTTACTGCCACCTTTGTAGAGTGGGGCTATGTCTGTTGTTTTTAGTGAGTGTGGGATGACCTCTGTGTCCATGCTTCCCCCCCATAGAATGCTGAAGGCACGCGACAGGGACTTCTTGCAATTCTTAATGAACTCGGAGTTCCATGAGTCTGGGCCTGGGACAGAGTGCATGGGCATGTCATTTATTGCCTTTTCAAAGTCTTGTGGTGTTAGGATAATATCCGAAATTTTTGAGATGACCAAATGCTGGGTCTCGTTCATAAAGAATTCATTTGGACTGTCGACTCTTAATCTGGGCAGCGGCTCACTGAACACTGAGTCATATTGGGACTTTAGTATCTCACTCATTTCTTGGCTGTCAAATGTGTATGTCCCATCTCGCCTAAGCAGGGGCCCAATACTGGATGTTGTTTTTCCTTAGATTTGGCATAAGAGAAGTATTTTTTTTTCAATTTCCTTTATGGCTTTTAGTTCTTCCTGCGATTCTTGTCTCCTGTAAGATTCCTTCAGCTTAAGTTCGATATTTTGCAATTTCATTGACCAGTGCCTCCCTTCGTATTTCAGAGATATTGACCTCTCTCAGCAGCTCTGTGACTCTTCGCCTTTGTCTGTATAGGGAGCGTCTCACTCTTTCTAGTTTACATCTTCTCTTTCTTTTTCTTAATGGAATGTGCCTTGAGCAGATCTCAAGATCCACAGAGTTTATTTTTTCTAGGCAAAGGTTCGCATCCGTGTTGTTTAGGATATCTTCCCAGCTTGTTTCATTTAGGACATGGTTGACTTGTTCCCATTGTATGTTTTTGTTATTGAAATTGAATTTAGTGAAGACACCCTCTTGACTGATCACATTTTGCTGGTCAGGAGCCCTGTGCATACATGTCTGTACGTCTGTTTCGTTGTGATTTGAGTGTGTTGTCTTTGATACTGTAATATTACGTATCAGATCGTCGTTGTTAGTGAAGATGAGGTCCAGCATATTTTCTAGTCTTGCAGGTTCTAATATTAGCTGGTTTAAGGTGAATTTGCTGCAGAGATTTAATAGCTCGTGTGTGTGTGTATTTTCATCTGAGCTGTCACCTGGGGTGATCTCTGCTAAAATATTATTTGCTACACTCCTCCATTTTAGGTGTCTCAAGTTGAAATCTCCTAGTAGCAAGATGTTTGGGGCAGGAGTTGGGAGATTTTCCAGACAGTGGTCAATTTTCAAAGGCTGCTCCCGGAATTGCTGGGAAGTTGCATCTGGAGGCTTGTATACTACCACAATGACAAGGATTTGGTTTTCAGTCTTTACCGCCAAAACTTTAACTAGTACATCATTTGAGGTGTTTAGTAGTTCTGAGCAAATGGGCAGATGGATATTAATATATTTAATTGTTATAGATGGGTATTGATGTATATGCGTGAGTTATAGATGGGTACTGATGTGTTTAAGTGAGCTATAGATGGGTATTGATTTTTTAAGGGAGATATACACTCGAACTGATGTATTTAAGAGAGTTACAGACACGTATTGATGTGTCAAAGTGGGATATGAAATGAGCTACATAAACACATATATAAACATGTACACTTAAACACACACATTAATTCACACTCATAAACAAACACATTAATACACGCGCACTTAAAAAAAACACAGATGAATACACAGTCACATCAATGCTTACAGATAAAAACACACACAAGCACTCAATAAACACACATACACAGACACACACAGACACAAACACTCACACACACACACACACACACACACACACACACACACAGGGATGTTAGGAAGTATTTCTTGAGTCAGAGTTGTCATGAAGTGCAATAATCGGGAGAGTGATGTAGTGGACGCAGGATCCATACATAGCTTTAAGAAGAGATACGATAAAGCTCATGGAGCAGCGAGAGAGTGGGCCTAGTAGCTCCCAGCGAAGAAGCGGGGCCAGGAGCTGTGAATCGACCCCTGCGACCACAAATAGGTGAGCACACATTAAGCAACTTGCACAACACCCGGCAGAAAGTAAATTCTGTATAAAACACTTGTAAATAAATCAATGAATATCACATTGAATAAAAACATCAAATGTGGTTTTGCCAGAAGTGGGACATTGAAGCGTTCCTTCTCTCTCTCTCTCTCTCTCTCTCTCTCTCTCTCTCTCTCTCTCTCTCTCTCTCTCTCTCTCTCTCTCTCTCTCTCTCTCTCCTCCTTAGTCTTTTATATCAATTTTTTTTTACCTCAAAGGAGGTGTTTTACTCTGTTTTAGAATTATATGAATCAATTGCAGTGTAATATATCTTCTGCAGTTTTTTCCTTGAATTCTTTCTATACTGAAGTGAGTTAATATGTGTAACACTGACGTATTTACTGCTTATATTTTCTCTTCTTTGTTATTTTTATTGCGGCGCATTTTGGCTTAAATAGCAAGGCTCTTCTTGCCGAATAAGGCAAAGCGAAAATTTGTGTATGCAATAATTTCGCAAAAGTCATTCTGAGCCTAACGAAAAAAATGTATTTCACTGTATTTGTTTATTATTAAATTATTGTGAACTTATATAAAATATATTTAGTTTGATTAGGATAAATTAAATTGCCCTTGCTATAATAAAGTTAGGTAAGTTTTTAAGGTTCTTTTAGTATAAAATTATTAATTTTTGCATTAACAAATGTGAAAAAAAATATCGTTTGCTATTTGACCAGTTATATATATGGAGCATGGGGCAAGTGTGCTCTAAAGTTCCTAATAGAGCTGGGTGAAAAGCTCATCATAGAAACCAAGGACCACAGGGCGACCAGTTTCCTCTTTCAGAGACTCAGTGTTGCGATCCATAGAGGAAATGCCTGCAGCATTCTGGGCACGCGGCCCACCGCCGGGGAGCTGGACGAAGTATTCGAGACGTAGCTCTGAGTTACCTATGTTGTTTTACTTTCTATCGTATTTTTGTGAATGTTTTGTCAATGTATTTTGTCTTTAAATAAAATATATATAAAATATAGGGGGTGGTAGGAGAAAATTCTCAAACAGCTTCAGGGAGAACCTTGAGTTTTCCCTGAAGCAAGTTTATTCTTTTCTCTGAGGATGAGGGTCCCCAGGACAGTTCTAGAGGTGGTACCTCCCTATATATATATATATATATATATATATATATATATATATATATATATATATATATATATATATATATATATATATATATATATATATATATATATATTCGTGAATAACTCTTTTATAATGTTGAAAAATTCAGTTCATATATTGATAATTTTCCGGTGGTTGATTTCTCCCAGTTTCTATTATTTTTTTTTGAAAAGTAATGCCTTTATTTATTTCAGAGAATACAGAATACCTTTCGTCACCTCTCGTTGTCCCTCTCCAATGCTTCCCTAAGATCATCCCTACCTATACCTGCTTCTTTTTCTTGGAGTTTTTACTCTTATTCACCCCAGTGGAGAATTAAAATCTAGAGTAGTGGAAAATAACCCAGATATCATAGCTAGAAATAAAACTCGCGGAATGATAACAAATATAATATTTCGATAGTGGTACCATACACTGGGAAATTAAATGAAAATAAAAAGAATAAAAAGAGGATTTTTCCCTAGTGATCAGAAGTGAACAGAGGATTGAACACCTGTCATACTTGAAAAATGCAGAGTTCAAAGACAATATATGAGGCCGAGTCATGAGGCGAGGTCCACAGGTGTATATTTGTCCAGCCAGTCAATAGTCTACCCAAGAAGTCAACTGCAACATGCTTCACCTGACTCTTTACCTCACAACGGTTTCTGTATACAAGAACATCTCTTCACGGGTAGATTTGATTGTGAATTAATAAATCCCACTGTATGGGAGAAAATTAGTGCAGTCTGTGGTAATCTAGCAAGCAGGAAGAGGACCAGGGAGGATCACCACGAGAACAAGCACACACGGTACTGGGAATAGCATCAAAGAAAGAAAAAGTGAAGTTAGGTAATTACTCTCTCTGTCTCTCATTTTTTTCTCTCTCTATCTTTTTCTTTGTCACTCTGCCTGTTTGTCAGTCAGTCTGTCTGTCTGTCTGTCTGTCTGTCTGTCTCTCTCAGCTGGGTTGTCTATCGCCTGTGCGAAACACTGCACCAGACGCAGCCTCCCGATTTCAGTTCCTAGGCATTAATCAACACAGTCTCTTTTCGCTCCTTTCTCTCGGTTCCTATTTACACAGTGCCAATCTTTTTCACGGGGCCAGTCTTTTACACGGTGCCAATATTTTACATAATTCCAATCTTTTTCACATTGCCAATCTTTTACACAGTGCAAATCTTTTACATTGTGCCAATCTTATTCACATTGCCAATCTTTTATACAGTGCCAATCTTTCACGCAATGTCAGTCTATTTTACATTGCCAATCTTTTACACACTGCCAACCTTTTACACAGTACTAATTATTTATACGGCGCTGATTATTTTCACTTCCTCCTGGATGAGAGATGAGGAGTGAGGAGTGAAGATTGTGGAGTGAGGGGCGTGGAATGAGGGGTGAAAGGTGTTGGGTAAGGAGTGAGGAGCAGCGAGGAATGAGGATACTGGGAGAGGTGAGGGCTGAGGAGTGAGGGGGGTGGATTGAGGTTGAGGGGAGTGAGAGGTGAGGAGTTAGGGGGGAGTGAGAGTTGAGGGCTGAGGAGCGAGGAATGACCTCCCTAGACAAGCAACTAGCCTGGCAGGTTGAGATCAATCATTCCATTTCATTATTCTCTCTCGCTGTCTCATACCGCTTAATCGATTTCCAGAGAAAAGGAAGAGGCAGTACATGTGATAATCACTGATAGAGAATGATGGAAGAGGCAGTACATGTGATAATCAATGCTAGAGAATGATGGAAGAGGCAGTACATGTGATAATCAATGATAGAGAATGATGGAAGAGGCAGTAAAGACATTAATGAACACTGGAATACAAATAATAATCAATAGTCAATGAGAGAGAAGGGAGAGGGGCAATAATCGCAATAATCAATACTAAAGACGAGAGAAACAGCAATAAACAGAATAATCGCCTGCTGAGAAGGGGAATAACGGCATGAAACAGAATAATCAACTGTAAAAAGGGAAACAAGAAGCAAAAAATTAAATGCTACAATCAAAAATGGAGACGAGAGAAAAAGTAATAAACAGAATAATTAATGGGAAAGAAGAAAAGAAAGTACAATAATCGAGGCTAAAGAAGCAAAGAAGAAGCAAAAAATGGCAATAATGACTCCGGGGAGGAAGCAAGAACAACAAAATTGTTATTCCAAATTTTCAGAGAGAAACTGAAGAACAAAATGAAAGTGAAACATCGAATGCCGAGTGAAACTTGCAGTATTAATGAGCGAAACTTGCAGTGTTTATGAGCGAAACTTGCAGTGTTAATGAGTGAAACTTGCAGTATTAATGAGCGAAACTTGCAGTGTTTATGAGCGAAACTTGCAGTGTTAATGAGTGAAACTTGCAGTGTTAATGAACGAAACTTGCAGTGTTAATGAGTGAAACGTGCAGTGTTAGTGAGTGAAACTTGCAGTGTTAATGAGCGAAACTTGCAGTGTTGATGAGTGAAACTTGCAGTGTTAATGAGCGAAACTTGCAGTGTTAATGAGTGAAACTTGCAGTGTTAATGAACGAAACTTGCAGTGTTAATGAGTGAAACGTGCAGTGTTAGTGAGTGAAACTTGCAGTGTTAATGAGCGAAACTTGCAGTGTTGATGAGTGAAACTTGCAGTGTTAATGAGCGAAACTTGCAGTGTTAATGAGTGAAATTTGCAGTGTTGATGAGTGAAACTTGCAGTGTTAATGAGTGAAGCTTGCGGTGTTAATGAGTGAAACTTAGTGTTAATGAGTGAAACTTGTAGTGTTAATGAGTGAAACTTGCAGTGTTTATGGGCGAGTGAAACCTCTTTATGCGAATGAGTGCAACTTATGTGGTTTCTGAAATATATCCTTCCTTCCGCCCCTCCCTCCCTCCCTCCCTCCCTCCCTCCCTCCCTCCCTCCCTCCCTCCCTCCCTCCCGCCCTCCCTCCCTCAATCCCTCCATCTATACCGCCATCCCTCCACCTCCCTCCCTCATATAATCTCTACATTCCCTCCATCTACATTATTTCTCTCCTTACAACTAGGAACCGAGTGGCAACCAGAGGGCATTAAATACTGGAGTGCTGACTCCATTATTCAATCTCTGGAGTGCAGGATCCATTACTCACTCTCTGGAGTGCTGGTTCCATCACCCTCCTGGAGTGCTGGTTCCATCACCCTCCTGGAGTGCTGGTTCCATCACCCTCCTGGAGTGCTGGTTCCATCACCCTCCTGGAGTGCTGGTTCCATCACCCTCCTGGAGTGCTGGTTCCATCACCCTCCTGGAGTGCTGGCTTCGTCACCTCCCTGGAGTGCTGACTCCATCACCGTCCTTTAATGCTGGCTCCATCCATATCCATATCTTCTTGGTCACGTACCAAACGTACACAAAGCGACGTAACACGATGGAGATGTTTTCTGAGAAACCTCAAAGCAACGGTGTAGTGAAGAAGGAAGAGGGAGGGAGAAGGAAGAATGGGGGGAGAGAGATAGGAGAAGGAAGGGGAGAGGAGAAATGAGGTGAGGAATAGGGGTGGATAGGAGAGGAAATTGGTCTATAACTTCCCTCCACTATCTTTTTTTCCTTTACTATCCTCTCCCTTCGTTTCCTCTATCCCCCTCTTCTCTCATCTTTCCCCTCTCCTCTTCTCTTTCCCCTCTCCCTCTTTCTATATAATTCAATTGGTATTTGTTAATTAGGCTAATGACTCAATTAAAAATGTTTTATTTCCTATTGATGTTCAAGTTATATTGATGTTATTTATTATTATTATTTAATATAACACATTATATTTGATAATAATAGCAATAATAATAATAATAATAATAATAATAATAATAATAATAATATTATTATTATTATTATTATTATTATTATTATTATTATTATTATTATTATTATTATTATTATAACAGATGATGGACAGTTTGTGTGTGAACTGATAATAATTATATATATTTTTTAAATGGTTGAGAGGTAAGCCAGCGGAAGGCCTCAGTCAGATGACCAAAAGCTCCTGTGGCAGGTCATCATATGACTAAGACCAGCGTCAGAAAACACTTGTTCTGTTTTTCCTCCGAGGTCATTTTAATTTCTGTCTCCCTCACACAGGAACAATGTCAAAATCCCGCTTCTCTCTTGAACGTCCAGTCCACTCCTTCAGCTACTGTTAACCCCCCTCACTTCTTAACCCCAGTTTTCTCCCACGTGCACAACCCTCTCTCTCATACACACACTCCCTCCCTCCCTCCCTCCCTCCCTCTCTCTCTCTCTCTCTCTCTCTCTCTCTCTCTCTCTCTCTCTCTCTCTCTCTCTCTCTCTCTCTCTTACACTCCCATACACATCCTCTCTCTCACAAACACACTCCCACATCCTCTTTCACCTTGCCACATTTAAACCTCAAAAGCCCATCACCTTATAAAAACTTCCACACCTTCCCTTCCCTTCTTCCCACACGGTCAAAAACCAGTGGCATCACAACTCATCAAAATAGAACCACGGAGGTCTATATGCAAATGCTAATGGAATCTGCAAGATTCATTTCCGGTTAGTTTGTATTTCTGGTGAGAGATTGCAAAGTGTACAGAACTTCCCGAGCTGTATTTACGGAGCTTCGTATGCTGGGGGTCGAACAGCCGCTCCTTGCTTTACCTCTTATCCTTCAGTTGACTTCTGGCGTAGTTAATTCCACGCTTCTTGGAGTCTATCAATCCTCTGTTAAATCCACGTATGGAATTTGCTTCCACAGCTGCGCCTTTACCTTTCTGGTTCTCCATTCTGCTTTTCTGACTCACGCACCTAGATAATACCCGATTGTCCATACACTAAGTAGAAGTAAATAGTTCTTCTCTGCAGATAGTCATGATGTGGACTTCCTAGTTCTCTGCAATCTTAAAGTGAGATACACATTGTGGATTAACGTAGTTTATTGCGAAGACGTTTCGTCTACCAGGGATTTTATCAATTCTCACACACCTGCCTTCCGCACTACACTCTCAATCCCACCAGTCCCTGTCGGGCGAAACATCTTCACAATAAAATGCCAGAATCCGCATAGTGAGTATACATTATCACTGTATTACCTCGGCATTCAGTCTTAACCATGTACTCCCATGTACGAGTGCATTCCACTTCTTTACAAGCCGTACAGTTGAAAACTTGTTCCTAACGTCTAGTTTATAATCTCTCGTTCAGTTTCCGGCTATAACTTATTGTTCTCTTCTTAATCATGTTAAATGACTGGTTCGTGTCCATCTTGAGTTCAAGTACGACATATGTCTTTGCTTGTACCCGCTCTGGTGGTGCTGGTACAGCGAATGAAGGGACGACACATGTTCCGTGCAATGTATTTAGCAGGCCAAAACATTAACCAATTTGTCAGTTCACACGAAACAAACTTTCCAGTGCTACTAATAACTAGTAAAAATGCAACTGCTTATGCATGCAAATTTTTTGTTCAGTGTATTTTAAAACCCGTGTTTTCATAGCAAAAATTATGTGAGAGTTGACTATCGTAGTCAGATTTGTCAGCACTATCAGTAGTAGATATCTGACCAGTGGTATCATAATCATCATCTTCAGCGTTATTTACTTCTTGTAAGTTGTCAATAAGATGCTTAGAAGGGGGTGGATCGTCTGAACACCGAGAGGTTGACCTTGGTGACAGTAACACCTCTCTGACCGTCTCACGACTTCAGAAACTCCGAAACAGTAATACGACCTGACCTCCTTATATTGTTATAGCTGCTACGTCGGACATGCTCAAGAAAAGTCTATAGTAGTTGTCAATTTTGTGAGCTCGATAGCTGTGATTACTTTACTTGAAAATACATCAGCTCAGTTCTGGTCTCCATATTACCGAATGGATATAAATTCATTAGAAATCATTCAGCGTAGAATGACTAAATTAATACATAGCATTAGAAATCTTCCCTATGAAGAAAGATCGAAGACTCTTAAATTACATTCACTTGTTGGACGAAGAATGAGGGGAGACATGATCGAAGTGTATAAGTGGAAGATGGGTATTAATACAGGGGATATTAATAAGGTCTTGAGGATGTCTCTCCAAGAGAGAACCCGCATTAATGGATTTAAATTAGACAAGTTTAGATTTAGAAAGGACATAGGAAAGTATTGGTTTGGAAATAGGGTAGTTGATGAGTGGAACAGTCTGCCTAGTTGGGTTATTGAGGCTAGGACTTTAGGTAGTTTCAAATTTAGGTTGGATAAATACATGAGTGAGAGGGGTTGGATTTGATTGGGACTTGCAAATGAGTGGATAGAGTTATCAGAGATTATTTCTTGGGTAGCACTGAAAATTGGGTTGGGCAAATGTTTTGTTAGTGGGATGGATTGTAGAGGACCTGCCTAGTATTGGCCAACAGGCCTGCTGCAGTGATCCTCCTTTCTTATGTTCTATATAATTAAGTAAAGCATCGATATTTTAGCAGTTCGGCTTGTTGTATTAAGTAAAACTCGATTTATCAAGGCTCCAAACGAGATTCGTTGCCGTATCCCTCGTCTTTCCCAGGCATTATAACATCAACATAGCATCTGTTATTTAGTTGCTTACTGGAGCTAAGATACAAAAAAAAAAAAATGTAGAAAATGCCCCAGATTTCTCTGTTTTTCTTTCTGTTTACAATAATATTTCCCATGAAGCACTTATCTAAGTGGATAAAAACAAGAACTTTACTGGTCTCGGAATTACGAGTGATGAATACATGAAGATCATATAATGGTGAACAACCGAGCATTCCATAGTTTGAGAATGTCAAGTAAATGTTTCTTACTGCCGTGTGCTGCTTATTAAATGATTTAGCCAGTGGCAGTTGATGAGTTGTGTAGCAGAAGCCAGACAGTATCTCTGCTCTGCTGCATATTAATAGCGCAGGATTACCTGAGAGATTGTCTCCTGCAGATTCGATTTCACTTCTCTCATTATTCTCAGTTCATCGTTCGTAATCCTTAGGTTCGATGCTTTTCGTACTCTGATGAGAAAGACTTGGCCATTTTGCATTATTTCTGGGAACCTTCACTGGACCACGCTTAAAACAACAGTTCCATAAATTGTTCATTGTTATCTTCGCTATACAGGAACGGTTAAAATTCATTTATTATAATACTGGCCGTTTTAAAATCAATTTCCCAATGTTTCCTCTTCAATTTTATCTCCATTGCTTTTGCTGATGATATTTAGTCCATTTCAATACTAAATGAGATATTTTCTTGTTTGGACATGACACTATAGCAGATGTTGACACATCTGATGTAAATTTCAGATATCTATCTAGGGATAGAACAGCAAAACTCGTATCACCAACTGGAATGCATTCGTCATCTCTATCTCTCTTAAGAGGGGAATAAAGACACACAGTAAACAGAAATCCTTGAGTATTTTTGGCGCTTCTCTCCGGAGTGAGCTTTATCAAGGGAACAAATATCCCCTCAATAAATACTCCTTGAATATGCTCTCCTATGTGTTACTTGGGTTTTCCCTGGAGACGTTTCATCTGAGGGAAATGTCGTCTAAAATATAAGTTATCTCTGTATTACGTGTCTATATTTACCTTAATGTCTACTTGTTACCACAGTCAACTTTGAGTAGACGTTTGTTTTTTTTATTTCATAATTTCCTGACTTATTTCAATTCAGTTACAAGTTGATGAGTAAGTCACATGTGCAACAGCTGTACATAACTCTTATTTATCAGTTTGTCGGTATTTTATACCATTTTCAACATCAGTTACAATTTGTTGGAGTAAATCTTATTGACCTGTACAAAAATCCATCTGGTAATAAAGGTACAAGTTTCTTAATGAATAAACTTAAGGGTGGACGAAGAGCTCGGACCGCGGCCACATCCCACTGAGGCAGGACGACCCAAAAAGAAAAACAAAAGTTTCCCTTTTTAACTTTAATAATATATACAGGAGAAGGGGTTACTAGCCCCTTGCTCCCGGCATTTCAGTCGCTTCTTACGACACGCATGACTTAGGGATGACGAATTCTGTTCCACTTCCCCATGGAGATAAGACAAAGTAAACAAGAATAAGAACTAGTAAGAAAATAGAAGAAAACCCAGAGTGGTGTATATATATGTATGCTTGTACATGTATGTGTAGTGTGACCTAAGTGTAAGTAGAAGTAGTAAGATGTACCTGAAATCTTGCATGTTTATGAGACAGAAAAAAGACACCAGCACTCCTACCATCATGTAAAACAATTACTGGTTTCTGTTTTGCATCACTTGGCAGGACAATAGTACCTCCCAGGGTGGTTATATATATATATATATATATATATATATATATATATATATATATATATATATATATATATATATATATATATATATATATATATATATATATATATATATATATATACAATAAGATCACAGTAAACAGGTGATTTGAAAATATGCAAAACAACCACTCTGAAAGAATAGAGAAAATCCAAGCGCTTTCGTGACTACTCACATTATCAAGGAACTAGTTCCTTGATAATGTGAGTAGTCACGAAAGCGCTTGGAATTTCTCTATTCTTTCAGAGTGGTTGTTTTGCATATATATATATATATATATATATATATATATATATATATATATATATATATATATATATATATATATATTCTTTCTGGGGAGGGTGGCAAGAACATGATCATATAACAATCAATTACGTTATTAAAGGATCACATTAGTCATTGAGACGAGAGCTGTGTGCTCCTGAACTCTGTGCCAGCTGCGGGCTCTAGAGCTGTGTACCAGCTGCGAGCCAGCTGCGGGCTCTAGAGCTGTGTACCAGCTGCGAGCCAGCTGCGGGCTCTAGAGCTGTGTACCAGCTGCGAGCCAGCTGCGGGCTCTAGAGCTGTGTACCAGCTGCGAGCCAGCTGCGGGCTCTAGAGCTGTGTACCAGCTGCGAGCCAGCTGCGGGCTCTAGAGCTGTGTACCAGCTGCGAGCCAGCTGCGGGCTCTAGAGCTGTGTACCAGCTGCGAGCCAGCTGCGGGCTCTAGAGCTGTGTACCAGCTGCGAGCCAGCTGCGGGCTCTAGAGCTGTGTACCAGCTGCGAGCCAGCTGCGGGCTCTAGAGCTGTGTACCAGCTGCGAGCCAGCTGCGGGCTCTAGAGCTGTGTACCAGCTGCGAGCCAGCTGAGGGCTCTAGAGCTGTGTACCAGCTGCGAGCCAGCTGCGGGCTCTCGAGCTGTGTACCAGCTGCGAGCCCGCTGCGGGCTCTAGAGCTGTGTACCAGCTGCGAGCCAGCTGCGGGCTCTAGAGCTGTGTACCAGCTGCGAGCCAGCTGCGGGCTCTAGAGCTGTGTACCAGCTGCGAGCCAGCTGCGGGCTCTAGAGCTGTGTACCAGCTGCGAGCCAGCTGCGGGCTCTAGAGCTGTGTACCAGCTGCGAGCCAGCTGCGGGCTCTAGAGCTGTGTACCAGCTGCGAGCCAGCTGCGGGCTCTAGAGCTGTGTACCAGCTGCGAGCCAGCTGCGGGCTCTAGAGCTGTGTACCAGCTGCGAGCCAGCTGCGGGCTCTAGAGCTGTGTACCAGCTGCGAGCCAGCTGCGGGCTCTAGAGCTGTGTACCAGCTGCGAGCCAGCTGCGGGCTCTAGAGCTGTGTACCAGCTGCGAGCCAGCTGCGGGCTCTAGAGCTGTGTACCAGCTGCGAGCCAGCTGCGGGCTCTAGAGCTGTGTACCAGCTGCGAGCCAGCTGCGGGCTCTAGAGCTGTGTACCAGCTGCGAGCCAGCTGCGGGCTCTAGAGCTCTGCGAGCCAGCTGCGGGCTCTAGAGCTGTGTACCAGCTGCGAGCCAGCTGCGGGCTCTAGAGCTGTGTACCAGCTGCGAGCCAGCTGCGGGCTCTAGAGCTGTGTACCAGCTGCGAGCCAGCTGCGGGCTCTAGAGCTGTGTACCAGCTGCGAGCCAGCTGCGGGCTCTAGAGCTGTGTACCAGCTGCGAGCCAGCTGCGGGCTCTAGAGCTGTGTACCAGCTGCGAGCCAGCTGCGGGCTCTAGAGCTGTGTACCAGCTGCGAGCCAGCTGCGGGCTCTAGAGCTGTGTACCAGCTGCGAGCCAGCTGCGGGCTCTAGAGCTGTGTACCAGCTGCGAGCCAGCTGCGGGCTCTAGAGCTGTGTACCAGCTGCGAGCCAGCTGCGGGCTCTAGAGCTGTGTACCAGCTGCGAGCCAGCTGCGGGCTCTAGAGCTGTGTACCAGCTGCGAGCCCGCTGCGGGCTCTAGAGCTGTGTACCAGCTGCGAGCCAGCTGCGGGCTCTAGAGCTGTGTACCAGCTGCGAGCCAGCTGCGGGCTCTAGAGCTGTGTACCAGCTGCGAGCCAGCTGCGGGCTCTAGAGCTGTGTACCAGCTGCGAGCCAGCTGCGGGCTCTAGAGCTGTGTACCAGCTGCGAGCCAGCTGCGGGCTCTAGAGCTGTGTACCAGCTGCGAGCCAGCTGCGGGCTCTAGAGCTGTGTACCAGCTGCGAGCCAGCTGCGGGCTCTAGAGCTGTGTACCAGCTGCGAGCCAGCTGCGGGCTCTAGAGCTGTGTACCAGCTGCGAGCCAGCTGCGGGCTCTAGAGCTGTGTACCAGCTGCGAGCCAGCTGCGGGCTCTAGAGCTGTGTACCAGCTGCGAGCCAACTGCGGGCTCTAGAGCTGTGTACCAGCTGCGAGCCAACTGCGGGCTCTAGAGCTGTGTACCAGCTGCGAGAAATTTGTCTTAACTCGAAATGGCCGAAATAAAAATTTTTTTAGTCTTTTTCTTTTCCCCTCTCATGCCTCCTTTCCCCTCTCTTCCCCTCCTCTCCCTTCCCTTCCCCTCTCCCTCCTCTGCCGTCCCTTCCCTCTTGATTTTCCCATAAGGCCCTCGAAGGGAAGGGAGGCGCCTTGGTGCTGCTCGAAGGCTCTTGATCCAAGAAAGTCGGTCTTACACTTTCTTATCCTTGGATCAAAACTGATTGTCTTGACACCTCTCAGGGGCTATAAGGCCCTATCCCTACGGGCTTAGCGCTTCCTCATGATCAATAACGATAATAATAATAATAATAATAATAATAATAATAATAATAATAACGACAATAACTATAATAAAAATAATAATAACATTAACAATATTATTAACAGCATCAATAATAATAATAATAATAATAATAATAATAATAATAAATATAATATAATAACAATGAATACAAAATAATAATAATAATATTAATAATAAAATATATAATAATAATTATGACAATACTAATAATAATGACAGAAATAGAAGAAATAACTATGATAACACTAACAAAATATTATTAACACTCTCAATAACAAAATAATAATGATAATAAAATAATAATAATAGCAACAACATCAACAGCAATAATAATAATAATAATAATAATAATAATAATAATAATAATAATAATAATAATAATAATAATAATTCTCACTCGACGAACCTTTCTGGAAAATCTGCGAAGCTTTCAGACAACTGACTCTTGGGGGGGGAACCCCCCCTCCCCCAGCAACATGACTATATAGGAAATCAATGCCCCCCTCCCCTTCCCTCTCTTTCCCCTTCCCTCCCATCCCCTTCCCTCCCCTCCCCCTCCCTCCCCCCTTCATCATCTATTAAACTGTTCAGTGGAATAGGGGCATAAGCCGCTCTTCCTCCTTATCTTCCAAACACACACTGGCAAGTACACTCGTAGACACACTGGTAGACACCCTGGTAGACACACTAGTAGACACACTAGGCACACTAGTAGATACACTAGTAGACACACTAGTAGACACACTAGACACACTAGTAGACACACTGGCAAGTACACTAGTAGACACACTACCACCGTGGTAGCAACTGGTATCCACCGTGGTAGCAACCGGTATCCACCGTGATAGCAACCGGGATCCACTGTGGTAGCAACTGGGAACCACCATAGTATCAACCGGGATCTACCAGGGAAGTAACTGGGATCCACCAGGGAAGCAACTGGAATCCACCAGAGTAACAACCGGGATACACCAGGGAAGCAACTGGGATCCACCAGGGTAGCAACCGGGATACACCAGGGAAGCAACTGGGATCCACCAGGGTAGCAACCGGGATACACCAGGGAAGCAACTGGGATCCACCAGGGTAGCAACCGGGATCCACAAGGGTAGCAACTGGGATCCACCAGGGTAGCAACTGGTATCCACCAAAGTAGCAACTGGGATCCACCAGGGTAACAACTTGGATCCACCAGGGTAGCAACTGGGATCCACCAGGGAAGCAACCGGGATCCACAAGGGTAGCAACTGGGATCCACCAGGGTAGCAACTGGGATCCACCAGGGAAGCAACCGGGATCCACAAGGGTAGCAACTGGGATCCACCAGGGTAGCAACTGGGATCCACCAAAGTAGCAACTGGGATCCACCAGGGTAACAACTTGGATCCACCAGGGTAGCAACTGGGATCCACCAGGGTAGCAACTGGGATCCACCAGGGTAGCAACTGGGATCCACCAGGGTAGCAACTGGGATCCACCAGGGAAGCAACCGGGATCCACAAGGGTAGCAACTGGGATCTACCAGAGTAGCAACTGGGATCCACCAGGGAAGCAACCGGGATCCACAAGGGTAGCAACTGGGATCCACCAGGGTAGCAACTGGGATTCACCAGGGAAGCAACCGGGATCCACAAGGGTAGCAACTGGGATCCACAAGGGTAGCAACTGGGATCCACCAGGGTAGCAACTGGGATCCACCAAAGTAGCAACTGGGATCCACCAGGGTAACAACTTGGATCCACCAGGGTAGCAAACTGGGATCCACCAGGGTAGCAACTGGGATCCACCAGGGTAGCAACTGGGATCTACCAGAGTAGCAACTGGGATCCACAAGGATAGCAACTTGGGCTTTTATCCCCGGAATTCTCTCCAGGTAGATAATTCCTTGGATCAAGAACCCTTCGCCGGCATCAAGGCACCTCCCTCACTTGAGGGGATTTGCCAAAACGAACACTGAGTCTTGGAACTTTTAAGTAATTCCTAGAATTATCAGAAATATCTTGGAATGCTTAAATAATTCCTAATACTAGTATTAATTTCACGGAGTGATAATGTAATTTCTCACTTTGTTATAAGTGTGTTTTATTTCTTAAGTGTTGACATCAGTTCTAGTGCGAGTGTTTTAAATTTCTAAGTAATTCCAAGCCTCAGTATCAGTGTTCGGAAATAAGTAACTCTTAACTTCAGTATCAGTGTTTGGAAATAAGTAATTCTTAGCTTCAGTATCAGTGTTTGGAAATAAGTAATTCTTAGCTTCAGTATCAGTGTCTGAAGATACGAAACTCTTAACTTCAGTATCAGTGTTTGGAAATAAGTAACTCATAACTTCGGTATCAGTGTTTGGAAATAAGTTCTTAAACTTCGGTATAAGTGTCTGGGAATTCTTAAGTAAATATTCTTGGAGTCATCATAAGTGTTTAGGGAACGCTAACACGCAACTAACTTCATTAAAAGTCTCTGACAAGAACCTAAATGATTCTTAACTTTATCATAAGTGTGTCTGAATACTTGATTAGCTGCCATCTTTTGACGTGTGTGTGTATGTACTCACCTATTTGTGGTTGCAGAGATCGAGTCATAGCTCCTGGCTCCGTCTTTTTATTGGTGTGTGTGTGTGTGTGTGTGGGCGTATGGTTGTGTACGTGTGCTTCTTAATGCCACGTTAAACTATGGATATAAATATATGTGGCTAGAGTTTTCAGTCGAAAACTTTGGGTTATATCGGAATTGCATCTGTCGTTTGAGTATGACCCTTGGGATTTAGCGCTTGGTTACGATTAAAATAATATCTCGTTTGGTTTGTGTCACTGTTAATTACCTTCATTGTTTGTTGATTTTAATGTCTATCTTACAATTGTTTGGATTTTTTTTGCGGGGAGAGGGGGGGTGGGGGGATTGGGACATCTTGTATCTTCGTACAACGTAGAATAAAATCCTGACGTTGGCAAAGACAGTAGTTGACCTACAACTAGTTTCTAAAGCCCACCAGGTCTCCTGTCCACTAAACACCCACCAGGTCTCCTGTCCACTAAACACCCACCAGGTCTCCTGTCCACTAAACACCCACCAGGTCTCCTGTTCACTAAACACCCACCAGGTCTCCTGTCCACTAAACACCCACCAGGTCTCCTGTCCACTAAACACCCACCAGGTCTCATGTCCACTAAACACCCACCAGGTCTCCTGTCCACTAAACACTCACCAGGTCTCCTGTCCACTAAACACCCACCAGGTCTCCTGTCCACTAAACACCCACCAGGTCTCCTGTCCACTAAACACCCACCAGGTCTCCTGTCCACTAAACACCCACCAGGTCTCCTGTCCACTAAACACCACCAGGTCTCATGTCCACTAAACACCCACCCGGTCTCCTGTCCACTAAACACTCACCAGGTCTCCTGTCCACTAAACACCCACCAGGTCTCCTGTCCACTAAACACCCACCAGGTCTCCTGTCCACTAAACACCCACCAGGTCTCCTGTCCACTAAACACCCACCAGGTCTCATGTCCACTAAACACCCACCAGGTCTCCTGTTCACTAAACACCCACCAGGTCTCCTGTTCACTAAACACCCACCAGGTCTCCTGTCCACTAAACACCCACCAGGTCTCCTGTCCACTAAACACCCACCAGGTTTCCTGTCCACTAAACACCCACCAGGTCTCCTGTCCACTAAACACCCACCAGGTCTCCTGTCCACTAAACACCCACCAGGTCTCCTGTCCACTAAACACCCACCAGGTCTCCTCTCCACTAAACACCCACCAGGTCTCATGTCCACTAAACACCCACCAGGTCTCCTGTCCACTAAACACCCACCAGGTCTCCTGTCCACTAAACACCCACCAGGTCTCCTCTCCACTAAACACCCACCAGGTCTCCTGTCCACTAAACACCCACCAGGTCTCCTGTCCACTAAACACCCACCAGGTCTCCTGTCCACTAAACACCCACCAGGTCTCATGTCCACTAAACACCCACCAGGTCTCCTGTCCACTAAACACCCACCAGGTCTCCTGTCCACTAAACACCCACCAGGTCTCCTGTCCACTAAACACCCACCAGGTTTCCTGTCCACTAAACACCCACCAGGTCTCATGTCCACTAAACACCCACCAGGTCTCCTGTCCACTAAACACCCACCAGGTCTCCTGTCCACTAAACACCCACCAGGTCTCCTGTCCACTAAACACCCACCAGGTTTCCTGTCCACTAAACACCCACCAGGTCTCCTGTCCACTAAACACCCACCAGGTCTCCTGTCCACTAAACACCCACCAGGTCTCCTGTCCACTAAACACCCACCAGGTCTCCTCTCCACTAAACACCCACCAGGTCTCCTGTCCACTAAACACCCACCAGGTCTCCTCTCCACTAAACACCCACCAGGTCTCATGTCCACTAAACACCCACCAGGTCTCCTGTCCACTAAACACCCACCAGGTCTCCTCTCCACTAAACACCCACCAGGTTTCCTGTCCACTAAACATCCACCAGGTCTCCTGTCCACTAAACACCCACCAGGTCTCCTCTCCACTAAACACCCACCAGGTCTCATGTCCACTAAACACCCACCAGGTCTCCTGTCCACTAAACACCCACCAGGTCTCCTCTCCACTAAACACCCACCAGGTCTCCTGTCCACTAAACACCCACCAGGTCTCCTCTCCACTAAACACCCACCAGGTCTCCTGTCCACTAAACACCCACCAGGTCTCCTGTCCACTAAACACCCACCAGGTCTCCTCTCCACTAAACACCCACCAGGTCTCCTCTCCACTAAACACCCACCAGGTCTCCTCTCCACTAAACACCCACCAGGTCTCATGTCCACTAAACATCCACCAGGTCTCCTGTCCACTAAACACCCACCAGGTCTCCTCTCCACTAAACACCCACCTGGTCTCCTCTCCACTAAACACCCACCAGGTCTCCTCTCCACTAAACACCCACCAGGTCTCCTCTCCACTAAACACCCACCAGGTCTCATGTCCACTAAACATCCACCAGGTCTCCTGTCCACTAAACACCCACCAGGTCTCCTCTCCACTAAACACCCACCAGGTCTCATGTCCACTAAACACCCACCAGGTCTCCTGTCCACTAAACACCCACCAGGTCTCCTGTCCACTAAACACTCACCAGGTCTCCTGTCCACTAAACACCCACCAGGTCTCCTGTCCACTAAACACCCACCAGGTCTCCTCTCCACTAAACACCCACCAGGTCTCCTGTCCACTAAACACCCACCAGGTCTCCTCTCCACTAAACACCCACCAGGTCTCATGTCCACTAAACACCCACCAGGTCTCCTGTCCACTAAACACCCAACAGGTCTCCTGTCCACTAAACACCCACCAGGTCTCCTGTCCACTAAACACCCACCAGGTCTCCTGTCCACTAAACACCCACCAGGTCTCCTGTCCACTAAGCACCCACCAGGTCTCCTGTCCACTAAACACCCACCAGGTCTCCTGTCCACTAAACACCCACCAGGTCTCCTGTCCACTAAACACCCACCAGGTCTCCTGTCCACTAAACACCCACCAGGTCTCCTGTCCACTAAACACCCACCAGGTCTCCTGTCCACTAAACACCCACCAGGTCTCCTGTCCACTAAGCACCCACCAGGTCTCCTGTCCACTAAACACCCACCAGGTCTTCTGTCCACTCGCCTCCAGAATCTCGTATTCTCACTCTCTGCATTTATTCCATAAATTTTAAATGGGTGGACCTATAAGCCAGCGGAAGGCCTCGGTCAGATGACCAAAAGCTCCGACGGCAGGTCATCATATGACTAAGACCCGCGTCAGGAAACACTTGTCCTGTTTCCTGACGAACCTAACCTAACTTAACCTCTGCATTTACTGCTGATGAAGATGGCAGAACGAGTACAAAATACACAAATCAACTGGTCTCCAGCCTCTGTCTTCATTCTTGGCTTCCAGCTATCATGGACAAGCCTTCACCAACAAAGATACTTCATTCTGTATCGTCTTTGTACATAGAGATCATTCTTCTTCTATTTATGGATCAATTTATTTTTCATCATCTATTACTCCTTCTCTTTATATAACCACTTCTCTCATTATCTCATTATTCGACTCAATCATTCTTAATCATTCTTCCACGAGTCTTGAATTATTGATCAAGAAAGAAATCATCCCTATGTATTTATAAATATAATTAAAAATTTTCATTGGACTAATTTATTATTATTATTATTATTATTTTTTTTTTTTTTATTATCACACTGGCCGATTCCCACCAAGGCAGGGTGGCCCGAAAAAGAAAAACTTTCACCATCATTCACTCCATCACTGTCTTGCCAGAAGGGTGCTTTACACTACAGTTTTTAAACTGCAACATTAACACCCCTCCTTCAGAGTGCAGGCACTGTACTTCCCATCTCCAGGACTCAAGTCCGGCCTGCCGGTTTCCCTGAATCCCTTTTTTATTTCTTCTATTGTCCATGGGGAAGTGGAAAAGAATCTTTCCTCCGTAAGCCATGCGTGTCGTATGAGGCGACTAAGATGCCGGGAGCAATGGGCTAGTAACCCCTTCTCCTGTAGACACTTACTAAAAAAGAGAAGAAGAAAAACTTTATTATTATTATTATTATTATTATTAATATTATTATTATTATTATTATTATTATTATTATCATTAATTTAACCAATTTCATTGTCATATATGTATGTATGTATGTATGTATGTATATATGCACATATATATAAATATATATATATATATATATATATATATATATATATATATATATATATATATATATATATATATATATAAATAGATAGATAGATAGACAGATAGATAGATAGATAAATAGATAGATACATAGATAGTTAGATAAATAGATAGATAGATAGATAGATAGATATATAAACTAAGAAAAATCTGTCAAAACTTCATGAAAAAATTCTGACTATTAAAAAAATTCCATTGTTCCCCCCAAAAAAGAAAACACCCCATTTTTTCACCTAAATCTTTCTGTTATAGATAAAAACTGCACAAGTCTTACAGAACTTCCTGGATCATTAAGACAATGTCGAACTTTTAAAACTTAAGTATTCTTAAGAAAATTTCTGAACTTTGGAAAAAAAAAAAATACAGATGTTTCAACGGTTTTCATTTTATTTAGAAACGTTTTCTATAAAAACCTCCTTATTGTGTAAAAAAAACTCTCAGGTTTAAAAAAACAAATTAAACCTTCACGTATAACCTGCTTCATATTTTGTAAATTCCTCCTTGAAAAAACTTTCACGTTTTAAAAATTTAATTTAGAAAAAAATGTTTTAAAACTTCATGTTTCAAGAAATTTCATTTCATGAAAAACCTACATTTTTCATTTTTTTTTAATTGAAAATCAAGTTTAATTTTTTTAAATTTCATGTTTTTAGCAAAACTTGTTTTATTTTCCAGAAACTCTTTATGTTTCTTAAACACGTTTTATTGCTCCTTAAAAACCATCAGGTTATCTAAAAACCAACACGATTGCTAAAAACTTCTAGGATTGTTAAAAACTTCTAGGATTGTTAAAAACTTCTAGGATTGCTAAAAACTTCTAGGATTGTTAAAAACTTCTAGGATTGCTAAAAACTTCTAGGATTGTTAAAAACTTCTAGGATTGCTAAAAACTTCTAGGATTGTTAAAAACTTCTAGGATTGTTAAAAACTTCTAGGATTGTTAAAAACTTCTAGGATTGCTAAAAACTTCTAGGATTGTTAAAAACTTCTAGGATTGCTAAAAACCTCTGGGATTGTTAAAAACTTCTAGGATTGCTAAAAACCTCTGGGATTGTTAAAAACTTCTAGGATTGCTAAAAACTTCTAGGATTGTTAAAAACTTCTAGGATTGTTAAAAACTTCTAGGATTGTTAAAAACTTCTAGGATTGTTAAAAACTTCTAGGATTGTTAAAAACTTCTAGGATTGTTAAAAACTTCTAGGATTGTTAAAAACTTCTAGGATTGTTAAAAACTTCTAGGATTGCTAAAAACTTCTAGGATTGTTAAAAACTTCTAGGATTGTTAAAAACTTCTAGGATTGTTAAAAACTTCTAGGATTGCTAAAAACTTCTAGGATTGTTAAAAACTTCTAGGATTGCTAAAAACCTCTGGGATTGTTAAAAACTTCTAGGATTGCTAAAAACCTCTGGGATTGTTAAAAACTTCTAGGATTGCTAAAAACTTCTAGGATTGTTAAAAACTTCTAGGATTGTTAAAAACTTCTAGGATTGTTAAAAACTTCTAGGATTGCTAAAAACTTCTAGGATTGTTAAAAACTTCTAGGATTGTTAAAAACTTCTAGGATTGCTAAAAACTTCTAGGATTGTTAAAAACTTCTAGGATTGTTAAAAACTTCTAGGATTGTTAAAAACTTCTAGGATTGCTAAAAACTTCTAGGATTGTTAAAAACTTCTAGGATTGCTAAAAACCTCTGGGATTGTTAAAAACTTCTAGGATTGCTAAAAACTTCTAGGATTGTTAAAAACTTCTAGGATTGTTAAAAACTTCTAGGATTGCTAAAAACTTCTAGGATTGTTAAAAACTTCTAGGATTGTTAAAAACTTCTAGGATTGTTAAAAACTTCTAGGATTGTTAAAAACTTCTAGGATTGTTAAAAACTTCTAGGATTGCTAAAAACTTCTAGGATTGTTAAAAACTTCTAGGATTGTTAAAAACCTCTGGGATTGTTAAAAACTTCTAGGATTACTAAAAACTTCTAGGATTGTTAAAAACTTCTAGGATTGTTAAAAACTTCTAGGATTACTAAAAACCTCTGGGATTGTTAAAAACTTCTAGGATTGCTAAAAACTTCTAGGATTGTTAAAAACTTCTAGGATTGCTAAAAACTTCTAGGATTGCTAAAAACTTCTAGGATTACTAAAAACTTCTAGGATTGTTAAAAACTTCTAGGATTGCTAAAAACTTCTAGGATTACTAAAAACTTCTAGGATTGTTAAAAACTTCTAGGATTACTAAAAACTTCAAGGATTGTTAAAAACTTCTAGGATTACTAAAAACCTCTGGGATTGTTAAAAACTTCTAGGATTGTTAAAAACTTCTAGGATTACTAAAAACTTCTAGGATTGTTAAAAACTTCTAGGATTGTTAAAAACTTCTAGGATTGCTAAAAACTTCTAGGATTACTAAAAACTTCTAGGATTGCTAAAAACTTCTAGGATTGTTAAAAACTTCTAGGATTGCTAAAAACTTCTAGGATTGTTAAAAACTTCTAGGATTGCTAAAAACTTCTAGGATTGCTAAAAACTTCTAGGATTGTTAAAAACTTCTAGGATTGCTAAAAACTTCTAGGATTGCTAAAAACTTCTAGGATTGTTAAAAACTTCTAGGATTGCTAAAAACCTCTAGGATTGCTAAAAACCTCTAGGATTGCTAAAAACCTCTAGGATTGCTAAAAACCTCTAGGATTGCTAAAAACCTCTAGGATTGCTAAAAACCTCTAGGATTGCTGAAAACCTCTAGGATTGCTAAAAACCTCTAGGATTGCTAAAAACCTCTAGGATTGCTAAAAACCTCTAGGATTGCTGAAAACCTCTAGGATTGCTAAAAACCTCTAGGATTGCTAAAAACCTCTAGGATTGCTAAAAACCTCTAGGATTGCTAAAAACCTCTAGGATTGCTGAAAACCTCTAGGATTGCTAAAAACCTCTAGGATTGCTAAAAACCTCTAGGATTGCTAAAAACCTCTAGGATTGCTAAAAACCTCTAGGATTGCTAAAAACCTCTAGGATTGCTAAAAACCTCAAGGATTGCTAAAAACCTCTAGGATTGCTAAAAACCTCAAGGATTGCTAAAAACCTCTAGGATTGCTGAAAACCTCTAGGATTGCTAAAAACCTCTAGGATTGCTAAAAACCTCTAGGATTGCTGAAAACCTCTAGGATTGCTAAAAACCTCTAGGATTGCTAAAAACCTCTAGGATTGCTAAAAACCTCTAGGATTGCTAAAAACCTCTAGGATTGCTAAAAACCTCTAGGATTGCTAAAAACCTCTAGGATTGCTAAAAACCTCTAGGATTGCTAAAAAACTCTAGATTTTCTAAAAAGAACTCCAGGTATTTTAAACGTCCAGGTATTTTACAACCAGGTGTTCTAAAACCTCGAGGATTGGTAAAAACCTCCAGGTTTTTATAAACCGTAATCAAGTTGTCCATGTAGCTTGACTTACCTTCTGTCACAGGTGAATATATAGAGTTTTCTGGAAGCACTATTGATCACCACAATATTTACTGCCTAGCAACCCCCACACTGCTTACTCCCACCCCCACACTGCTTACTCCCACCAACACACTGCTTACTCCCACCCCCACACTGCTTACTCCCCCCCCACACTGCTTACTCCCACCCCCACACTGCTTACTCCCACCCCCACACTGCTTACTCCCACCCCCACACTGCTTACTCCCACCTCCACACTGCTTACTCCCACCACCACACTGCTTACTCCCACCTCCACACTGCTTACTCCCACCTCCACACTGCTTACTCCCACCAACACACTCCTTACTCCCACCTCACACTGCTTACTCCCACCCCCACACTGCTTACTCCCACCCCCACAGTGCTTACTCCCAACCCCACACTGCTTACTCCCACCCCCACACTGCTTACTCCCACCCCCACACTGCTTACTCCCACCTCCACACTGCTTACTCCCACCAACACACTCCTTACTCCCACCACCACACTGCTTACTCCCACCCCCACACTGCTTACTCCCATCCCCACACTGCTTACTCCCACCCCCACACTGCTTACTCCCACCTCCACACTGCTTACTCACACCCCCACACTGCTTACTCCCACCCCCACACTGCTTACTCCCACCTCCACACTGCTTACTCCCACCAACACACTCCTTACTCCCCCCCCTACACTGCTTACTCCCACCCCCACACTGCTTACTCCCAACCCCACACTGCTTACTCCCACCCCCACACTGCTTACTCCCACCTCCACACTGCTTACTCACACCCCCTCACTGCTTACTCCCACCCCCACACTGCTTACTCCCACCTCCACACTGCTTACTCCCACCAACACACTCCTTACTCCCACCCCCAAACTGCTTACTCCCACCTCCACACTGCTTACTCCCACCCCCACACTGCTTACTCGCAACCCCTCACTGCTTACTCCCACCCCCACACTGCTTACTCCCACCTCCACACTGCTTACTCCAACCAACACACTCCTTACTCCCACCCCCACACTGCTTACTCCCACCCCACACTGCTTACTCCCATCCCCACACTTCTTACTCCCACCCCCACACTGCTTACTCCCACCTCCACACTGCTTACTCCCACCCCCACACTGCTTACTCCCACCCCCACACTGCTTACTCCCACCTCCGCACTGCTTACTCCCACCAACACACTCCTTACTCCCACCCCCACACTGCTTACTCCCACCCCCACACAGCTTACAACCACCCCCACACAGCTTACTCCCAACCCCACACTGCTTACTCCCACCCCCACACTGCTTACTCCCACCCTCACACTGCTTACTCCCACCTCCACACTGCTTACTCCCACCTCCACACTCCTTACTCCCACCCCCACACTGCTTACTCCCACCCGCACACTGCTTACTCCCACCCCCACACTGCTTACTCCCACCCTCACACTGCTTACTCCCACCCCCACACTGCTTACTCCCACCCCCACACTGCTTACTCCCACCCCCACACTGCTTACTCCCACCCCCACACTGCTTACTCCCACCTCCACACTGCTTACTCCCACCAACACACTCCTTACTCCCACCCCCACACTGCTTACTCCCACCCCCACACTGCTTACTCCCACCCCCACACTGCTTACTCCCACCCCCACAGTGCTTACTCCCATCCCCACACTGCTTACTCCCACCCCCACACTGCTTACTCCCACCTCCACACTGCTTACTCACACCCCCACACTGCTTACTCCCACCCCCACACTGCTTACTCCCACCTCCACACTGCTTACTCCCACCAACACACTCCTTACTCCCCTCCTACAGTGCTTACTCCCACCCCCACACTGCTTACTCCCATCCCCACACTGCTTACTCCCACCCCCACACTGCTTACTCCCACCTCCATACTGCTTACTCACACCCCCTCACTGCTTACTCCCACCCCCACACCGCTTACTCCCACCTCCACACTGCTTACTCCCACCAACACACTCCTTTCTCCCACCCCCACACTGCTTACTCCCACCTCCACACTGCTTACTCCCACCCCCACACTGCTTACTCCCAACCCCTCACTGCTTAC
>NC_091292.1:12095693-12113193 GCF_038502225.1 Cherax quadricarinatus | reverse complement strand
CCTGGTCTTCGATCGAGTGAATTCTTCTCATCAACTTCACGTCATCTGCAAACAGGGACACCTCAGAGTCTATTCCTTCCGTCATGTCGTTCACAAATACCAGAAACAGCACTGGTCCTAGGACTGACCCCTGTGGGACCCCGCTGGTCACAGGTGCCCACTCTGACACCTCGCCACGTACCATGACTCGCTGCTGTCTTCCTGACAAGTATTCCCTGATCCATTGTAGTGCATTCCCTGTTATTCCTGTTTGGTCCTCCAGTTTTTGCACCAATCTCTTGTGTGGAACTATGTCAAACGCCTTCTTGCAGTCCAAGAATATGCAATCCACCCACCCCTCTCTCTCTCTTGTCTTACTGCTGTCACCATGTCATAGAACTCCAGTAGGTTTGTGACACAGGATTTCCCGTCCCTGAAACCATGTTGGCTGCTGTTGATGAGATCATTCCTTTCTAGGTGTTCCACCACTCTTCTCCTGATAATCTTCTCCATGATTTTGCATACTATACATGTCAGTGACACTGGTGTGTACTTTAATGCTTCATGTCTGTCTCCTTTTTTAAAGATTGGGACTACGTTTGCTGTCTTCCATGCCTCATGCAATCTCCCTGTTTCGATAGATGTATTGAATATTGTTGTTAGGGGTACACATAGCGCCTCTGCTCCCTCTCTCAGGACCCATGGAGAGATGTTATCTGGCCCCATTGCCTTTGAGGTATCTAGCTCACTCAGAAGCCTCTTCACTTCTTCCTCGGTTGTGTGCACTGTGTCCAGCACTTGGTGGTGTGCCCCACCTCTCCGTCTTTCTGGAGCCCCTTCTGTCTCCTCTGTGAACACTTCTTTGAACCTCTTGTTGAGTTCCTCACATACTTCACGGTCATTTCTTGTTGTCTCTCCTCCTTCCTTCCTTAGCCTGATTACCTGGTCCTTGACGGGTCAGATTTGGCTTTCGCTATGTCGTTTTCATATTGTCTTTGGGTCTCCCTTCTTATCTGTGCATATTCGTTTCTGGCTCTACGACAGCTCTCCTTATTCTCCTGGGTCCTTTACCTTCTATATTTCTTCTATTCCCTAGCACACTTGGTTTTTGCCTCCCTGCACCTTTGGGTGAACCATGGGCTCATCCTGGCTTTTTCATTATTCCTGTTACCCTTGGGTACAAACCTCTCCTCAGCCTCCTTGCATATTGTTGCTACATATTCCATCATCTCATTAACTGGCTTCCCTGCCAGTTCTCTGTCCCACTGAACCCCGTTCAGGAAGTTCCTCCTTCCCGTGTAGTCCCCTTTCTTGTAGTTTGGCTTCATTCGTCCTGGCCTTCCTGCTTCTCCCTCCACTTGTAGCTCTACTGTGTATTCGAAGCTTAAAACCACATGATCGCTGGCCCCAAAGGGTCTTTCATATGTGATGTCCTCGATATCTGCACTACTCAAGGTGAATACTAAGTCCAGCCTTGCTGGTTCATCCTCTCCTCTCTCTCTTGTAGTGTCGCTTACGTGTTGGTACATGAAGTTTTCCAGTACCACCTCCATCATCTTAGCCCTCCATGTATCTTGGCCCCCATGCGGCTCCAAGTTCTTCCATATATATATACACACACACACACACACACACACACACACACACACACACACACACACACACACATATATATATATATATATATATATATATATATATATATATATATATATATATATATATATATATATGCGTGTGCGTGTGTGTGGTGCCGAATAGGTAAAAGTGGTCAGTTAGCATGATCTCATTTATAATTAAGTCCTTTCTAAAATTTACTCTTATGCATTCAAAGATATATTTTTTGCATTTATGTTAATGTAAAAATTAATGATTTTGTACCAAAAGAACCTTAAGAAACTTACCTGACCTTATTGTAACAAGCGCAATTTAATTTAGCCTAATCCATCTAAATATACTTTAGATAAGGTTGCAGTAATTTAATAATAAACAAACACACTGAAATACGTATATTTTTTTTCGTTAGGTTCAGAATGATTTTTGCGACATTATTGCATGCACAAATTTTCGCTTGCCTTATTCGGCAAGAAGAACGTTGCTATTTAAGCCAAAATCGCGACATATATATATATATATATATATATATATATATATATATATATATATATATATATATATATATATATATATATATATATATATATATATATATATATATATAAGATTGGAAGGAAATATTTAGATATCTGAGATATGGAGGTGTCGTCAAATGGATCTATGAAAGATGGGGGTGAGTCACAGAATAAATAAGGAAAACGGAACGGTAGGAACTTTAATTTTCGAAAAGACAGTTTTATCACTGGAGGCAAAGATGGGAAATGAATCCGAGTATAATGGGGTCAAGATATCACAGAACGGGTAAGGTTCGAACCCAGTGTAGGCGAATCCTAATACTCACAGGCCAGTGTGCTAATCACTGATTTTGTGAGTTTTACGATTCGCCTGCTAAGGATTCGAACTCCATTCCGTTCTGTGATTTATTTGCAGTCGTGTTGGAAAAAGAGACACAGATGCAGTATAATGCGATTCTTTATTGACAACGGTTCCCATTATATTCCACCTGTCTCTTATCCCATCGTGTCTTTATTTTTATATCATTTCCTTTATTGCTGTCGTGGTATTACGATTTCGTGAGTCGTGATGGTACCACCATTCTGCGGAATGACAAGTTTATTACTGGAGGTAAAAAATGGGAAATGTATCAGTATAGAATAGAGAAGAGTGCAGCAGGCCTACTGGCCCATACATGGCAGGTCTTACTCAAATTCAGCTCTCACTTTGGTATTGGAATGATCTTTGAATGTTGCAGCGAAGAGAAGGTTGAAGGTATTAGAGATGTCGTGTCTGGAATCTATGTATGGCGTGACTGTAATGCAGAGAATACCTTAGTGAAGTAATCAGAAAACGCTGGTAAGATACACAATACTTATAACTGGACGAATGCAAGAGGGGTTATTGAGATTGTTTGCTCATACAGAACGAATGGAACAATCAAGATTAATTATGGTGGGTATTCCGAGGGGTCAGTTCCCCCGCAGCCCGGTCCCTGACCGGTAGAAGGAGGGCGTGAAGTGGTAAGGTCCCCTCGAATACGAAAAGACAAAAAAAACTTCAGTCGTCTACAACAAGTTAGCAGTTAAAAAAAATAAAAATATTCTTTGAAAAGTATCTGCCATCACCCACAAATCAAGCTACAACCACAGAAGAAAAATAATAGAGTCAGCTTTCATAACCACAGCATCAAGTTTAAATATATCAGAAAGCCTATGGAAGCCGGATGCTGTTTCATAGTCATCTTTAAGAAGAACAGGCCAGAAGCCAGCTTAAATCAGAAAAGCCATTGCAGTTTCTTTTTCTAATATATATCACAGAGTAATATAAAAAAATATTATAGAGATATTTATCAGTGATGAAGTTGCTTACATTTACGACTACTTAGTGACCTGACACTGCACACTTACCTGCTTCATGACCTGACACTGCACACTTACCTGCTTCATGACCTGACACTGCACACTTACCTGCTTCATGACCTGACACAGCACACTTACCTGCTTCATGACCTGACACTGCACACATACCTGCTTCATGACCTGACACTGCACACTTACCTGTTTCCTGACCTGACACTGCACACTTACGTGTTTCATGACCTGACACTGCATACTTACCTGCTTCCTGACCTGACACTGCACACTTACCTGTTTCATGACCTGACACTGCACACTTACCTGTTTCATGACCTGACACTGCACACTTACCTGTTTCCTGACCTGACACTGCACACTTACCTGGTTCATGACCTGACACTGCACACTTACCTGATACCAGCCCTGACACTGCACACTTACCTGTTTCCTGACCTAACACTGCACACTTACCTGTTTCATGACCTGACACTGCATACTTACCTGCTTCCTGACCTGACACTGCACACTTACCTGTTTCATGACCTGACACTGCACACTTACCTGTTTCATGACCTGACACTGCACACTTACCTGTTTCCTGGCCTGACACTGCACACTTACCTGTTTCCTGACCTGACACTGCACACTTACCTGTTTCCTGACCTGACACTGCACACTTACCTGTTTCCTGACCTGACACTGCACACTTACCTGCTTCCTTACCTGACACTGCACACTTACCTGTTTCCTGGCCTGACACTGCACACTTACCTGTTTCCTGACCTGACACTGCACACTTACCTGTTTCCTGACCTGACACTGCACACTTACCTGTTTCCTGACCTGACACTAAACACTTACCTGCTTCCTGACCTGACACTGCACACTTACCTGTTTCCTGACCTGACACTGCACACTTACCTGTTTCCTGACCTGACACTGCACACATACCTGCTTCATGACCTGACACTGCACACTTACCTGTTTCCTGACCTGACACTGCACACTTACCTGTTTCCTGACCTGACACTGCACACTTACCTGCTTCATGACCTGACACTGCACACTTACCTGCTTCCTGACCTGACACTGCACACTTACCTGTTTCCTGACCTGACACTGCACACTTACCTGTTTCCTGACCGGACACTGCACACTTACCTGTTTCCTGACCTGACACTGCACACTTACCTGCTTCATGACCTGACACTGCACACTTACCTGCTTCCTGACCTGACACAGCACACTTACCTGCTTCGTGACCTGACACTGCACACTTACCTGCTTCATGACCTGACACTGCACACTTACCTGCTTCATGACCTGACACAGCACACTTACCTGCTTCCTGACCTGACACTGCACACTTACCTGCTTCATGACCTGACACTGCATACTTACCTGCTTCATGACCTGACACAGCACACTTACCTGCTTCCTGACCTGACACTGCACACTTACCTGCTTCATGACCTGACACTGCATACTTACCTGCTTCATGACCTGACACTGCACACTTACCTGTTTCCTGACCTGACACTGCACACTTACCTGCTTCTTGACCTGACACTGCACACTTACCTGCTTCTTGACCTGACACTGCACACTTACCTGCTTCATGACCTGACACTGCACACTTACCTACTTCATGACCTGACACTGCACACTTACCTGCTTCCTGACCTGACACTGCAAACTTACCTGCTTCATGACCTGACACTGCACACTTACCTGCTTCCTGACCAGACACTGCATACTTACCTGCTTCATGACCTGACACTGCACACTTACCTGCTTCCTGACCTGACACTGTACACTTACCTGCTTCCTGACCTGACACTGCACACTTACCTGCTTCCTGACCTGACACTGCACACTTACCTGTTTCCTGACCTGACACTGCACACTTACCTGCTTCCTGACCTGACACTGCACACTCACCCGCTTCCTGACCTGACACTGCACACTTACCTGTTTCCTGACCTGACACTGCACACTTGCCTGTTTCCTGACCTGACACTGCACACTTACCTGTTTCCTGACCTGACACTGCACACTTACCTGCTTCATGACCTGACACTGCACACTTACCTGCTTCCTGACCTGACACTGCACACTTACCTGCTTCCTGACCTGACACTCCACACATACCTGCCTCATGACCTGACACTGCACACTTACCTGTTTCCTGACCTGACACTGCACACTTACCTGCTTCATGACCTGACACTGCACACTTACCTGCTTCATGACCTGTCACTGCACACTTACCTGCTTCATGACCTGTCACTGCACACTTACCTGCTTCCTGACCTGACACTGCACACTTACCTGCTTCATGACCTGACACTGCACACTTACCTGCTTCATGACCTGACACTGCACACTTACCTGCTTCATGACCTGACACTGCACACTTACCTGCTTCATGACCTGTCACTGCACACTTACCTGCTTCATGACCTGACACTGCACACTTACCTGCTTCATGACCTGACACTGCACACTTACCTGTTTCCTGACCTAACACTGCACACTTACCTGTTTCCTGACCTGACACTGCACACTTACCTGCTTCCTGACCTGACACTGCACACTTACCTGCTTCATGACCTGACACTGCACACTTACCTGCTTCATGACCTGACACTGCACACTTACCTGTTTCCTGACCTGACACTGCACACTAACCTGTTTCCTGACCTGCCACTGCACACTTACCTGCTTCCTGACCTGACACTGCCCACTTACCTGTTTCCTGACCTGACACTGCACACTCGCCTCCTTCCAGACCTGACACTGCACACTTATCTGCTTCATGACCTGACACTGCACACTTACTTGCTTCCTGACCTGACACTGCACACTTACCTGCTTCCTGACCTTAAACTGCACACTTACCTGCTTCCTGACCTGACACTGCACACTCACCTGCTTCATGACCTGACACTGCACACTTACCTGCTTCCTGACCTGACACTGCACACTTACCTGCTTTCTGACCTGACACTGCACACTTACCTGCTTCCTGACCTGACACTGCACACTCACCTGCTTCATGACCTGACACTGCACACTTACCTGCTTCCTGACCTGACACTGCACACTCGCCTGCTTCCTGACCCGACACTGCACACTTACTTGCTCCCTGACCTGACACTGCACACTTACCTGCTTCCTGACCTGACACTACACACTCACCTGGTTTCTGACCTGACACTACACACTTACCTGCTTCCTGGCCTGACACTGCACACTTACCTGCTTCCTGACCTGACACTGCACACTCACCTGCTTACTGACCTGACACTATACACTTACCTGCGTCCTGGCCTGACACTACACACTCACCTGCTACCTGACCTGAGAGTACACACTCACCTGCTTCCTGACCTGACACTACACACTCACCTGCTTCCTGACCTGACACTACACACTCACCTGCTTCCTGACCTGACACTACACACTCACCTGCTTCCTGACCTGACACTACACACTCACCTGCTTCATGACCTGACACTACACACACACCTGCTTCCTGACCTGACACTACACACTCACCTGCTTCCTGACCTGACACTACACACTCACCTGCTTCCTGACCTGACACTACACACTTACCTGCTTCCTGACCTGACACTACACACTCACCTGCTTCATGACCTGACACTACACACACACCTGCTTCATGACCTGACACTACACACTCACCTGCTTCATGACCTGACACTACACACTCACCTGCTTCCTGACCTGACACTACACACTCACCTGCTTCCTGACCTGACACTACACACTCACCTGCTTCCTGACCTGACACTACACACTCACCTGCTTCATGACCTGACACTACACACTCACCTGCTTCCTGACCTGACACTACACACTTACCTGCTTCCTGACCTGACACTACACACTCACCTGCTTCCTGACCTGACACTACACACTCACCTGCTTCCTGACCTGACACTACACACACACCTGCTTCCTGACCTGACACTACACACACACCTGCTTCCTGACCTGACACTACACACTTACCTGCTTCCTGACCTGACACTGCACACTTACCTGCTTCCTGACCTGACACTGCACACTTACCTGCTTCCTGACCTGACACTCCACACATACCTGCCTCATGACCTGACACTGCACACTTACCTGTTTCCTGACCTGACACTGCACACTTACCTGCTTCATGACCTGACACTGCACACTTACCTGCTTCATGACCTGTCACTGCACACTTACCTGCTTCATGACCTGTCACTGCACACTTACCTGCTTCCTGACCTGACACTGCACACTTACCTGCTTCATGACCTGACACTGCACACTTACCTGCTTCATGACCTGACACTGCACACTTACCTGCTTCATGACCTGACACTGCACACTTACCTGCTTCATGACCTGTCACTGCACACTTACCTGCTTCATGACCTGACACTGCACACTTACCTGCTTCATGACCTGACACTGCACACTTACCTGTTTCCTGACCTGACACTGCACACTTACCTGTTTCCTGACCTGACACTGCACACTTACCTGCTTCCTGACCTGACACTGCACACTTACCTGCTTCATGACCTGACACTGCACACTTACCTGCTTCATGACCTTACACTGCACACTTACCTGTTTCCTGACCTGACACTGCACACTAACCTGTTTCCTGACCTGCCACTGCACACTTACCTGCTTCCTGACCTGACACTGCCCACTTACCTGTTTCCTGACCTGACACTGCACACTCGCCTCCTTCCTGACCTGACACTGCACACTTATCTGCTTCATGACCTGACACTGCACACTTACTTGCTTCCTGACCTGACACTACACACTCACCTGCTTCCTGACCTGACACTACACACACACCTGCTTCATGACCTGACACTACACACACACCTGCTTCCTGACCTGACACTGCACACTTACCTGCTTCCTGACCTGACACTGCACACTTACCTGCTTCCTGACCTGACACTGCACACTTACCTGCTTCCTGACCTGACACTCCACACATACCTGCCTCATGACCTGACACTGCACACTTACCTGTTTCCTGACCTGACACTGCACACTTACCTGCTTCATGACCTGACACTGCACACTTACCTGCTTCATGACCTGTCACTGCACACTTACCTGCTTCATGACCTGTCACTGCACACTTACCTGCTTCCTGACCTGACACTGCACACTTACCTGCTTCATGACCTGACACTGCACACTTACCTGCTTCATGACCTGACACTGCACACTTACCTGCTTCATGACCTGACACTGCACACTTACCTGCTTCATGACCTGTCACTGCACACTTACCTGCTTCATGACCTGACACTGCACACTTACTTGCTTCCTGACCTGACACTACACACTCACCTGCTTCCTGACCTGACACTACACACACACCTGCTTCCTGACCTGACACTACACACACACCTGCTTCCTGACCTGACACTGCACACTTACCTGCTTCCTGACCTGACACTGCACACTTACCTGCTTCCTGACCTGACACTGCACACTTACCTGCTTCCTGACCTGACACTCCACACATACCTGCCTCATGACCTGACACTGCACACTTACCTGTTTCCTGACCTGACACTGCACACTTACCTGCTTCATGACCTGACACTGCACACTTACCTGCTTCATGACCTGTCACTGCACACTTACCTGCTTCATGACCTGTCACTGCACACTTACCTGCTTCCTGACCTGACACTGCACACTTACCTGCTTCATGACCTGACACTGCACACTTACCTGCTTCATGACCTGACACTGCACACTTACCTGCTTCATGACCTGTCACTGCACACTTACCTGCTTCATGACCTGACACTGCACACTTACCTGCTTCATGACCTGACACTGCACACTTACCTGTTTCCTGACCTGACACTGCACACTTACCTGTTTCCTGACCTGACACTGCACACTTACCTGCTTCCTGACCTGACACTGCACACTTACCTGCTTCATGACCTGACACTGCACACTTACCTGATTCATGACCTGACACTGCACACTTACCTGTTTCCTGACCTGACACTGCACACTAACCTGTTTCCTGACCTGCCACTGCACACTTACCTGCTTCCTGACCTGACACTGCCCACTTACCTGTTTCCTGACCTGACACTGCACACTCGCCTCCTTCCTGACCTGACACTGCACACTTATCTGCTTCATGACCTGACACTGCACACTTACTTGCTTCCTGACCTGACACTGCACACTTACCTGCTTCCTGACCTGACACTGCACACTTACCTGCTTTCTGACCTGACACTGCACACTTACCTGCTTCCTGACCTGACACTGCACACTTACCTGCTTCCTGACCTGACACTGCACACTTACATGCTTCCTGACCTGACACTGCACACTTACCTGCTTCCTGACCTGACACTGCACACTTACCTGCTTTCTGACCTGACACTGCACACTTACCTGCTTCCTGACCTGACACTTCACACTCACCTGCTTCATGACCTGACACTGCACACTTACCTGCTTCCTGACCTGACACTGCACACTCGCCTGCTTCCTGACCCGACACTGCACACTTACTTGCTCCCTGACCTGACACTGCACACTTACCTGCTTCCTGACCTGACACTACACACTCACCTGCTTCCTGACCTGACACTACACACTTACCTGCTTCCTGGCCTGACACTGCACACTTACCTGCTTCCTGACCTGACACTGCACACTCACCTGCTTACTGACCTGACACTATACACTTACCTGCGTCCTGGCCTGACACTACACACTCACCTGCTTCCTGACCTGAGAGTACACACTCACCTGCTTCCTGACCTGACACTACACACTCACCTGCTTCCTGACCTGACACTACACACTCACCTGCTTCCTGACCTGACACTACACACTTACCTGCTTCCTGACCTGACACTACACACTTACCTGCTTCCTGACCTGACACTACACACACACCTGCTTCCTGACCTGACACTACACACTCACCTGCTTCCTGACCTGACACTACACACTCACCTGCTTCATGACCTGACACTACACACACACCTGCTTCCTGACCTGACACTACACACTCACCTGCTTCCTGACCTGACACTACACACTCACCTGCTTCCTGACCTGACACTACACACTCACCTGCTTCCTGACCTGACACTACACACTCACCTGGTTCATGACCCGACACTACACACTCACCTGCTTCATGACCTGACACTACACACTCACCTGCTTCATGACCTGACACTACACACTCACCTGCTTCCTGACCTGACACTACACACTCACCTGCTTCCTGACCTGACACTACACACTCACCTGCTTCCTGACCTGACACTACACACTCACCTGCTTCATGACCTGACACTACACACTCACCTGCTTCCTGACCTGACACTACACACTTACCTGCTTCCTGACCTGACGCTACACACTCACCTGCTTCCTGACCTGACACTACACACTCACCTGCTTCCTGACCTGACACTACACACACACCTGCTTCCTGACCTGACACTACACACACACCTGCTTCCTGACCTGACACTGCACACTTACCTGCTTCCTGACCTGACACTGCACACTCACCTGCTTACTGACCTGACACTATACACTTGCCTGCTTCCTGGCCTGACACTACACACTCACCTGCTTCCTGACCTGAGAGTACACACTCACCTGCTTCCTGACCTGACACTACACACTCACCTGCTTCCTGACCTGACACTACACACTCACCTGCTTCCTGACCTGACACTACACACTTACCTGCTTCCTGACCTGACACTACACACTTACCTGCTTCCTGACCTGACACTACACACACACCTGCTTCCTGACCTGACGCTACACACTCACCTGCTTCCTGACCTGACACTACACACTCACCTGCTTCCTGACCTGACACTACACACTCACCTGCTTCCTGACCTGACACTGCACACTCACCTGCTTCCTGACCTGACACTACACACTCACCTGCTTCATGACCTGACACTACACACTCACCTGCTTCCTGACCTGACACTACACACTCACCTGCTTCCTGACCTGACACTACACACTCACCTGCTTCCTGACCTGACACTACACACTCACCTGCTTCATGACCTGACACTACACACTCACCTGCTTCATGACCTGACACTACACACTCACCTGCTTCATGACCTGACACTACACACTCACCTGCTTCCTGACCTGACACTACACACTCACCTGCTTCCTGACCTGACACTACACACTCACCTGCTTCCTGACCTGACACTACACACTCACCTGCTTCATGACCTGACACTACACACTCACCTGCTTCCTGACCTGACACAACACACTTACCTGCTTCCTGACCTGACACTACACACTCACCTGCTTCCTGACCTGACACTACACACTCACCTGCTTCCTGACCTGACACTACACACACACCTGCTTCCTGACCTGACACTACACACACACCTGCTTCCTGACCTGGCACTGCACACTTACCTGCTTCCTGACCTGACACTGCACACTCACCTGCTTACTGACCTGACACTATACACTTACCTGCTTCCTGGCCTGACACTACACACTCACCTGCTTCCTGACCTGAGAGTACACACTCACCTGCTTCCTGACCTGACACTACACACTCACCTTCTTCCTGACCTGACACTACACACTCACCTGCTTCCTGACCTGACACTACACACTCACCTGCTTCCTGACCTGACACTACACACTCACCTGCTTCCTGACCTGACACTACACACTCACCTGCTTCATGACCTGACACTACACACTCACCTGCTTCCTGACCTGACACTACACACTCACCTGCTTCATGACCTGACACTACACAGTCACCTGCTTCCTGACCTGACACTACACACTCATCTGCTTCCTGACCTGACACTACACACACAACTGCTTCCTGACCTGACACTGCACACTTACCTGCTTCCTGACCTGACACTACACACTCACTGCTTCCTGACCTGACACTACACACTCACCTGCTTCCTGACCTGACACTACACACTCACCTGCTTCCTGACCTGACACTACACACTCACCTGCTTCATGACCTGACACTACACACTCACCTGCTTCCTGAACTGACACTACACACTCACCTGCTTCATGACGTGACACTACACACTCACCTGCTTCATGACCTGACACTACACACTCACCTGATTCCTGACCTGGCACTACACACTCACCTGCTTCCTGACCTGACACTACACACTCACCTGCTTCCTGACCTGACACTACACACCTGCTTCTTGGCCTGACACTGCACACTTACCTGCTTCCTGACCTGACACTGCACACTTACCTGCTTCCTGACCTGACACTGCACACTCACCTGCTTACTGACCTGACACTATACACTTACCTGCTTCCTGGCCTGACACTACACACTCACCTGCTTCCTGACCTGAGAGTACACACTCACCTGCTTCCTGACCTGACACTACACACTCACCTGCTTCATGACCTGACACTACACACTCACCTGCTTCCTGACCTGATACTACACACTCACCTGCTTCCTGACCTGACACTACACACACACCTGCTTCCTGACCTGGCACTACACACTCACCTGCTTCATGACCTGACACTACACATTCACCTGCTTCCTGACCTGACACTACACACTCACCTGCTTCCTGACCTGGCACTACACACTCACCTGCTTCATGACCTGACACTACACACTCACCTGCTTCCTGACCTGACACTACACACTCACCTGCTTTCTGACCTGACACTACACACTCACCTGCTTCCTGACCTGACACTACACACTCACCTGGTTCCTGACCTGACACTACACACTCACCTGCTTCCTGACCTGACACTACACACTCACCTGCTTCCTGACCTGACACTACACACTCACCTGCTTCCTTACCTGACACTACACACTCACGTGCTTCCTGACCTGACACTACACACTCACCTGCTTCATGACCTGGCACTACACACTCACCTGCTTCATGACCTGGCACTAAACACTCACCTGCTTAATTACCTGACACTACACACTCACCTGCTTCATGACCTGGCACTACACACTTACCTGCTTCATGACCTGGCACTACACACTCACCTGCTTCATGACCTGACACTACACACTCACCTGCTTCCTGACCTGACACTACACACTCACCTGCTTCATGACCTGACACTACACACTCACCTGCTTCATGACCTGACACTACACACTCATCTGCTTCCTGACCTGACACTACACACTCACCTGCTTCCTGACCTGACACTACACACTCACCTGCTTCCTGACCTGACACTACACACTCACCTGCTTCCTGACCTGACACTACACACACACCTGCTTCATGACCTGACACTACACACTCACGTGCTTCCTGACCTGACACTACACACTTACCTGCTTCCTGACCTGACACTACACACACACCTGCTTCATGACCTGACACTACACATTCACGTGCTTCCTGACCTGACACTACACACTCACCTGCTTCCTGACCTGACACTACACACACACCTGCTTCATGACCTGACACTACACACTCACCTGCTTCCTGACCTGACACTACACACACACCTGCTTCATGACCTGACACTACACACTCACCTGCTTCCTGACCTGACACTACACACACACCTGCTTCATAACCTGACACTACACACTCACCTGCTTCCTGACCTGACACTACACACTCACCTGCTTCATGACCTGACACTACACACTCACCTGCTTCATGACCTGACACTACACACTCACCTGCTTCCTGACCTGACACTACACACTCACCTGCTTCATGACCTGACACTACACACTCACCTGCTTCATGACCTGACACTACACACTCACCTGCTTCCTGACCTGACACTACACACTCACCTGCTTCATGACCTGACACTACACACTCACCTGCTCCCTGACCTGACACTACACACTCACCTGCTTCATGACCTGACACTACACACTCACCTGCTTCCTGACCTGACACTACACACTCACCTGCTTCATGACCTGACACTACACACTCACCTGCTTCATGACCTGACACTACACACTCACCTGCTTCCTGACCTGACACTACACACTCACCTGCTTCCTGACCTGACACTACACACTCACCTGCTTCCTGACCTGACACTACACACTCACCTGCTTCCTGACCTGACACTACACACTCACCTGCTTCCTGACCTGACACTACACACTCACCTGCTTCCTGACCTGACACTACACACTCACCTGCTTCCTGACCTGACACTACACACTCACCTGCTCCCTGACCTGACACTACACACTCACCTGCTTCCTGACCTGACAGTACACACTCACCTGCTTCCTGACCTGACACTACACACTCACCTGCTTCCTGACCTGACACTACACACTCACCTGCTCCCTGACCTGGCACTACACACTCACCTGCTTCATGACCTGACACTACACACTCACCTGCTTCCTGACCTGACACTACACACTCACCTGCTTCCTGACCTGACACTACACACTCACCTGCTTCCTGACCTCACACTACACACTCACCTGCTCCCTGACCTGGCACTACACACTCACCTGCTTCATGACCTGACACTACACACTCACCTGCTTCCTGACCTGACACTACACACTCACCTGCTTCCTGACCTTACACTACACACTCACCTGCTCCCTGACCTGACACTACACACTCACCTGCTTCCTGACCTGGCACTACACACTCACCTGCTTCGTGACCTGGCACTACACACTCACCTGCTTCATGACCTGACACTACACACTCACCTGCTTCATGACCTGACACTACACACTCACCTGCTTCATGACCTGACACTACACACTCACCTGCTTCATGACCTGATACTACACACTCACCTGCTTCATGACCTGACACTACACACTCACCTGCTTCATGATCTGACACTACACACTCACCTGCTTCATGACCTGACACTACACACTAACCTGCTTCATGACCTGACACTACACACTCACCTGCTCCCTGACCTGGCACTACACACTCACCTGCTTCATGACCTGACACTACACACTCACCTGCTCCCTGACCTGGCACTACACACTCACCTGCTTCATGACCTGACACTCAATATATCATCAACCTCACCTATATATACACGCAGAAGAGAAATTCACACTAACTTTATTTTTCCCGTGTTCGTTACGCTTTTATTGGTTGGAAAAATAAACACCTTTCACCCTTTATTTTTAAATTTTTATTGATTATACTTCTACAATTAAAAAAAATAGAAATAAAGTCTCCGAATAAAAATCCTGTTTTTTTTTTTGCTGTAACATGTCCGTAACATGTTCCGGACACGTTTGGTATTTGTTGATAAGATGTCTACCGCGTGGTTTGTTTGCAGCTGTGTTATTGCGACTTCGTGAGTCATGTCTAAAACATATTGCAGACGTGTCTAAAGCATGTTTCAGGAACGTCAAAAACATGTTACAGCCACGTCTAAAGGATGCTGCAGACGTGTATAAAACACGCGTTGTAGGCATGTCAAAAAACATGTTGGAGACACGTCAAAAATGTGTTAGAGACATATCTAAAACATGTCTGAAGCGATGTCTTGGGTGTGGGAAGCGGGGCGACGGCGGCCGCCGCCGCCGTGTTCGTCTCTGCTTCTTCTGTTTCCTGTAGTCTAACTTTTTTATCTTTTACGTATATTTTATAACGTTTTCATTTTACTACCGAATTTTTCTGTTTTTTTTTATCTTTTCGGGTTTATTTTCTTATTTTTCCCTTTTGTATTTACTATTTCTCTCATTTTTTTCTTTTTTTCTACTGTTTAATTTATTGTCGTTATTATTAAATATAATATTTGGAGTAATTAACTTATTTCGCCTTGTTTAAGAGAGAAAGAGAGAGAGAGAGAGAGAGAGAGAGAGAGAGAGAGAGAGAGAGAGAGAGAGAGAGAGAGAGAGAGAGAGAGAGAGAGAGAGCCAGTAAGTAAGCAAGAAATACAGCTGAAAGCAAAACAGTTTCCTAGACTCAATTTATAAAGGTTATTGTGGGATTTTATTTTTCCGTTTCGTTCATTTGTTTTTAATCCGAGTTCTTCATTCGTATTTTTATTCATTTCTTTTTTACAGGCTGTTGCGCTCACCTCTAGTGGTTGTTCATCTGTTTATTTTCTGAAGAGTAAACAGCCAGATAAGCACATTAACAGACACACACACATACACACACACATACACACACACACACACACACACACACACACACACACACACACACACACACACACACACACACACACACACACACACACACACTGTGAAACAGACAAACAGAGAAACTGACTGACAGACGGACACATAGGCATACAGACACACATTCACAGAAACAAACACCCAGACGAAATAAACAACAGACAGAAAAGTAAGATCTGTGTAGCATCACATGCAACACGTACGTCAACATTAAAAAAAAACGAAAGATTATCTTTGTTTTGAGAAGTTAACGAGTTTATTTTACAAAGAAAAATCCCCACTAAACAGATACTTAAAATGTGGATCGAAACTTTAAAAAAAATGATTGAAATTCCTTAAATTGTCAGTCTCTGTCACCTACGATGTCAGAAATAAAAATTCCACCAAGCAGAGACATGTGCAACACCTGGGTATACTTATTTAACGAGGAGTAAGACACGTGTGCAACACCTGGGTATACTTATTTAACGAGGAGTAAGACACGTGTGCAACACCTGGGTATACTTATTTAACGAGGAGTAAGACACGTGTGCAACACCTGGGTATACTTATTTAACGAGGAGTAAGACACGTGTGCAACACCTGGGTATACTTATTTAACGAGGAGTAAGACACGTGTGCAACACCTGGGTATACTTATTTAACGAGGAGTAAGACACATGTGCAATACCTGGGTATACTTATTTAACGAGGAGTAAGACACATGTGCAACACCTGGGTATACTTATTTAACGAGGAGTAAGACACTTGTGCAACACCTGGGTATACTTATTTAACGAGGAGTAAGACACGT
>NC_091292.1:12050693-12093193 GCF_038502225.1 Cherax quadricarinatus | reverse complement strand
TAATAATAATAATAATAATAATAATAATTAAAAGTAATAATAATAATAATAATAAAAATAATAATAATAATAATAATTATTATTATTATTATTATTATATTATTATTATTATTATTATTATTATTATTATTATTATTGTATCTCTTATAACCCTTCATTTTGATAACTTCCGGCTGGGATCAATGTAAACCTTGAAACTAAAACCACTGAAAATATTTTCAAACTGCCTATGTTAATTTGGCTAATTGAAAACTTGTAAAAAAAAAAAAAACAAGTCGACATTCATTTTTTTTACGAAATCTAAACAAGGAAATTGTTTGCGACTGTTGTTTGTATTACGCAAAAAAAAAAATGCAGTGGTGGGGGAGAGTTATACGATCATTCACGTTTCGCTCACCCGAGAGAGAAACGTGTGAGGGGGAAACATTGTACTATCCGTCCCGTCTGCAACACCTTCTTGGCTCAGGCCGAGAAAGTTCAAAATTTAGCGATGCAGTAAATTCAGCCTGAAATCCCTCGTCGCGAAAAGATTGAACAGGTGATGCGATTACCTTAATTACAAGCACTTTGTAACAAGTTAATTTAACTAGCAGATTAATAGCCAACGTAATTATCCCAATTATAATTTGGGAATGATCTGAGTGACAAAATGTTGGGCACTTGAGTGCGTCGCGCTGAGTGTGGTAATGAATCTCCGTTGGTTTTGGTACAGAAGAAAATAAGAGTTCTTCAATTAACTACGAAGATATTCCCTTTTCTGAGGATGAGGGTTCCCAGCCTAGTTCTAGAGGTGGTGCCTCCCTATATATATATATATATATGCAATAAGATCACAGTAAACAGGTGATTTCAAAATATGCAAAACAACCACTCTGAAAGAATAGAGAAATTCCAAGCGCTTTCGTGACTACTCACATTATCAAGGAACTATAGTTCCTTGATAATGTGAGTAGTCACGAAAGCGCTTGGAATTTCTCTATTCTTTCAGAGTGGTTGTTTTGCATATATATGTATATATATATATATATATATATATATATATATATATATATATATATATATATATATATATATATATATATATATGAGATTAACAAGTTAAGAAAGCCTAGAGAACAAATGGATTTGTCAGTTAAAAATAGGAGAGGAGAGTTATTAAATGGAGAGGTAGAGGTATTGGGAAGATGGAAGGAATATTTTGAGGAATTGTTAAATGTTGATGAAGATAGGGAAGCTGTGATTTCGTGTATAGGGCAAGGAGGAATAACATCTTGTAGGAGTGAGGAAGAGCCAGTTGTGAGTGTGGGGGAAGTTCGTGAGGCAGTAGGTAAAATGAAAGGGGGTAAGGCAGCCGGGATTGATGGGATAAAGATAGAAATGTTAAAAGCAGGTGGGGATATAGTTTTGGAGTGGTTGGTGCAATTATTTAATAAATGTATGGAAGAGGGTAAGGTACCTAGGGATTGGCAGAGAGCATGCATAGTTCCTTTGTATAAAGGCAAAGGGGATAAAAGAGAGTGCAAAAATTATAGGGGGATAAGTCTGTTGAGTGTATCTGGTAAAGTGTATGGTAGAGTTATAATTGAAAGAATTAAGAGTAAGACGGAGAATAGGATAGCAGATGAACAAGGAGGCTTTAGGAAAGGTAGGGGGTGTGTGGACCAGGTGTTTACAGTGAAACATATAAGTGAACAGTATTTAGATAAGGCTAAAGAGGTCTTTGTGGCATTTATGGATTTGGAAAAGGCGTATGACAGGGTGGATAGGGGGGCAATGTGGCAGATGTTGCAAGTGTATGGTGTAGGAGGTAGGTTACTGAAAGCAGTGAAGAGTTTTTACGAGGATAGTGAGGCTCAAGTTAGAGTATGTAGGAAAGAGGGAAATTTTTTCCCAGTAAAAGTAGGCCTTAGACAAGGATGTGTGATGTCACCGTGGTTGTTTAATATATTTATAGATGGGGTTGTAAGAGAAGTAAATGCGAGGGTCTTGGCAAGAGGCGTGGAGTTAAAAGATAAAGAATCACACACAAAGTGGGAGTTGTCACAGCTGCTCTTTGCTGATGACACTGTGCTCTTGGGAGATTCTGAAGAGAAGTTGCAGAGATTGGTGGATGAATTTGGTAGGGTGTGCAAAAGAAGAAAATTAAAGGTGAATACAGGAAAGAGTAAGGTTATGAGGATAACAAAAAGATTAGGTGATGAAAGATTGAATATCAGATTGGAGGGAGAGAGTATGGAGGAGGTGAACGTATTCAGATATTTGGGAGTGGACGTGTCAGCGGATGGGTCTATGAAAGATGAGGTGAATCATAGAATTGATGAGGGAAAAAGAGTGAGTGGTGCACTTAGGAGTCTGTGGAGACAAAGAACTTTGTCCTTGGAGGCAAAGAGGGGAATGTATGAGAGTATAGTTTTACCAACGCTCTTATATGGGTGTGAAGCGTGGGTGATGAATGTTGCAGCGAGGAGAAGGCTGGAGGCAGTGGAGATGTCATGTCTGAGGGCAATGTGTGGTGTGAATATAATGCAGAGAATTCGTAGTTTGGAAGTTAGGAGGAGGTGCGGGATTACCAAAACTGTTGTCCAGAGGGCTGAGGAAGGGTTGTTGAGGTGGTTCGGACATGTAGAGAGAATGGAGCGAAACAGAATGACTTCAAGAGTGTATCAGTCTGTATTGGAAGGAAGGCGGGGTAGGGGTCGGCCTAGGAAGGGTTGGAGGGAGGGGGTAAAGGAGGTTTTGTGTGCGAGGGGCTTGGACTTCCAGCAGGCATGCGTGAGCGTGTTTGATAGGAGTGAATGGAGACGTGCTGTTGGAGTGTGAGCAAAGTAACATTTATGAAGGGATTCAGGGAAACCGGCAGGCCGGACTTGAGTCCTGGAGATGGGAAGTACAGTGCCTGCACTCTGAAGGAGGGGTGTTAATGTTGCAGTTTAAAAACTGTAGTGTAAAGCACCCTTCTGGCAAGACAGTGATGGAGTGAATGATGGTGAAAGTTTTTCTTTTTCGGGCCACCCTGCCTTGGTGGGAATCGGCCGGTGTGATAATAAAAAAATAAAAAAAAATAATATATATATATATATATATATATATATATATATGTATATATATATATATATATATATATATATATATATATATATATATATATATATATATATATATATATATATATATATATATATATATATCTTTCTTTCAACAAACCGGCCGTATCCCACCAAGGCAGGGTGGCCCAAAAAGAGAAACGAAAGTTTCTCTTTTTAAATTTAGTAATTTATACAGGAGAAGGGGTTATTAGCCCCTTGCTCCCGGCATTTGAGTTGCCTCGTACAATACGCATGGCTTACGGAGGAAGAATTCTTTTTCACTTCCCCATGGGGATAAGAGGAAATAAACAAGAATAAGAACTAGAAAGAAACAGAAGAAAACCCAGAGGGGTGTGTATATATATGCTTGTACATGTATGTGTAGTGCGACCTAAGTGTAAGTAGAAGTACCAAGACGTACCTGAAATCTTGCATGTTTATGAGACAGGAAAAAGGACACCAACAATCCTACCATCATGTAAAACAATTACAGGCTTTCGTTTTACACTCACTTGGCAGGACGGTAGTACCTCCCTGGACGGTTGCTGTATACCAACCTACTACCTATAATATATATATATATATATATATATATATATATATATATATATATATATATATATATATATATATATATATATATATATATGCAATAAGATCACAGTAAACAGGTGATTTCAGAATATGCAAAACAACCACTCTGAAAGAATAGAGAAATTCCAAGTGCTTTCGTGACTACTCACATTATCAAGGAACTGTGAAAGTAAAGCATCCAAGGAAGCTATATAAGGGGTCTGGCCAACACCTCACTATCAGATCCCACAACGGTTAAACACCTGACGCGCGCCGGCCCAGCTGGACAGGTCCTTTGCACAACCCACCAACAAACTATTCTACCCAAGAATTAAGAATTTTAAAATTTATTGTTTGTCCAGTGTATTATTAAATTCTTCCCAAATTCTATTAATTATAAATGGATCTAATTTATATAAACCAAAGGAAATATTCATATTATTGTCAAAACTGCTTTTTATGAAACAAGACTCAATTATATTCCTGTCGACCATGGACTTGCTTGATACTACTTTCTCAACTTTTTGAAAATCAATTGGATGGTTAAAATCTCTTACATGAATAAATAGAACATTGGAATCTTGTCCAGTTCTAATGCTATATTTATGTTGTTTTAATCTTAGTTCGAGATTTTTACCAGTTTGACCGTAATAAACTTTATCGCAAATTTTACAAGGAATCTTATAGACACATCCATCAGCATTTTGGGGGGAATTCTTCATCAAAAGTTTTTTGTACTGTATCAAGATTTTTGAATACAACTTTAATATTGAAAGTCTTAAGAAGAGAAGGCATATCAACCAAGTTTTCATGGTAAGGGAGAACCAACATATTTTTAGTTGAATAAGGCTGGTTGTCCCATTTTGGATTGTAAAAAGTATTTCTAGCAACTTTAAAAGATTTATCAATTACATTTCTTGGGTATTTTAAATCATTACCTATTTCATAAATTTTGGATATTTCCTCATCTATGAACTCAGGACTACAAATTCGTAAAGCTCTCAGAAACATTGATGAGAAAACAGACAGTTTGACTCTATCTTGATGCGAGGAATAATAGTGGACATAGGAACAGTTATTAGTAGGTTTTCTGTAAATTTTAAATTTGAATTCATTATTACCCTTAATAATTAAAACATCTAGAAAAGGCAATGAGTTATTTTCTTCAAACTCAACAGTAAAGTTTATAGAATGGGCTAAGCTATTTAATTTTCCAAGGAAATGGTGTATATCTATATTTTTGGGCATAAGATACAAAATATCATCAACATATCTGAACCATTTAGCTCTATCTTGTTTCATAAAAAGCAGTTTTGACAATAATATGAATATTTCCTTTGGTTTATATAAATTAGATCCATTTATAATTAATAGAATTTGGGAAGAATTTAATAATACACTGGACAAATAATAATTTTTAAATTTTCTTGGGTAGAATAGTTTGTGGGTGAGTTGTGCAAAGGACCTATCCAAGTTGGGTCGGCGCCCGTCAGATGTTTAACCGTTGTGTGATCTTATAGCGAGGTGCTGGCCAGACCCCTTATATAGCTTCCTTGGATGCTTTACTTTCATAGTTCCTTGATAATGTGAGTAGTCACGAAAGCGCTTGGAATTTCTCTATTCTTTCAGAGTGGTTATTTTGCATATATATATTATATATATATATATATATATATATATATATATATATATATATATATATATATATATATATATGTATATGTATATATTACCGTTCCGAATGTAATTGAGAGTTTGTGAAAGAATCCCGTTTTCTGTTTATTAAAGGGACACTGCCTACTTCACTGGTCGTTTGAGTTAAGATATCGATTTAACACCACTATTGTTGTTGATATTCCTGTTGTGTAAATCTAAGTATGAGACTGCCTTGTAATTGAAGGAAAGAGTGTATTGTGTAAGTGCAAGTACCAGTGTGTTGTGTAAGTGCAAGCATCAGTGTGTTGTGTAAGTGCAAGTATCAGTGTGTTGTGTAAGTGCAAGTATCAGTGTGTTGTGTAAGTGCAAGTATCAGTGTGTTGTGTAAGTGCAAGTATCAGTGTGCTGTGTAAGTGCAAGTATCAGTGTGTTGTGTAAGTGCAAGTATCAGTGTGCTGTGTAAGTGCAAGTATCAGTGTGTTGTGTAAGTGCAAGCATCAGTGTGTTGTGTAAGTGCAAGTATCAGTGTGTTGTGTAAGTGCAAGTACCAGTGTGTTGTGTAAGTGCAAGTATCCGTGAGTTGTGTAAGTGAAAGTATCAGTGTGTTGTGTAAGTGAAAGTACCAGTGTGTTGTGTAAGTGCAAGTATCAGTGTGCTGTGTAAGTGCAAGTACCAGTGTGTTGTGTAAGTGCAAGTACCAGTGTGTTGTGTAAGTGCAAGTATCAGTGTGTTGTGTAAGTGCAAGTATCAGTGTGTTGTGTAAGTGCAAGTATCAGTGTGTTGTGTAAGTGCAAGTATCAGTGTGTTGTGTAAGTGCAAGTACCAGTGTGTTGTGTAAGTGCAAGTATCCGTGAGTTGTGTAAGTGAAAGTATCAGTGTGTTGTGTAAGTGAAAGTACCAGTGTGTTGTGTAAGTGCAAGTATCAGTGTGTTGTGTAAGTGCAAGTACCAGTGTGTTGTGTAAGTGCAAGTACCAGTGTGTTGTGTAAGTGCAAGTATCCGTGTGTTGTGTAAGTGCAAGTATCAGTGTGTTGTGTAAGTGCAAGTACCAGTGTGTTGTGTATGTGCAAGTATCCGTGTGTTGTGTAAGTGCAAGTATCAGTGTGTTGTGTAAGTGCAAGTACCAGTGTGTTGTGTAAGTGCAAGTACCAGTGTGTTGTGTAAGTGCAAGTATCAGTGTGTTGTGTAAGTGCAAGTACCAGTGTGTTGTGTAAGTGCAAGTACAAGTGTGTTGTGTAAGTGCAAGTATCCGTGTGTTGTGTAAGTGCAAGTATCAGTGTGTTGTGTAAGTGCAAGTACCAGTGTGTTGTGTAAGTGCAAGTATCCGTGTGTTGTGTAAGTGCAAGTATCAGTGTGTTGTGTAAGTGCAAGTACCAGTGTGTTGTGTAAGTGCAAGTATCAGTGTGTTGTGTAAGTGCAAGTATCAGTGTGTTGTGTAAGTGCAAGTATCAGTGTGTTGTGTAAGTGCAAGTACCAGTGTGTTGTGTAAGTGCAAGTACCAGTGTGTTCTGTAAGTGCAAGCATCAGTGTGTTGTGTAAGTGCAAGTACCAGTGTGTTGTGTAAGTGCAAGTACCAGTGTGTTGTGTAAGTGCAAGTATCCGTGTGTTGTGTAAGTGCAAGTATCAGTGTGTTGTGTAAGTGCAAGTACCAGTGTGTTGTGTAAGTGCAAGTATCAGTGTGTTGTGTAAATGCAAGTATCAGTGTGTTGTGTAAGTGCAAGTATCAGTGTGTTGTGTAAGTGCAAGTACCAGTGTGTTGTGTAAGTGCAAGTATCCGTGTGTTGTGTAAGTGCAAGTATCAGTGTGTTGTGTAAGTGCAAGTATCAGTGTGTTGTGTAAGTGCAAGTATCAGTGTGTTGTGTAAGTGCAAGTACCAGTGTGTTGTGTAAGTGCAAGTACCAGTGTGTTGTGTAAGTGCAAGCATCAGTGTGTTGTGTAAGTGCAAGTACCAGTGTGTTGTGTAAGTGCAAGTACCAGTGTGTTGTGTAAGTGCAAGTATCCGTGTGTTGTGTAAGTGCAAGTATCAGTGTGTTGTGTAAGTGCAAGTACCAGTGTGTTGTGTAAGTGCAAGTATCAGTGTGTTGTGTAAGTGCAAGTATCAGTGTGTTGTGTAAGTGCAAGTATCATTGTGTTGTGTAAGTGCAAGTATCAGTGTGTTGTGTAAGTGCAAGTATCAGTGTGTTGTGTAAGTGCAAGTATCAGTGTGTTGTGTAAGTGCAAGTATCAGTGTGTTGTGTAAGTGCAAGTATCAGTGTGTTGTGTAAGTGCAAGTATCAGTGTGTTGTGTAAGTGCAAGTATCATTGTGTTGTGTAAGCGCAAGTATCATTGTGTTGTGTAAGTGCAAGTATCAGTGTGTTGTGTAAGTGCAAGTATCATTGTGTTGTGTAAGTGCAAGTATCATTGTGTTGTGTAAGTGCAAGTATCATTGTGTTGTGTAAGTGCAAGTATCAGTGTGTTGTGTAAGTGCAAGTATCAGTGTGTTGTGTAAGTGCAAGTATCAGTGTGTTGTGTAAGTGCAAGTATCAGTGTGTTGTGTAAGTGCAAGTATCAGTGTGTTGTGTAAGTGCAAGTATTAGTGTGTTGTGTAAGTGCAAGTATCCGTGTGTTGTGTAAGTGCAAGTATCAGTGTGTTGTGTAAGTGCAAGTACCAGTGTGTTGTGTAAGTGCAAGTATCATTGTGTTGTGTAAGTGCAAGTATCATTGTGTTGTGTAAGTGCAAGTATCAGTGTGTTGTGTAAGTGCAAGTATCAGTGTGTTGTGTAAGTGCAAGTATCAGTGTGTTGTGTAAGTGCAAGTATCAGTGTGTTGTGTAAGTGCAAGTATCAGTGTGTTGTGTAAGTGCAAGTATCAGTGTGTTGTGTAAGTGCAAGTACCAGTGTGTTGTGTAAGTACAAGTATCAGTGTGTTGTGTAAGTGCAAGTATCAGTGTGTTGTGTAATTGCAAGTATCAGTGTGTTGTGTAAGTGCAAGTATCCGTGTGTTGTGTAAGTGCAAGTATCAGTGTGTTGTGTAAGTGCAAGTACCAGTGTGTTGTGTAAGTGCAAGTATCAGTGTGTTGTGTAAGTGCAAGTATCAGTGTGTTGTGTAAGTGCAAGTATCAGTGTGTTGTGTAAGTGCAAGTACCAGTGTGTTGTGTAAGTACAAGTATCAGTGTGTTGTGTAAGTGCAAGTATCCGTGTGTTGTGTAAGTGCAAGTACCAGTGTGTTGTGTAAGTGCAAGTATCAGTGTGTTGTGTAAGTGCAAGTACCAGTGTGTTGTGTAAGTGCAAGTATCAGTGTGTTGTGTAAGTGCAAGTATCAGTGTGTTGTGTAAGTGCAAGTACCAGTGTGTTGTGTAAGGGCAAGTACCAGTGTGTTGTGTAAGTGCAAGTATCAGTGTGTTGTGTAAGTGCAAGTATCAGTGTGTTGTGTAAGTGCAAGTATCAGTGTGTTGTGTAAGTGCAAGTACCAGTGTGTTGTGTAAGTGCAAGTATCAGTGTGTTGTGTAAGTGCAAGTACCAGTGTGTTGTGTAAGTGCAAGTATCAGTGTGTTGTGTAAGTGCAAGTATCAGTGTGTTGTGTAAGTGCAAGTACCAGTGTGTTGTGTAAGTGCAAGTACCAGTGTGTTGTGTAAGTGCAAGTATCAGTGTGTTGTGTAAGTGCAAGTATCAGTGTGTTGTGTAAGTGCAAGTACCAGTGTGTTGTGTAAGTGCAAGTACCAGTGTGTTGTGTAAGTGCAAGTATCAGTGTGTTGTGTAAGTGCAAGTATCAGTGTGTTGTGTAAGTGCAAGTACCAGTGTGTTGTGTAAGTGCAAGTATCAGTGTGTTGTGTAAGTGCAAGTACCAGTGTGTTGTGTAAGTGCAAGTATCAGTGTGTTGTGTAAGTGCAAGTATCAGTGTGTTGTGTAAGTGCAAGTACCAGTGTGTTGTGTAAGTGCAAGTACCAGTGTGTTGTGTAAGTGCAAGTATCAGTGTGTTGTGTAAGTGCAAGTATCAGTGTGTTGTGTAAGTGCAAGTATCAGTGTGTTGTGTAAGTGCAAGTACCAGTGTGTTGTGTAAGTGCAAGCATCAGTGTGTTGTGTAAGTGCAAGTACCAGTGTGTTGTGTAAGTGCAAGTATCAGTGTGTTGTGTAAGTGCAAGTATCAGTGTGTTGTGTAAGTGCAAGTACCAGTGTGTTGTGTAAGTGCAAGTACCAGTGTGTTGTGTAAGTGCAAGTATCAGTGTGTTGTGTAAGTGCAAGTATCAGTGTGTTGTGTAAGTGCAAGTATCAGTGTGTTGTGTAAGTGCAAGTACCAGTGTGTTGTGTAAGTGCAAGTATCAGTGTGTTGTGTAAGTGCAAGTATCAGTGTGTTGTGTAAGTGCAAGTATCAGTGTGTTGTGCAAGTGCAAGTACCAGTGTGTTGTGTAAGTGCAAGTACCAGTGTGTTGTGTATGTGCAAGTACCAGTGTGTTGTGTAAGTGCAAGTACCAGTGTGTTGTGTAAGTGCAAGTACCAGTGTGTTGTGTAAGTGCAAGTATCAGTGTGTTGTGTAAGTTCAAGTATCAGTGTGTTGTGTATGTGCAAGTACCAGTGTGTTGTGTAAGTGCAAGTATCAGTGTGTTGTGTAAGTGCAAGTACCAGTGTGTTGTGTAAGTGCAAGTATCAGTGTGTTGTGTAAGTGCAAGTACCAGTGTATTGTGTAAGTGCAAGTACAGTGTATTGTGTAAGTGCAACTATCAGTGTGTTGTGTAAGTGCAAGTATCAGTGTGTTGTGTAAGTGCAAGTATCAGTGTGTTGTGTAAGTGCAAGTACCAGTGTGTTGTGTAAGTGCAAGTATCAGTGTGTTGTGTAAGTGCAAGTACCAGTGTGTTGTGTAAGTGCAAGTATCAGTGTGTTGTGTAAGTGCAAGTATCAGTGTGTTGTGTAAGTGCAAGTATCAGTGTGTTGTGTAAGTGCAAGTATCAGTGTGTTGTGTAAGTGCAAGTATCAGTGTGTTGTGTAAGTGCAAGTATCAGTGTGTTGTGTAAGTGCAAGTATCAGTGTGTTGTGTAAGTGCAAGTATTAGTGTGTTGTGTAAGTGCAAGTATCAGTGTGTTGTGTAAGTGCAAGTATCAGTGTGTTTTGTAAGTGCAAGTATCCGTGTGTTGTGTAAGTGCAAGTATCAGTGTGTTGTGTAAGTGCAAGTATCAGTGTGTTGTGTAAGTGCAAGTATCAGTGTGTTGTGTAAGTGCAAGTATCAGTGTGTTGTGTAAGTGCAAGTATCAGTGTGTTGTGTAAGTGCAAGTATCAGTGTGTTGTGTAAGTTCAAGTATCAGTGTGTTGTGTATGTGCAAGTACCAGTGTGTTGTGTAAGTGCAAGTATCAGTGTGTTGTGTAAGTTCAAGTATCAGTGTGTTGTGTATGTGCAAGTACCAGTGTGTTGTGTAAGTGCAGTGTGTTTGTGTAAGTGCAAGTATCAGTGTGTTGTGTAAGTGCAAGTATCAGTGTGTTGTGTAAGTGCAAGTATCAGTGTGTTGTGTAAGTGCAAGTATCAGTGTGTTGTGTAAGTGCAAGCATCAGTGTGTTGTGTAAGTGCAAGTATCAGTGTGTTGTGTAAGTGCAAGTACCAGTGTGTTGTGTAAGTGCAAGTATCAGTGTGTTGTGTAAGTGCAAGTATCAGTGTGTTGTGTAAGTGCAAGTATCAGTGTGTTGTGTAAGTGCAAGTATCAGTGTGTTGTGTAAGTGCAAGTATCAGTGTGTTGTGTAAGTGCAAGTATCAGTGTGTTGTGTAAGTGCAAGTATCAGTGTGTTGTGTAAGTGCAAGTATCAGTGAGTTGTGTAAGTGCAAGTATCAGTGTGTTGTGTAAGTGCAAGTATCAGTGTGTTGTGTAAGTGCAAGTATCAGTGTGTTGTGTAAGTGCAAGTATCAGTGTGTTGTGTAAGTGCAAGTATCAGTGAGTTGTGTAAGTGCAAGTATCAGTGTGTTGTGTAAGTGCAAGTATCAGTGTGTTGTGTAAGTGCAAGTATCAGTGAGTTGTGTAAGTGCAAGTATCAGTGTGTTGTGTAAGTGCAAGTATCAGTGTGTTGTGTAAGTGCAAGTATCAGTGAGTTGTGTAAGTGCAAGTATCAGTGTGTTGTGTAAGTGCAAGTATCAGTGTGTTGTGTAAGTGCAAGTATCAGTGTGTTGTGTAAGTGCAAGTATCAGTGTGTTGTGTAAGTGCAAGTATCTGTGTGTTAGGTAAATGATGAACGTCTATCTTGCTAAAGATCTGTTATGCCGAATATCCATCCTACTGATGACTTACCCTGTTGTAGACCTGTCCTGCTGTAGACCTGTCCTGATGTAGACCTGTCCTGCTGTAGACCTGCCCTGCTGTAGACCTGTCCTGCTGTTGACCTGTCCTGCTGTAAACCTGTCCTGCTGTAGACCTGTCCTGCTGTTGACCTGTCCTGCTGTAGAGATGTCCTGCTGTAGACCTGTCCTGCTGTAGGTCTGTCCTGCTGAAGATTTATTCTGCTGAAGGCCCATCCTGCTGAAGATCTATCCTGCTGTAGATCTCTCCTGCTGAAGATCTATCCTTCTGAAGGTTTATCTTGCTGAAGGTCTATCCATCTGAAGGTCTATCCTGCTGAAGGTCTATCCTGCTGAAGATCCATCCTGCTGAAGATCTATCCTGCTGAAGGTCTATCCTGCTGAAGGTCTATCCTGCTGAAGATCTATCCTGCTGAAGATCTATCCTGCTGAAGGTCTATTCTGCTGAAGTTATATTCTGCTGAAGATGTATCCTGCTGAAGGTTTATCCTGCTGAAGATCTATCCTGCTGAAGATCTATCCTGCTGAAGGTCTATCCTGCTGAAGATCTATCCTGCTGAAGATCTATCCTGCTGAAGATCTATCCTGCTGAAGATGTATCCTGCTGAAGATCTATCCTGCTGAAGATGTATCCTGCTGAAGATCTATCCTGCTGAAGATCCATCCTGCTGAAGACCTATAATGCTGAAGATCAATCCTGCTGAAGATCTATCCTGCTGAAGATCTGTCCTGCTGAAGATCTGTCCTGTTGAAGAACTATCCTGCTGAAGATCTATCCTGCTGAAGATCTATCCTGCTGAAGATCTATCCTGCTGAAGATCTATCCTGCTGAAGATCTGTCGTGCTGAAGATCTATCCTGCTGAAGATCTATCCTGCTGAAGATCTATCCTGCTGAAGATCTATCCTGCTGAAGATCTGTCGTGCTGAAGATCTATCCTGCTGAAGATCTATCCTGCTGAAGATCTATCCTGCTGAAGATCTATCCTGCTGAAGATCTATAGTGCTGAAGATCTATCCTGCTGAAGATCTATCCTGCTGAAGATCTATCGTGCTGAAGATCTATCCTACTGAAGGTCTATCCTGCTGAAGATGTGTCCTGCTGAAGATGTATGCTGCTAAAGATCTATCCTGCTGAAGATCTATCCTGCTGAAGATCTATCGTGCTGAAGATCTATCCTACTGAAGGTCTATCCTGCTGAAGATCTATCCTGCTGAAGTTTTATCCTGCTGAAGGTTTATCCTGCTGAAGATCTATCCTGCTGAAGATCTATCCTGCTGAAGTCCTATCCTGCTGAAGATCTATCCTGTTGAAGATCTATCCTGCTGAAGATCTATCCTGCTGAAGGTCTATCCTGCTGTATATATATCCTGCTGAAGATCTATCCTGCTGAAGGTCTATCCTGCTGAAGATCTATCCTGCTGAAAGTCTGTCCTGCTGAAGATCTCTCCTGCTGAAGGTCTATCCTGCTTAAGATGTATCCTGCTGAAGATCTATCCTGCTGAAGATGTATCCTGCTTAAGATGTATCCTGCTGAAGATCTATCCTGCTGAAGAATCTATCCTGCTGAAGATCTGTCGTGCTGAAGATCTATCCTGCTGAAGATCTATCGTGCTGAAGATCTATCCTGCTGAAGATCTATCCTGCTGAAGATCTATAGTGCTGAAGATCTATCCTGCTGAAGATCTATCCTGCTGAAGATCTATCGTGCTGAAGATCTATCCTACTGAAGGTCTATCCTGCTGAAGATGTGTCCTGCTGAAGATCTATCATGCTGTAGGTCTATTCTGCTGAAGATGTATCCTGCTGAAGATCTATCCTGCTGAAGATCTATCCTACTGAAGGTCTATCCTGCTGAAGATGTATCCTGCTGAAGATCTATCCTGCTGAAGATCTATCCTGCTGAAGATCTATCCTGCTGAAGATCTATCCTGCTGAAGGTTTATCCTGCTGAAGAACTTTCCTGCTGAAGATCTATCCTGCTGAAGATCTATCCTGCTGAAGGTTTATCCTGCTGAAGAACTTTCCTGCTGAAGATCTATCCTGCTGAAGGCCTATCCTGCTGAAGATCTATCCTGCTGAAGATCTATCCTGCTGAAGATCTATCCTGCTGAAGGTTTATCCTGCTGAAGATCTTTCCTGCTGAAGATCTATCCTGCTGAAGGCCTATCCTGCTGAAGATCTATCCTGTTGAAGATCTATCCTTCTGAAGATCTATCCTGCTGAAGGTCTATCCTGCTGTATATCTATCCTGCTGAAGATCTATCCTGCTGAAGGTCTATCCTGCTGAAGATATATCCTGCTGAAAGTCTGTCCTGCTGAAGATCTCTCCTGCTGAAGGTCTATCCTGCTGAAGATCTCTCCTGCTGAAGGTCTATCCTGCTGAAGATCTATCCTGCTGAAGGTCTATCCTGCTGTATATCTATCCTGCTGAAGATCTATCCTGCTGAAGGTCTATCCTGCTGAAGATATATCCTGCTGAAGATCTATCCTTCTGAAGATCTATCCTGCTGAAAATGTATCCTGCTGAAGATGTATCCTGCTGAAGATGTATCCTGCTGAAGATCTATCCTGCTGAAGATCTATCCTTCTGAAGGTCTATCCTGCTGAAGATCTATCCTGCTGAAGATCTATCCTGCTGAAGATCTATCCTGCTGAAGATCTATCCTGCTGAAGATCTATCCTGCTGAAGATCTATCCTGCTGAAGATCTATCCTGCTGAAGATCTATCCTGCTGAAGATCTATCCTGCTGAAGATCTATCCTGCTGAAGATCTATCCTGCTGAAGATGTTTCCTGCTGAAGATCTATCCTGCTGAAGATCTATCCTGCTGAAGATCTATCCTGCTGAAGGTCTATGCTGCTGAAGATCTATCCTTCTGAAGATCTATCCTGCTGAATGTCTATCCTGCTGAAGATGTATCCTGCTGCAGATCTATCCTGCTGAAGATCTATCCTGCTGAAGGTCTATCCTGCTGAAGATCTATCCTGCTGAAGGTCTATCCTGCTGAAGATCTATCCTGCTGAAGATCTATCCTGCTGAAAATGTATCCTGCTGAAGATCTATCCTCCTGAAGATGTATCCTGCTGAAGATGTTTCCTGCTGAAGATCTATCCTGCTGAAGGTCTATCCTGCTGAAGATCTATCCTGCTGAAGGTCTATCCTGCTGAAGATCTATCCTGCTGAAGATCTATCCTGCTGAAGATCTATCCTGCTGAAGGTCTATCCTGCTGAAGATCTATCCTGCTGAAGATCTATCCTGCTGAAAATGTATCCTGCTGAAGATCTATCCTGCCGAAGATGTATCCTGCTGAAGATCTATCCTGTTGAAGATCTATCCCGCTGAAGGTCTATTCTCCTGAAGATCTATCCTGCTGAAGATCTATCCTGCTGAAGATCTATCCTGCTGAAGATCTATCCTGCTGAAGATCTATCCTGCTGAAGATCTATCCTGCTGAAGATCTATCCTGCTGAAGATCTATCCTGCTGAAGATCTATCCTGCTGAAGGTCTATCGTGCTGATCCTGCTGAAGATCTATCCTGCTGAAGATCTATCCTGCTGAAGATCTGCTGAAGATCTATCCTGCTGAAGATCTATCCTGCTGAAGATCTATCCTGCTGAAGGTCTATCCTGCTGAAGATCTATCCTGCTGAAGATCTATCCTGCTGAAGATCTCTATCCTGCTGAAGATGAAGGTCTATCCTGCTGAAGATCTAAGATCTGCTGAAGATCTATCCTGCTGAAGGTTTATCCTGCTGAAGATCTATCCTGCTGAAGATCTATCCTGCTGAAGATCTATCCTGCTGAAGGTCTATCCTGCTGAAGATCTATCCTGCTGAAGATCTATCCTGCTGAAGATCTATCCTGCTGAAGGTCTATCCTGCTGAAGATCTATCCTGCTGAAGGTCTATCCTGCTGAAGATGTATCCTGCTGAAGATGTATCCTGCTGAAGATCTATCCTGCTGAAGATCTATCCTGCTGAAGGTCTATCCTGCTGAAGATCTATCCTGCTGAAGATCTATCCTGCTGAAGGTCTATCCTGCTGAAGATGTATCCTGCTGAAGATCTATCCTGCTGAAGATCTATCCTGCTGAAGGTCTATCCTGCTGAAGATCTATCCTGCTGAAGATCTATCCTGCTGAAGATCTATCCTGCTGAAGGTCTATCCTGCTGAAGATCTATCCTGCTGAAGATCTATCCTGCTGAAGACCTATCCTGCTGAAGGTCTATCCTGCTGAAGATGTTTCCTACTGAACATCTATCCTGCTGAAGATCTATCCTTCTGAACATCTATCCTGCTGAAGGTCTATCCTGCTGAAGATATATCCTTCTGAAGATCTATCCTGCTGAATGTCTATCCTGCTGAAGATGCATCCTGCTGAAGATCTATCCTGCTGAAGATCTATCCTGCTGAAGATCTATCCTGCTGAAGGTCTATCCTGCTGAAGATCTATCCTGCTGAAGATCTATCCTGCTGAAGATGTATCCTGCTGAAGATCTATCCTGCTATCCTGAAGCTGATCTATCCTGCTGAAGATCGATCCTGCTGAAGCTCTAGCCTGCTGAAGATATATCCTGCTGAAGATCTATCCTGCCGAAGATGTATCCTGCTGAAGATCTATCCTGCCGAAGATGTATCCTGCTGAAGATCTATCCTGCTGAAGATCCTATCCTGCTGAAGATCTATCCTGCTGAAGATCTATCCTGCTGAAGATCTATCCTGCTGAAGATCTATCCTGCTGCTGAGATCTATCCTGAAGATCTATCCTGCAGAAGATCTATCCTGCTGAAGATCTATCCTGCTATCCTGCTGAAGATCTATCCTGCTGAAGATCTATCCTGCTGAAGATCTATCCTGCTGAAGATCTATCCTGCTGAAGATCTATCCTGCTGAAGATCTATCCTGCTGAAGATCTATCCTGCTGAAGATCTATCCTGCTGAAGATCTATCCTGCTGAAGATCTATCCTGCTGAAGATCTATCCTGCTGAAGATCTATCCTGCTGAATCCTGCTGAAGATCTATCCTGCTGAAGATCTATCCTGCTGAAGATCTATCCTGCTGAAGATCTATCCTGCTGAAGATCTATCCTGCTGAAGATCTATCCTGCTGAAGATCTATCCTGCTGAAGATCTATCCTGCTGAAGATCTATCCTGCTGAAGGTCTATCCTGCTGAAGATCTATCCTGCTGAAGATCTATCCTGCTGAAGATCTATCCTGTTGAATATCTATCCTGCTGAATGTTTATCCTGCTGAAGATGTATCCTGCTGAAGATGTATCCAGCTGAAGATCTATCTTGCTGAAGAGCTATCCTCTTGAAGATCTATCCTGCTGAAGGTCTATCCTGCTGAAGATCTATCCTGCTGAAGATCTATCCTGCTGAAAATGTATCCTGCTGAAGATCTATCCTGCCGAAGATGTATCCTGCTGAAGATCTATCCTGCTGAAGATCTATCCTGTTGAAGATATATCCTGCTGAAGGTCTATTCTCCTGAAGATGTATCCTGCTGAAGATCTATCCTGCTGAAGAGCTATCCTGCTGAATATGTATCCTGCTATCCTGAAGATCCTGCAGAAGATCCTGCAGAAGATCTATCCTGAAGAGTCTATCCTCTCTGAAGATCTGAAGATCTATCCTGCTGAAGATCTATCCTGCTGAAGATCTATCCTGCTGAAGATCTATCCTGCTGAAGATCTATCCTGCTGAAGATCTATCCTGCTGAAGATCTATCCTGCAGAAGATCTATCCTGCTGAAGATCTATCCTGCTGAAGATGTATCCTGCTGAAGATCTATCCTGCTGAAGATCTATCCTGCTGAAGGTCTATCCTGCTGAAGATCTATCCTGCTGAAGATCTATCCTGCTGAAGATCTATCCTGCTGAAGATCTATCCTGCAGAAGATCTATCCTGCAGAAGATCTATCCTGCTGAAGATCTATCCTGCAGAAGATCTATCCTGCAGAAGATCTATCCTGCTGAAGATCTATCCTGCTGAAGATCTATCCTGAAGATCTATCCTGCTGAAGATCTATCCTGCTGAAGATCTATCCTGCAGAAGATCTATCCTGCTGAAGATCTATCCTGCTGAAGATCTATCCTGCTGAAGATCTATCCTGCTCTATCCTGCAGAAGATCTATCCTGCTGAAGATCTATCCTGCTGAAGATCTATCCTGCTGAAGATCTATCCTGCTCTATCCTGAAAGATCTATCCTGCTGAAGATCTATCCTGCTGAAGATCTATCCTGCTGAAGATCTATCCTGCTGAAGATCTATCCTGCTGAAGATCTATCCTGCTGAAGATCTATCCTGCTGAAGATCTATCCTGCTGAAGATCTATCCTGCTGAAGATCTATCCTGCTGAAGATCTATCCTGCTGAAGATCTATCCTGCTGAAGATCTATCCTGCTGAAGATCTATCCTGCTCTATCCTGCTGAAGATCTATCCTGCTGAAGATCTATCCTGCATCTATCCTGCTGAAGATCTATCCTGCTGAAGATCTATCCTGCTGAAGATCTATCCTGCTGAAGATCTATCCTGCTGAAGATCTATCCTGCTGAAGATCTATCCTGCAAAGATCTATCCTGCAGAAGATCTATCCTGCTGAAGATCTATCCTGCTGAAGATCTATCCTGCTGAAGATCTATCCTGCTGAAGATCTATCCTGCTGAAGATCTATCCTGCTGAAGATCTATCCTGCTGAAGATCCTGCTGAAGATCCTGCTGAAGATCTATCCTGCTGAAGATCTATCCTGCTGAAGATCTATCCTGCTGAAGATCTAAGATCTATCTGCTGAAGATCTATCCTGCTGAAGATCTATCCTGCTGAATCTATCCTGTCTATCCTGCTGCTGAAGATCTATCCTGATCTATCCTGCTGAAGATCTATCCTGCTGAAGATCTATCCTGCAGAAGATCTATCCTGCTGAAGATCTATCCTGCTGAAGATCTATCCTGCTGAAGATCTATCCTGCTGAAGATCTATCCTGCTGAAGATCTATCCTGCTGAAGATCTATCCTGCTGAAGATCTATCCTGCTGAAGATCTATCCTGCTGAAGATCTATCCTGCTGAAGATCTATCCTGCTGAAAGATCTATCCTGCTGAAGATCTATCCTGCTGAAGATCTATCCTGCTGAAGATCTATCCTGCTGAAGATCTAAGATCTATCCTGCTGAAGATCTATCCTGCTGAAGATCTATCCTGCTGAAGATCTATCCTGAAGATCTATCCTGCTGAAGATCTATCCTGCTGAAGATCTATCCTGCTGAAGATCTATCCTGCAGAAGATCTATCCTTCTGAAGGTCTATCCTGCTGAAGATCTATCCTGCTGAAGATCTATCCTGCTGAAGATCTATCCTGCTGAAGGTCTATCCTGCTGAAGATCTATCCTGCTGAAGATCTATCCTGCTGAAGATCTATCCTGCTGAAGATCTATCCTGCAGAAGATCTATCCTGCTGAATCTATCCTGATCTATCCTGCTGAAGATCTATCCTGCAGAAGATCTATCCTGCTGAAGATCTATCCTGCAGAAGATCTATCCTGCAGAAGATCTATCCTGCTGAAGATCTATCCTGCTGAAGATCTATCTGAAGATCTATCCTGCTGAAGATCTATCCTGCTGAAGGTCTATCCTGCTGAAGATTTATCCTGCTGAAGATCTATCCTGCTGAAGATCTATCCTGCTGAAGGTCTATCCTGCTGAAGATGTTTCCTGCTGAAGATCTATCCTGCTGATCTATCCTGCTGAAGATCTATCCTGCCGAAGGTCTATGCTGCTGAAGATCTATCCTTCTGAAGATCTATCCTGCATCTATCCTGCTGAAGAATCCTGCTGAAGATCTATCCTGCTGAAGATCTATCCTGCTGAAAGATCTATCCTGCAGAAGATCTATCCTGCAGAAGATCTATCCTGCTGAAGATCTATCCTGCAGAAGATCTATCCTGCTGAAGATCTATCCTGCTGAAGATCTATCCTGCTGAAGATCTATCCTGCTGAAGATCTATCCTGCTGAAGATCTATCCTGCTGAAGATCTATCCTGCAGAAGATCTATCCTGCTGAAGATCTATCCTGCTGAAGATCTATCCTGCTGAAGATCTATCCTGCTGAAGATCTATCCTGCTGAAGATCTATCCTGCTCTATCCTGCTGAAGATCTATCCTGCTGAAGATCTCTCCTGCTGAAGATCTATCCTGCTGAAGATCTATCCTGCTGAAGATCTATCCTGCAGAAGATCTATCCTGCAGAAGATCTATCCTGAAGATCTATCCTGCTGAAGATCTATCCTGCTGAAGATCTATCCTGCCGAAGATCTATCCTGCTGAAGATCTATCCTGCAGAAGATCTATCCTGCTGAAGATCTATCCTGCTGAAGATCTATCCTGCAGAAGATCTATCCTGCTGAAGATCTGTCCTGCTGAAGATCTATCCTGCTGAAGATCTATCCTGCAGAAGATCTATCCTGCTGAAGATCTATCCAGAAGATCTATCCTGCTGAAGATCTATCCTGCTGAAGATCTATCCTGCTGAAGATCTATCCTGCTGAAGATCTATCCTGCTGAAGATCTATCCTGCTGAAGATCTATCCTGCTGAAGATCTATCCTGCTGAAGATCTATCCTGCTGAAGATCTATCCTGCTGAAGATCTATCCTGCTGAAGATCTATCCTGCTGAAGATCTATCCTGCTGAAGATCTATCCTGCTGAAGATCTATCCTGCAGAAGATCTATCCTGCTGAAGATCTATCCTGCTCTATCCTGCTGAAGATCTATCCTGCTGAAGATCTATCCTGCTGAAGATCTATCCTGCTGAAGATCTATCCTGCTGAAGATCTATCCTGCTCTATCCTGCTGAAGATCTATCCTGCTGAAGATCTATCCTGCTGAAGATCTATCCTGCTGAAGATCTATCCTGCTGAAGATCTATCCTGCTCTATCCTGAAGATCTATCCTGCTGAAGATCTATCCTGCTGAAGATCTATCCTGCTGAGATCTATCCTGCTGAAGATCTATCCTGCTGAAGATCTCTCCTGCTGAAGATCTATCCTTCTGAAGATCTATCCTGCTGAGGATCTATCCTTCTGAAGATCTATCCTGCTGAAGATCTATCCTGCTGAAGATCTATCCTGCTGAAGATCTATCCTTCTGAAGATCTCTCCTGCTGAAGATCTATCCTGCTGAAGATCTATCCTTCTGAAGATCTATCCTGCTGAGGATCTATCCTTCTGAAGATCTATCCTGCTGAAGATCTATCCTGCTGAGGATCTATCCTTCTGAAGATCTATCCTGCTGAAGATATATCCTGGTGAAGATCTCTCCTGCTGAAGATCTATCCTTCTGAAGATCTCTCCTGCTGAAGATCTATTCTGCTGAAGATTATCCTGCTGAAGATCTATCCTTCTGAAGATCTATCCTGCTGAAGATCTATCCTGCTGAAGATCTATCCTGCTGAAGATCTATCCTGCTGAAGATCTATTCTGCTGAAGATCTATCCTGCTGAAGATCTATCCTGCTGAAGATCTATCCTGCTGAAGATCTATCCTGCTGAAGATCTATCCTGCTGAAGATCTATCCTGCTGAAGATCTATCCTGCTGAAGATCTATCCTGCTGAAGATCTATCCTGCTGAAGATCTATCCTGCTGAAGATCTATCCTGCTGAAGATCTATCCTGCTGAAGATCTATCCTGCTGAAGATCTATCCTGCTGAAGATCTATCCTGAAAGATCTATCCTGCTGAAGATCTATCCTGCTGAAGATCTATCCTGCTCTATCCTGCAAAGATCTATCCTGCTGAAGATGCTGAAGATCTATCCTGCTGAAGATCTATCCTGCTGAAGATCTATCCTTCTGAAGATCTATCCTGCTGAAGATCTATACTGCTGAAGATCTATCCTGCTGAAGATCTATCCTGCTGAAGATCTATCCTGCTGAAGATCTATCCTGCTGAAGATCTATCCTGCTGAAGATCTATCCTATCCTGCTGAAGATCTATCCTGCTGAAGATCTATCCTGCTGAAGATCTATCCTGCTGAAGATCTATCCTGCTGAAGATCTATCCTGCTGAAGATCTATCCTGCTGAAGATCTATCCTGCTGAAGATCTATCCTGCTGAAGATCTATCCTGCTGAAGATCTATCCTGCTGAAGATCTATCCTGCTGAAGATCTATCCTGCTGAAGATCTATCCTGCTGAAGATCTATCCTGCTGAAGATCTATCCTGCTGAAGATCTATCCTGCAGAAGATCTATCCTGAAGATCTATCCTGAAGATCTATCCTGCTGAAGATCTATCCTGCTGAAGATCTATCCTGCAAAGATCTATCCTGCAGAAGATCTATCCTGCTGAAGATCTATCCTGCTGAAGATCTATCCTGCTGAAGATCTATCCTGCAGAAGATCTATCCTGCTGAAGATCTATCCTGCTGAAGATCTATCCTGCTGAAGATCTATCCTGCTGAAGATCTATCCTGCAGAAGATCTATCCTGCTGAAGATCTATCCTGCTGAAGATCTATCCTGCTGAAGATCTATCCTGCAGAAGATCTATCCTGAAGATCTAGAAGATCTATCCTGCAGAAGATCTATCCTGCTGAAGATCTATCCTGCTGAAGATCTATCCTGCTGAAGATCTATCCTGCTGAAGATCTATCCTGCTGAAGAAGCTGATCTATCCTGCTGAAGATCTATCCTGCTGAAGATCTATCCTGCAGAAGATCTATCCTGCTGAAGATCTATCCTGCTGAAGATCTATCCTGCAGAAGATCTATCCTGCTGAAGATCTATCATGCTGAAGATCTATCCTGCTGAAGATCTATCCTGCTGAAGATCTATCCTGCAGAAGATCTAAGATCTATCCTGCAGACGATCTCACCTGCAGCAGATCTATCCTGCTGAAGATCTATCCTGCAGAAGATCTATCCTGCTGAAGATCTATCCTGCTGAAGATCTATCCTGCTGAAGATCTATCCTGCAGAAGATCTATCCTGCTGAGAAGATCTATCCTGCAGAAGATCTATCCTGCTGAAGATCTATCCTGCTGAAGATCTATCCTGCTGAAGATCTATCCTGCTGAAGATCTATCCTGCTGAAGATCTATCCTGCAGAAGATCTATCCTGCAGAAGATCTATCCTGCTGAAGATCTATCCTGCTGAAGATCTATCCTGCTGAAGATCTATCCTGCTGAAGATCTATCCTGCTGAAGATCTATCCTGCAGAAGATCTATCCTGCAGAAGATCTATCCTGCTGAAGATCTATCCTGCTGAAGATCTATCCTGCAGAAGATGCTCTATCCTGCTGAAGATCTATCCTGCAGAAGATCTATCCTGCTGAAGATCTATCCTGCTGAAGATCTATCCTGCAGAAGATCTATCCTGCTGAAGATCTATCCTGCTGAAGATCTATCCTGCTGAAGATCTATCCTGCTGAAGATCTATCCTGCTGAAAGATCTATCCTGCTGAAGATCTATCCTGCTGAAGATCTATCCTGCTGAAGATCTATTCTGCTGAAGATTATCCTGCTGAAGATCTATCCTGCTGAAGATCTATCCTGCTGAAGATCTATCCTGCTGAAGATCTATCCTGCTGAAGATCTATCCTGCAGAAGATCTATCCTGCTGAAGATCTATCCTGCTGAAGATCTATCCTGCTGAAGATCTATCCTGCTGAAGATCTATCCTGCTGAAGATCTATCCTGCTGAAGATCTATCCTGCAGAAGATCTATCCTGCTGAAGATCTATCCTGCTGAAGATCTATCCTGCTGAAGATCTATCCTGCTGAAGATCTATCCTGCTGAAGATCTATCCTGCTGAAGATCTATCCTGCTGAAGATCTATCCTGCTGAAGATCTATCCTGCAGAAGATCTATCCTGCTGAAGATCTATCCTGCTGAAGATCTATCCTGCAGAAGATCTATCCTGCTGAAGATCTATCCTGCTGAAGATCTATCCTGCTGAAGATCTATCCTGCTGAAGATCTATCCTGCTGAAGATCTATCCTGCAGAAGATCTATCCTGCTGAAGATCTATCCTGCTGAAGATCTATCCTGCTGAAGATCCTGCTGATCCTGCTGAAGATCTATCCTGCTGAAGAATCCTGAAGATCTATCCTGCAGAAGATCTATCCTGCTGAAGATCTATCCTGCTGAAGATCTATCCTGCAGAAGATCTATCCTGCTGAAGATCTATCCTGCTGAAGATCTATCCTGCAGAAGATCTATCCTGCTGAAGATCTATCCTGCTGAAGATCCTGCAGAAGATCTATCCTGCTGAAGATCTATCCTGCTGAAGATCTATCCTGCTGAAGATCTATCCTGCTGAAGATCTATCCTGCTGAAGATCTATCCTGCTGAAGATCTATCCTGCAGAAGATCTATCCTGCTGAAGATCTATCCTGCTGAAGATCTATCCTGCTGAAGATCTATCCTGCTGAAGATCTATCCTGCTGAAGATCTATCCTGCAGAAGATCTATCCTGCTGAAGATCTATCCTGCTGAAGATCTATCCTGCAGAAGATCTATCCTGCAGAAGATCTATCCTGCTGAAGATCTATACTGCTGAAGATCTATCCTGCAGAAGATCTATCCTGCTGAAGATCTATCCTGCTGAAGATCTATCCTGCTGAAGATCTATCGTGCTGAAGATCTATCCTGCAGAAGATCTATCCTGCTGAAGATCTATCCTGCTGAAGATCTATCCTGCAGAAGATCTATCCTGCAGAAGATCTATCGTGCTGAAGATCTATCCTGCTGAAGATCTATCCTGCTGAAGATCTATCCTGCAGAAGATCTATCCTGCTGAAGATCTATCCTGCAGAAGATCTATCCTGCAGAAGATCTATCGTGCTGAAGATCTATCCTGCTGAAGATCTATCCTGCTGAAGATCTATCCTGCTGAAGATCTATCCTGCTGAAGATCTATCCTGCTGAAGATCTATCCTGCAGAAGATCTATCCTGCAGAAGATCTATCGTGCTGAAGATCTATCCTGCTGAAGATCTATCCTGCTGAAGATCTATCCTGCAGAAGATCTATCCTGCTGAAGATCTATCCTGCAGAAGATCTATCCTGCTGAAGATCTATCCTGCAGAAGATCTATCCTGCTGAAGATCTATCCTGCAGAAGATCTATCCTGCAGAAGATCTATCCTGCTGAAGATCTATCCTGCAGAAGATCTATCCTGCAGAAGATCTATCCTGCTGAAGATCTATCCTGCTGAAGATCTATCCTGCAGAAGATCTATCCTGCTGAAGATCTATCCTGCTGAAGATCTATCCTGCAGAAGATCTATCCTGCTGAAGATCTATCCTGCAGAAGATCTATCCTGCTGAAGATCTATCCTGCTGAAGATCTATCCTGCTGAAGATCTATCCTGCTGAAGATCTATCCTGCAGAAGATCTATCCTGCAGAAGATCTATCCTGCTGAAGATCTATCCTGCTGAAGATCTATCCTGCTGAAGATCTATCCTGCTGAAGATCTATCCTGCAGAAGATCTATCCTGCAGAAGATCTATCCTGCTGAAGATCTATCCTGCAGAAGATCTATCCTGCTGAAGATCTATCCTGCAGAAGATCTATCCTGCTGAAGATCTATCCTGCTGAAGATCTATCCTGCAGAAGATCTATCCTGCTGAAGATCTATCCTGCTGAGGATCTATCCTGCAAGATCTATCCTGCTGAAGATCTATCCTGCTGAAGATCTATCCTGCTGAAGATCTATCCTGCTGAAGATCTATCCTGCTGAAGATCTATCCTGCTGAAGATCTATCCTGCTGAAGATCTATCCTGCAGAAGATCTATCCTGCTGAAGATCTATCCTGCTGAAGATCTATCCTGCAGAAGATCTATCCTGCTGAAGATCTATCCTGCTGACGATCTATCCTGCTGACGATCTATCCTGCTGATCTATCCTGCTGAAGATCTATCCTGCAGAAGATCTATCCTGCTGAAGATCTATCCTGCTGAAGATCTATCCTGCAGAAGATCTATCCTGCTGAAGATCTGTCCTGCTGAAGATCTATCCTGCAGAAGATCTATCCTGCTGAAGATCTATCCTGCAGAAGATCTATCCTGCAGAAGATCTATCCTGCTGAAGATCTATCCTGCTGAAGATCTATCCTGCTGAAGATCTATCCTGCTGAAGATCTATCCTGCAGAAGATCTATCCTGCTGAAGATCTATCCTGCTGAAGATCTATCCTGCTGAAGATCTATCCTGCAGAAGATCTATCCTGCTGAAGATCTATCCTGCAGAAGATCTATCCTGCTGAAGATCTATCCTGCTGAAGATCTATCCTGCTGAAGATCTATCCTGCAGAAGATCTATCCTGCTGAAGATCTATCCTGCTGAAGATCTATCCTGCTGAAGATCTATCCTGCAGAAGATCTATCCTGCTGAAGATCTATCCTGCTGAAGATCTATCCTGCTGAAGATCTATCCTGCTGAAGATCTATCCTGCAGAAGATCTATCCTGCTGAAGATCTATCCTGCAGAAGATCTATCCTGCTGAAGATCTATCCTGCTGAAGATCTATCCTGCTGAAGATCTATCCTGCTGAAGATCTATCCTGCTGACGATCGATCCTGCTGAAGATCTATCCTGCTGAAGATCTATCCTGATCTATCCTGCTGAGATCTATCCTGATCTATCCTGCAGAAGATCTATCCTGCAGAAGATCTATCCTGCTGAAGATCTATCCTGCTGAAGATCTATCCTGCTGAAGATCTATCCTGCAGAAGATCTATCCTGCAGAAGATCTATCTTGCAGAAGATCTATCCTGCAGAAGATCTATCCTGCAGAAGATCTATCCTGCAGAAGATCTATCCTGCTGAAGATCTATCCTGCTGAAGATCTATCCTGCAGAAGATCTATCCTGCAGAAGATCTATCCTGCAGAAGATCTATCCTGCAGAAGATCTATCCTGCAGAAGATCTATCCTGCTGAAGATCTATCCTGCTGAAGATCTATCCTGCAGAAGATCTATCCTGCAGAAGATCTATCCTGCAGAAGATCTATCCTGCTGAAGATCTATCCTGCTGAAGATCTATCCTGCAGAAGATCTATCCTGCAGAAGATCTATCCTGCTGAAGATCTATCCTGCTGAAGATCTATCCTGCTGAAGATCTATCCTGCAGAAGATCTATCCTGCAGAAGATCTATCCTGCAGAAGATCTATCCTGCAGAAGATCTATCCTGCTGAAGATCTATCCTGCTGAAGATCTATCCTGCTGAAGATCTATCCTGCAGAAGATCTATCCTGCAGAAGATCTATCCTGCTGAAGATCTATCCTGCTGAAGATCTATCCTGCAGAAGATCTATCCTGCAGAAGATCTATCCTGCAGAAGATCTATCCTGCTGAAGATCTATCCTGCTGAAGATCTATCCTGCTGAAGATCTATCCTGCTGAAGATCTATCCTACTGAAGATCTATCCTGCTGAAGATCTATCCTGCTGAAGATCTATCCTGCTGAAGATGAAGATCTATCCTGCTGAAGATCTATCCTGCAGAAGATCTATCCTGCAGAAGATCTATCCTGCTGAAGATCTATCCTGCTGAAGATCTATCCTGCAGAAGATCTATCCTGCTGAAGATCTATCCTGCTGAAGATCTATCCTGCAGAAGATCTATCCTGCAGAAGATCTATCCTGCTGAAGATCTATCCTGCTGAAGATCTATCCTGCAGAAGATCTATCCTGCAGAAGATCTATCCTGCTGAAGGTCTATCCTGCTGAAGATATATCCTGCTGAAGATCTATCCTGCCGAAGATGTATCCTGCTGAAGATCTATCCTGCCGAAGATGTATCCTGCTGAAGATCTATCCTGCTGAAGGTCTATCCTGCTGAAGATGTATCCTGCTGAAGATCTATCCTGCTGAAGATCTATCCTGCTGAAGATCTATTCTGCTGAAGGTCTATCCTGCTGAGGATCTATCCTGCTGAAGATCTATCCTGCTGAAGGTCTATCCTGCTGAAGATCTATCCTGCTGAAGGTCTATCCTGCTGAAGATCTATCCTGCTGAAGATCTATCCTGCTGAAGGTCTATCCTGCTGAAGATGTATCCTGCTGAAGATCTATCCTCTATCCTGCTGAAGATCTATCCTTCTGAAGATCTATCCTGCTGAAGATATATCCTGCTGAAGATCTATCCTGCTGAAGATCTATCCTTCTGAAGCTCTATCCTGCTGAAGATCTATCCTGCTGAAGATCTATCCTGCTGAAGATCTATCCTGCTGAAGATCTATCCTGCTGAAGATCTATCCTGCTGAAGATCTATCCTGCTGAAGATCTATCCTGCTGAAGATCTATCCTGCAGAAGATCTATCCTGCTGAAGATCTATCCTGCAGAAGATCTATCCTGCAGAAGATCTATCCTGCTGAAGATCTATCCTGCTGAGAAGATCTATCCTGCTGAAGATCTATCCTGCTGAAGATCTATCCTGCTGAAGATCTATCCTGCTGAAGATCTATCCTGCTGAAGATCTATCCTGCAGAAGATCTATCCTGCTGAAGATCTATCATGCTGAAGATCTATCCTGCTGAAGATCTATCCTGCAGAAGATCTATCCTGCTGAAGATCTATCCTGCTGAAGATCTATCCTTCTGAAGATCTATCCTGCAGAAGATCTATCCTGCTGAAGATCTATCATGCTGAAGATCTATCCTGCTGAAGATCTATCCTGCAGAAGATCTATCCTGCTGAAGATCTATCCTGCTGAAGATGTATCCTGCTGAAGATCTATCCTGCAGAAGATCTATCCTGCAGAAGATCTATCCTGCTGAAGATGTATCCTGCTGAAGATCTATCCTGCAGAAGATCTATCCTGCAGAAGATCTATCCTGCTGAAGATCTATCCTGCTGAAGATGTATCCTGCTGAAGATCTATCCTGCAGAAGATCTATCCTGCAGAAGATCTATCCTGCTGAAGATCTATCCTTCTGAAGATCTATCCTGCTGAAGATCTATCCTGCTGAAGATCTATCCTGCTGAAGATCTATCCTGCTGAAGATCTATTCTTCAATAAATCATTTCGTAGCGTCCTTTTCGTCGTAACGTCTCTTCCTTCGTAACACCTCTTCGTAGCGCCTTTTCGTAACGTCTCATCGTAGCGCCTCATCATAACGTCTCATCGTAACGCCTTATCGTAACGTCTCATCGTAACGCCTCATCGTAACGCCTCATCGTAACGCCTCATCGTAACGTCTCATCGTAACGTCTCATCGTAACGCCTCGTCGTAACGCCTCATCTTAACGCCTCATCGTAACGCCTCATCGTAACGCCTCATCGTAACGCCTCATCGTACCGCCTCATCGTAACGCCTAATCGTAACGTCTCATCGTACCGCCTCATCGTACCGCCTCATCGTAACGCCTCATCGTAACGCCTCATCGTAACGTCTCATCGTAACGTCTCATCGTATCGCCTCATCGTAACCCCTCATCGTAACGCCTCATCGTAACGCCTCATCGTAACGCCTCATCGTAAAGCCTCATCGTAACGCCTCATCGTAACGCCTCATCGTAACGCCTCATCGTAACGCCTCATCGTAACGCCTCATCGTAACGCCTCATCGTAACGCCTCATCTTAACGCCTCATCGTAACGCCTCATCGTAACGCCTCATCGTAACGCCTCATCGTAACGCCTCATCGTAACGCCTCATCGTAACGCCTCATCGTAACCCTTCATCATAACGCCTCATCGTAGCGCCTCATCGTAACACCTCATCGTAACGTCTCATCGTAACGTCTCATCGTAACGCCTCATCGTAACTCCTCATCCTAACGCCTCATCGTAACACCTCATCGTAACGCCTCATCGTAACGCCTCATCGCAACGTCTCATCGTAACGCCTCATCGTAACGCCTCATCGTAACTCCTCATCCTAACGCCTCATCGTAACGCCTCATCGTAACGCCTCATCGTAACGCCTCATCGTAACGCCTCATCGTAACGCCTCATCGTAACTCCTCATCCTAACGCCTCATCGTAACGTCTCATCGTAACGCCTCATCGTAACGTCTCATCGTAACGCCTCATCGTAACGCCTCATCGTAACGCCTCATCGTAACGCCTCATCGTAACGCCTCATCGTAACGCCTCATCGTAACGCCTCATCGTAACGCCTCATCGTAACGCCTCATCGTAACGCCTCATCGTAACTCCTCATCCTAACGCCTCATCGTAACGCCTCATCGTAACGCCTCATCGTAACGTCTCATCGTAACGCCTCATCGTAACGCCTCATCGTAACGCCTCATCGTAACGCCTCATCGTACCGCCTCATCGTACCGCCTCATCGTAACGCCTCATCGTAACGTCTCTTCCTTCATAGCGTCTCCTTCCCGTTTCAATTTTTTTTGCGAATAAATATTATAGCTAATGCAGCGTATTTTTTGGAATGTGTTCGTTGTTTTGACATATCGTTGTGTTTGCAATGTTCTTGTTGATAACATACTTCTGTCTACAATGTTCTTGTTGACATATCGTTGTGTTTGCAATGTTCTTGTTGATAACATACTTCTGTCTACAATGTTCTTGTTGACATATCGTTGTATTTACAATGTCATTGTTGACGTATTGTTATCGGTTACGTAACTGCATTATCAATGCAGTATAATTGTTCTTTGTTATATCACTATTTAGGTATTATTATTGTGTATGTATTGGGGGATGGAGTTAATGCAGTGTATATGTTATTTTTGTAATGTTCTTGCCGAGGCGAGGCCACTGTTCGTAATGTTCTTGCCGAGGCGAGGCCACTGTTCGTAATGTTCTTGCCGAGGCGAGGCCACTGTTCGTAATGTTCTTGCCGAGGCGAGGCCACTGTTCGTAATGTTCTTGCCGAGGCGAGGCCACTGTTCGTAATGTTCTTGCCGAGGCGAGGCCACTGTTCGTAATGTTCTTGCCGAGGCGAGGCCACTGTTCGTAATGTTCTTGCCGAGGCGAGGCCACTGTTCGTAATGTTCTTGCCGAGGCGAGGCCACTGTTCGTAATGTTCTTGCCGAGGCGAGGCCACTGTTCGTAATGTTCTTGCCGAGGCGAGGCCACTGTTCGTAATGTTCTTGCCGAGGCGAGGCCACTGTTCGTAATGTTCTTGCCGAGGCGAGGCTACTGTTCGTAATGTTCTTGCCGAGGCGAGGCCACTGTTCGTAATGTTCTTGCCGAGGCGAGGCCACTGTTCGTAATGTTCTTGACGAGGCGAGGCCACTGTTCGTAATGTTCTTGCCGAGGCGAGGCCACAGTTCGTAACTTTCTTGCCGAGGCGAGGCCACTGTTCGTAATGTTCTTGCCGAGGCGAGGCCACTGTTCGTAATGTTCTTGCCGAGGCGAGGCCACTGTTCGTAATGTTCTTGCCGAGGCGAGGCTACTGTTCGTAATGTTCTTGCCGAGGCGAGGCCACTGTTCGTAATGTTCTTGCCGAGGCGAGGCTACTGTTCGTAATGTTCTTGCCGAGGCGAGGCCACTGTTCGTAATGTTCTTGCCGAGGCGAGGCTACTGTTCGTAATGTTCTTGCCGAGGCGAGGCCACTGTTCGTAATGTTCTTGCCGAGGCAAGGCCACTGTTCGTAATGTTCTTGCCGAGGCGAGGCTACTGTTCGTAATGTTCTTGCCGAGGCGAGGCCACGGTTCGTAATGTTCTTGCCGAGGCGAGGCCACTGTTCGTAATGTTCTTGCCGAGGCGAGGCCACTGTTCGTAATGTTCTTGCCGAGGCGAGGCCACTGTTCGTAATGTTCTTGCCGAGGCGAGGCCACTGTTCGTAATGTTCTTGCCGAGGCGAGGCCACTGTTAGTAATGTTCTTGCCGAGGCGAGGCCACTGTTCGTAATGTTCTTGCCGAGGCGAGGCCACTGTTCGTAATGTTGTTGCCGAGGCAAGGCCACTGTTCGTAATGTTCTTGCCGAGGCGAGGCCACTGTTCGTAATGTTCTTGCCGAGGCGAGGCCACTGTTCGTAATGTTCTTGCCGAGGCAAGGCCACTGTTCGTAATGTTCTTGCCGAGGCGAGGCAACTGTTCGTAATGTTCTTGCCGAGGCAAGGCCACGGTTCGTAATGTTCTTGCCGAGGCAAGGCCACTGTTCGTAATGTTCTTGCCGAGGCGAGGCCACTGTTCGTAATGTTCTTGCCGAGGCAAGGCCACTGTTCGTAATGTTCTTGCCGAGGCAAGGCCACTGTTCGTAATGTTCTTGCCGAGGCGAGGCCACTGTTCGTAATGTTCTTGCCGAGGCAAGGCCACTGTTCGTAATGTTCTTGCCGAGGCAAGGCCACTGTTCGTAATGTTCTTGCCGAGGCGAGGCCACTGTTCGTAATGTTCTTGCCGAGGCGAGGCCACTGTTCGTAATGTTCTTGCCGAGGCGAGGCCACTGTTCGTAATGTTCTTGCCGAGGCGAGGCCACTGTTCGTAATGTTCTTGCCGAGGCGAGGCCACTGTTCGTAATGTTCTTGCCGAGGCGAGGCCACTGTTCGTAATGTTCTTGCCGAGGCGAGGCCACTGTTCGTAATGTTCTTGCCGAGGCGAGGCCACTGTTCGTAATGTTCTTGCCGAGGCGAGGCCACTGTTCGTAATGTTCTTGCCGAGGCGAGGCCACTGTTCGTAATGTTCTTGCCGAGGCGAGACCACTGTTCATAATGTTCTTGCCGAGGCAAGGCCACTGTTCGTAATGTTCTTGCCGAGGCAAGGCCACTGTTCGTAATGTCCTTGCCAAGGCGAGGCCACTGTTCGTAATGTTCTTGCCGAGGCAAGGCCACTGTTCGTAATGTTCTTGCCGAGGCGAGGCCACTGTTCGTAATGTTCTTGCCGAGGCGAGGCCACTGTTCGTAATGTTCTTGCCGAGGCGAGGCCACTGTTCGTAATGTTCTTGCCGAGGCTAGGCCACTGTTCGTAATGTTCTTGCCGAGGCGAGGCCACTGTTCGTAATGTTCTTGCCGAGGCAAGGCCACTGTTCGTAATGTTCTTGCCGAGGCAAGGCCACTGTTCGTAATGTTCTTGCCGAGGCAAGGCCACTGTTCGTAATGTTCTTGCCGAGGCGAGGCCACTGTTCGTAATGTTCTTGCCGAGGCGAGGCCACTGTTCGTAATGTTCTTGCCGAGGCAAGGCTACTGTCCGTAATGTTCTTGCCGAGGCGAGGCCACTGTTCGTAATGTTCTTGCCGAGGCAAGGCCACTGTTCGTAATGTTCTTGCCGAGGCGAGGCCACTGTTCGTAATGTTCTTGCCGAGGCAAGGCCACTGTTCGTAATGTTCTTGCCGAGGCGAGGCCACTGTTCGTAATGTTCTTGCCGAGGCGAGGCCACTGTTCGTAATGTTCTTGCCGAGGCAAGGCCACTGTTAGTAATGTTCTTGCCGAGGCAAGGCCACTGTTCGTAATGTTCTTGCCGAGGCGAGGCTACTGTCCGTAATGTTCTTGCCGAGGCGAGGCCACTGTTCGTAATGTTCTTGCCGAGGCGAGGCCACTGTTCGTAATGTTCTTGCCGAGGCGAGGCCACTGTTCGTAATGTTCTTGCCGAGGCGAGGCCACTGTTCGTAATGTTCTTGCCGAGGCGAGGCCACTGTTCGTAATGTTCTTGCCGAGGCGAGGCCACTGTTCGTAATGTTCTTGCCGAGGCGAGGCCACTGTTCGTAATGTTCTTGCCGAGGCAAGGCCACTGTTCGTAATGTTCTTGCCGAGGCGAGGCCACTGTTCGTAATGTTCTTGCCGAGGCAAGGCCACTGTTCGTAATGTTCTTGCCGAGGCAAGGCCACTGTTCGTAATGTTCTTGCCGAGGCAAGGCCACTGTTCGTAATGTTCTTGTTTACGTCGTGTCTTTGCTGCGGCGATAACAAACATCTAATATCCTGTCAAATAACCCATCAAAATCTCATTAAAATCCCCTTAGATCGCCCATTAAAACTTCTGTTAAATATTCCGTTAAAATTCCCGTTAAATATCCCCTTAAAATTCCGTTAAATATCCCATTAAAATATCCCGTTAGAACTTCCGTTAAATCTCCCGTTAGATATCCCGTTAAAACCCCAGTTACATATTCCGTTAAATGTACCGCTAAAACTCCCATTAAATATCCCGTTAAGGCTCCCGTTATTTCTCCCGTTAGATATCCCGTTAAAATTCCCGATAATATCCCATTAAAACTCCGGTTAGATATCCCGTTAAAATTCATGTTAAATCTCGCTCTTCGTCTTTATTACTGAATCGCAATAAAACCTATTTTTATTTTACAGGTAAAATTGTTTTTATTTGTGTTGACATTTTTTTTTTATATATTTTTTTTTTTGTCCTTCTTCCCCTAATATCACTTTTTTTTTTACTTTTATCATCACTTTATTTCCATATTTACTGATATTGTTTTATTAAACTTTTTAATTATTTTTGGATATTGTTGATGAATAAAAAATGAAAAATTTCCATGATTCATTTAATAATAAAGGTAAAATGATGATGATGATGATGATGATTATAATAATAATAATAATAATAATAATTAATAATAATATAATAATAATTAATAATATAATAATATAATAATAATAATAATAATAATAATAATAATAATTAATAATATAATAATAATAATAATAATAATAATAATAATAATAATAATAATAATCAAACAACAGCATTTTGGATTACAGGGAAGAATGAAGATTAATACGAAATATAGAGGAACGAATAGAAGAGAGGGAAAAACTGAAGGAAGAGCGGAAGAGAGAGAAGAGAGGAGAGGGGAGAGAGAGAGGAGAGGAGGAGAGAGGGGGAGAGAGAGAGAGAGAGAGAGAGAGAGAGAGAGAGAGAGAGAGAGAGAGAGAGAGAGAGAGAGAGATCTGTATCAGCTTGGGGAAAACGATGGCAGGTAACATTTGTACCTGAGAAAACACAAATGATGATCGTCTCTAGGCACCATGATGGTAATACCGGAGCAGTAGTAAGTATGAATGGGAGAGTGTTGGTACCTGGGGAAGAAGTTGATATCCTTGGGGTGAAATTTAACTCCAAACTGACCATGAAGAACCACGTTGTAAATCATGCAAACAAGGCAGCCAGGAAGCTTGCAGCATTTCGATGTATCTCGCATTTGGTCGGCAGCAGGGGTTGCAAGATTCTGTACGAGGCACAAGTACACTCACACCTTGAGTATGCTCCAATTTCTTGGGTTGCCTGCCCTCCCATCTCATCTGCGACTGCTTGACAGAGTAGAGAACAGAGCAAGACGTCTCATCTCTCGCCTGGACCAATCCTGGATAGATCTCACATTTCAGCAGGAGTGATGTGGGCGGCCTTACTGTTATGCATGAGGTCAATATTGTCAAAGTACCACACTTGGATCCACTTTGAGGACAGCGTGAAGCAAGCTTCTATACCACAAGACGGGCAGAAAGCAGCAACTTCACTCTGGCTGTACCCTTCTCCAGAACATCACTTCATCTAAGATCGTTTATCCCCAGGATGACTCGAGTCTGGAACACATTCGTACAGCATTATGATGTCAACGAGATAAAGTCAGTTGATCAAATGAAAATGCTGGCCCACAGATGGCTCCAACTTCATCCTGTTTCCTACTTGTATGTCTCACAACAATAAAAATGCTTTCAAATGAGCTGATGTAGGTAACAGCTCTTAGCTTGCCAATAAGTTAGGAATCCTTAACCTGTAAATAGCTGTCAATAAGCTAGGATCCTTAACCTTGTCAAACCCTGTGTAAAAAAAAAGAGAGAGAGAGAGAGAGAGAGAGAGAGAGAGAGAGAGAGAGGCTCATGGCTCAAAGATCAAGGGATATATATAGCACCAATAAAGGTTATTATCAATAAAAGTTTCAAAGACAGGGCCATTATCAGCAAAAGTTTCAAAAGCAGAGCCATTATTGATAAAAGTTTCATAAAAGGAAGGAACAGAAACTTTGAAAAACCAATAAACTTTAAGAGTAACAACAGTCACTACCAAAGCAGGGCCAGCAGTCAGTGCCAAAGGCAGCTTTAAAACAAGAGAGAGAGAGAGAGAGAGAGAGAGAGAGAGAGAGAGAGAGAGAGAGAGAGAGAGAGAGAGAGAGAGAGAGAGCGAGAGAGAGAGAGAGAGAGAGAGAGAGAGAGAGAGAGAGAGAGAGAGAGAGAGAGAGAGAGAGAGAGAGAGAGAGAGAGAGAGCGAGAGCGAGAGCGAGAGAGAGAGTGAGAAAGAGAAAGAGAGAGAGAGAGAGAGAGAGAGAGAGAGAGAGAGAGAAAGAGAAAGAGAGAGAGAGAGAGAGAGAGAGAGAGAGAGAGAGAGAGAGAGAGAACGTCTCTCTACTGCTGGTGCAGTAGTAAGGATGAATGGGAGGGTGTTGGCACCTGGAGAAGAAGTTGATATCCTTGGAGTGAAATTTGACTCCAAACTAACCATGAAGAACCATGTTGTAAATCTTGCAAACAAGGCAGCCAGGAAGCTTACAGCACTTCGCCGTATCTCGCATTTGCTTGACAGTATGGGTTGCAAGATTCTGTATGAGGCACAAGTACGCTCACACCTTGAGTATGCTCCACTTTCTTGGTTTGCCTGCTCCTCCTCTCATCTGCGACTGCTTGACAGAGTGGAGAACAGAGCAAGACGTCTCATCTCTCGCCTGGACCCATCCTGGATAGATCTGTCATTTCAGCAGAGCCTTCAACACAGGAGGGATGTGGGTGGCCTTACTGTTATGTACAAGGCCTATATTGTCAAAGTACCACACTTGGATCCACTTCGAGGACAGCGTGAAACAAGCTTTTATGCCACAAGACGGGCAGAAAGCAGCAACTTCACTCTGGCTGTACCCTTCTCCAGAACATCGCTCCATCTGAGATCATATATACCCAGAATGACTCGAGTATGGAACACATTTGTACAGCATAATGATGTCAACGAGATAAAGTCAGTTGATCAAATGAAGTTGGAGCCATCTGTGGCTCCAACTTCATCCTGTTCCCTACTTGTATGTCTCATAACAATAAAAATGCTTTCAAATGAGCTGATGTAGGTAACAGCTCTTAGCTTGTCAATAAAGTTAGGAATCCGTAACCTGTAAATAGCTTGTCAATAAAGCTAGGGATCCTTAACCTTGTCAAACCCTGTGCAAAAAAAAAAAGAGAAAAAGAGAGAGAGAAAGAGAGAGAGAGAGAGAGAGAGAGAGAGAGAGAGAGAGAGAGAGAGAGAGAGAGACAGACAGACAGACAGACAGACAGACAGACATAACCTTCGACACAGTGACGTAAGTCCCCTCAAAAAAATGCACCAAGTGAATCTTCACAAATTCAGAGAAGAAAACGTACTTTAAGGAATCAATATTTAACGTCATGGTCGAGCCAAAGGGGCGCTTGGCGATCACCGCCGCTCTGCCGGGGACTTTCATCCTTTTGTATAAGTGCTGTAAGGGGTTTAAAGGCGAGGATTTACCAGTTCTTTGAGTGGTGCTCGGAAGAGTCAGGGATACGCCACTCTTGGGTCTTATTGTTTTCATGCTAACCTGGAGTTTACCTGGAGAGAGTTCCGGGGGTCAACGCCCCCGCTGCCCGGTCTGTGACCAGGCCTCCTGGTGGATCAGAGCCTGATCAACCAGGCTGTTGCTGCTGGCTGCACGCAAACCAACGTACCAGCCACAGCCCGGCTGGTCAGGAACTGACTTTAGGTGCTTGTCCAGTGCCATCTTGAAGACTGCCAGGGGTCTGTTGGTAATCCCCCTTATGTATGCTGGGAGGCAGTTGAACAGTCTCGGGCCCCTGACACTTATTGTATGGTCTCTTAACGTGCTAGTGACACCCCTGCTTTTCAATGGGGGGGATGTTGCATCGTCTGCCAAGTCTTTTGGGAATGACTCCTGTACTGTTTTTTCTGGGGTGGATTGTGATGTTTTTTTGTGTTCTCTCCTATTTGCTTTATCCTTTATCGTTCGTCTCTCTCTCTCTCTCTCTCTCTCTCTCTCTCTCTCTCTCTCTCTCTCTCTCTCTCTTCTACTGCTCTCTCATGTCTTTCTACTATCCTTTCTCTCTTCTGACTTTAACATTTACAAGTTAGATAAGTTCCAACTTTACTGACAAGCTATTTACGAGTTAAGTTCCTAACATACAGCTCACTGAAAGCACTCTTGTTATGAAACATACAAGTAGGAAACAGGATGAAGTTGGAGCCATTTGTGGGCCAGCATTTTCATTTGATCAACTGACTTTATCTCGTTGACATTATAATGTTGTACGAATGTGTTCCAGACGCGAGTCATCCTGGGGATAAATGATCTCTTTCTCTCTCTCTCTCTCTCTCTCTCTCTCTCTCTCTCTCTCTCTCTCTCTCTCTCTTTTTTTTTAACACAGTGTTTGACAAGGTTAATGATCCCTAGCTTTATTGACAGCTATTTTCAGGTTAAGGATTTCTCTCTCTCTCTCTCTCTCTCTCTCTCTCTCTCTCTATATATATATATATATATATATATATATATATATATATATATATATATATATATATATATATTTCTCTCTCTCTCCCTCTCTCTCCCTTCCTACATCTCTGTCAACCCCAGCTGAGCAGACTCGTTGGCAGCCAGATGCGTCGAAATGGAGTCATTATTCTACCCCTGACAGACGATAAGGAGATAGCTTGGTTCTACACAGAAGTATCTACAATAACCGCCACCTGTCTTCCACACAAGGAATGTAAATCAGGTGCTCTTAACACCTATCTGGGTCACCTAGAAGACCGTCATACGAAGGGATTTTGAACATCGTCACAATTTCCTCTCAGTAGGCACACACTCTCGGGTGTGTGTGTGTGTGTGTGCGTGTGTGCAACATACCTCGGCGACCAGTACAACACACCCACCTATCCAGTAACTTCCCGGACAGTGGTGCAACCCCAGTAACAATCTGTCTTTTCCCCCAGGGTGAAGCAGGAGCCTGGCTCCCCTGGGTGTGGGAGTGAACCTCCCACTCCAGGACCTCCCACACTGGACGACGTTGACCTCCACACCTCCTCCTGCTCTCCGGCCTCCCTACAAGGTTAGTCTAGAGGTAATCCTAGGCCTAGAGCGCTTGTAAGCAGAGTGCTACTTAGCACTCTAGTACTATCTAGGGGAATCCTATGGATAACTAAAGAGCTACATAACACTCTAGCATCATCTAGCACTGCAGTACTAGCTAGCACTAGAGTGTTATCTGAGTGCTACCTAGAATTTTAACACCAGTTAGTCTTAGAGCGCTAGCTGGAATTCTAAGGCCATAGCTAGTACTGGGGTTTTAGCGAGTGCTAGAGTGATACCCAGCACTCTAGCACCTGCAAGTCCTGGCGTGCTAGCTAGAATTCAAATGCTAGAGCAAGCACTGAAAGTACTAAAGTACTAGTTAGCACAGCGCTGTTGAGTACTTCAGTACCACTTATCTTGGAGTCCTGACAAGCGCTCTAGTTATAAATTCTGAAAACTAAAACTATAGCTGGGCAAAATTGTAGACTACGTTTCGATCCTGTACCATTATCCCATTAAGTTGTGACCTGTTGGGGATCCAAGAGGGACGGAAATGTCGTCTCGAGTTTCCTCTCTGAACTGTGGGTTAATGAAGAACTGTTTCAGCCACGGTATTGTAACCTTAAGTCTGTGTTAAGGGCTAATTACATTTCTAGTTATTTTTCTAACGTTATCGCTAATTCTGACTAGTTCTCGCTTTAGCTTCAATTCACGCTCAGTTTCTAGTTCTTCTAATTTTTGTTCTAGTAGTCGTTCTGGTTCAATATACTGAGAATATAAGTTCCTTAAGGAGCTAGGCAAAAGACTTATCAGTGTAACTAGGGATCCCAGGGCAGCTAGTTTTCTGTTCCAGCAACTCAGTGCGGCTGTTCAGAGGGGTAATGCCTGCTGTATTTTGGGGACACGCTCCAAGTCTGAGGATTATTATTATTATAATCAAGGGGGTGCACTAAACCCGTGGGATTATGTAGCGCCTGTGGGGGGGGGATGTGGAAGGTATTCAGGCTTAATTCAGAGAACTGGAGTACAGATCCAATTCCCTAGATCAAGAGCCCCTCACCAGCATCAAGGAACCTTCTTTGAGGGGCCAGGTCTGAGGAGCTGGATGAGATTTTCGCATTATAATCAATGACAAACACATAATATGTGCTAAAAATATATCTCTAACACCTCATGTACTGTATAAGTCATCTTTATATCAACAATGTATCTCTTAAATCTTCTGTCGATAGATCCAACACGTTTGTGTGTTTTTTTAAATTTCTGACAGGGCAATTTTTTTCTCTCCCTTTTCCGATATGTTGATTAAAAACCCAGAACACGATCAAATTTCCAACGGGCAGTCGAAAGGGGTAAAAACAAATTAGTAGCGGTAGTGCCTTGACACGATGTCTCACCCTCTTGCTCGTGTTGCATACACGAGAGAATATTAAGCACCCACTGACAGCAGGGTTAGGACAGCTGATTTTTTTTCCCCGCTGATAGCCAGGTGGGTGACGTGGCGTATCTGAGGACATGTTGTGAGGAAGGACAAAGAACACAAGATCTTCAGTAGGATTTCTTTTGGAGGAACGTTTCGCTCTGCGTAGAGCTTGAAACGAGTCATGACTTACTAAAGCTGTACACAGTGTGAAACATTTCGTTACAGTCAGCTCTGTTACGAAGCTTTTCTACTTAGAGCGATTTTCTGCAAATGCGACTGAAAAAAAGAGACCGTCCAAAATAGTAGAGCACCGTGAAAGCCTCTTTACATGCTATTAAGCTCTGTATACATTTTTTTTAATCGCATATACAAAAAAAATCGCTCTATGAAGAATGGCTTTATTAGAGATCTGACTTAAAGACAAAGTAAATTCTGCTGGCCGTGAGGCCTATTAGTTTTCATTTATGTCTTTAATGTCCGTCATTAACCTGTTAGCCACCTAGAACGTGCAGTTTCCTCCGTTTTTAAATGGGGATAATGGTAGTAATGCGATGTTTTGACGCACTGAGTTCCGAGAATTACAAAATTGAAATTAATTTTGTGATGTTGTAGTGTTGATAGGAAGAACACACAGCGAAGGTACATAACAGAGTGTTTCCTTTAATTAACTAGTTAAACTAAGCGCTGTTCCAAGTTCAGTTAGGTAAGGTTTGCCAGGAAACACGACAAGTGCTTCCTGACACAGGTCTTAGTCATATGATGACCCACAGCTGGAGCTTTCGTGTATCTGACCAGGGCCTTCTGCTGGCTTACCTGGCCACCCCGTTCAAAAATTATGGTTTTAATTATAATCCCAGTGTCATTTCACTAACTGAGAATATTGAGTCTTTCCTCAACATCTTTCTCGTCAATTTTGACAAATAAGAAAAGATGATTGACCAAGACTGCAAGTCTGACTGATTCCCACAGTAATGGCTTGAACTGGAAAAAAATGGGAATTAAGAAGAGAATGGTTTGGCAATGGAGTTGTGGAATGTTTGTAATGCAGAAGGCTCGATCCTCCGTTATGCCAGATGGGAACATTGTCAAAACTCCTCTACGACTCAGTAGATAGGATAGTTAAGACTCGTCAAGAAACAGGACAAGTGTTTCCTGACGAGGGTCTTAATCACTGGAGCTTTTGGTCACCTGACCGCGACCTTCCACTAGTTTACCTGTCCACCCTTTTACACATTTGACACTTTTGGCTTCGAATACATAAGGGCTTCCTTCATTTACTATAGATGAGTTCAAGAATATATACTCCGAAAGGTATATGTCTCTTGGTATATATGTGCCACTATTTTAGGGATAAAAGTATTCTTGACTGGTGAAGAACAGGTTACACACATCCCTTGGAGTACTGGATATACTGTGAGTCCGATTAAGCAACTAATCGTAACTGAGTATCACCTGAGAAGGCTCTCGAAATAGCCCCCCAAAAATTGCGTTGCTACTTACCTTTTGTTAAATGTGAGTTATTCTTACACGCACACACACACACACACACACACACACACACACACACACACACACACACACAGATAAAAAGAAGAGGTATGATAAAGCTCATGGAGCAGGAAGAGTGACCTAGTAGCGACCAGTGAAGAGGCGGGGCCAGGAGCTATGAATCGACCTCTGCAACCACAACTAGGTGAGTACACACACACACACACACACACACACACACATATATATATATATATATATATATATATATATATATATATATATATATATATATATATATATATATATATATATATATATATATATGCAAGGAATTCGCAAGAGCAGGCGAAATATCTCTAGTAAGGCTCATGCATGCAGGGGATGAGATGAAAAACTGTAAGCCTTCTCCCTGAAAGCTGGCTGCCTTGGATCAAAGTCTAACGCAAGCTGGACTCCAAGGTATTGGTCCAGTGTGGGTAGATTGGTAAAGCACTGCGTACCTTGTTCCAAGGTTCGTAGGTTCGAGTCTCCTTCAGCCAGAGATCAGTGTTATATATATATATATATATATATATATATATATATATATATATATATATATATAAATGAATAAATAAATACACAGATAGATAGATATGTGTGTGTAAACAATAAAAATAACAGCACTTTCAATCGAGGATAAAAGCAAGCAGTCTCTGGTCTACACCATTACCGCGTTGCCAATATTTGGCCAATGTAATTTAGCAATTACTTTTAATTGTTTTTTTGAAAATTGATATGAAAAAGGTAATCAGAACAAATGGCACCAGTGCCAACCTTCAGGTGACCGTCATGGCTTCTTTTATTATAAGTATTTTCACGTTATTTTCACTGTTTTAATGAAATAATTTCGTGAGGATAAATGAAATTTGATTTATTTTCGCATGATTGGTAGTGTTATTATTATTGTTTTATTGTCTTTATTGTTAATTTTATGATAATAATTATTAATATTATTGTTTTTGTTGTTGCTGTTGTTGTTGTAGTAGTAGTAGTAGTAGTAGTAGTAGTAGCAGTAGTAGTAGTAGTAGTA
>NC_091292.1:12038193-12048193 GCF_038502225.1 Cherax quadricarinatus | reverse complement strand
TCACACATAATCACTGTTTTTGATTTCTGATTTCTGGACCAAAGTGTTAGAAATGATGATCAATGAAGCTCCAGGAAGTGCTTTTTTTTTATCTGCAGAAAATGCTCTCTGATTACGAGCCTGGCTCCTCTCCACTTCATCAGTTACCCTCCATGCGATCTATAGATACCAGTGCTACTGGCTATATCATGGAGCTCCCTCTTCCCCACCAGGACTTCGTGCACCCAGTGAATTATGTGTCATTTTCAACTATTTCTTATTTGACGATGCTAGCTACATTCAGCGCTTTGGGATGGCCATAGGCTTGCCCAATACCGCCGTAATGGCAACTATTTCATAAACACACTTGTAGGCTGAGGGTTTCAGGTCTATCATTCCCAGGGACTTAACGTGGTTGCGGCGCGTGGATGATATATTGGTCATCTGTCCTAAGAGGTTAACATTCAGATCACGTTCTCTGAGTTCAGTAGCATAATACCATTCATCAGGTTTAACGTCGAAATGGAAGAGGACGAACATCTGCTTCTTGACATCCTGGTATGCAAAACTCGACACCGCCGAAGTTTTCAACGTTTCTCACAGGACTCCTAACAAAGATGATCTGATATTACTACTGCCATTACGACTTGTACCAAGGAAAGAATTATAGATGGGTTCTTCTGGAGAATCTATAGTACCTAAAGCTGGGCCTTCCTCGAAGAGGAATCGACATATATCCAGCATGCAGTCACTCATCTGCGATTACCTTTCAGTTTTATCAGTGACCAATGGAAGAGAGCCCGATGCATCTTTAACTCGTCAAACAGCCCCACTAAAAGATACATTGTCCTTCAGTATTGGGACGTAACCAGTAACTTAGTGAGTGTCCTCGCCAGTTGTAAGAGGAGTGTTGCTACCAAATTTTACTCGTATACCACCGTCAAAGACCTGATTAGGAAAAAGATCATAACCACAGCCAAAGACACCGAAGGAAGGGTTTACGTCATCCCACGTGATAGCTGCGATAAAATATACTTGGGAGAGACCGCAAAAAATCTAGGAAAGCTCCTTAGAGAAGATAACCTGCAGCTGGTACAGCACGATGTTTGCATGATTATACGATGAACGAAGCTCGTGGTCAGAGAGACCCTTCTGCAGAAAAGACACTGCCCTGAGGCTGCATTGATCGCCGTTTCTAACACTGAAGTCCAGAAATCCGGCAGCCTCAATATTTCAAGTGTGCTGGCCAGCCTGGTGCCACCTCGGCAAGACAACGCGGTCAGGTGACCTGACCAACATGTCATTGACCTGACACCTCTCGCACCTATATATAACGATAATCACTCATACCATATATTTGACTGGCAAAGCGGGAGCTTTGCCAGTCAAATATATGATATGAGCGAAACGTTTTTAAGTGAAATCTTCTGGTTTTGCAAAAATGTGTCATTTTTACAGTATACTTACACCCATTATGTTCAAAGAATCTGAACCTGTCTAGTTTTACGCTTTCTCGCGGAAATAAGAATGATTTGGTCGATTAAATGTAAGTAGTTGTTGTTGCTGTATTATTTTGTACTCTGGCAGTGCATATGTCTGTGGCACACACACACACACACACACTGGAAGACTTGATGGATTTCCTCACTCAGAAATGCAGAGACGCCATTGAAATATTCATCCCAGTACAAGAGGAGTGGGAGAAGAGAAGCATAAACAACCAACGCTTCAATAAGCAGTGGTTGTTTATGCTGAAGTTAAGGAAAAAATACAGAGAATATAAGCAAATGATGAACATTTATTTCCTTATTTCAGTCATTATTATTTTTATTAATATTTACACGGGAAAACGTTAAATCTGTTTGGGTCAAACAGCACCTTGGAGTTCAGAGGCAATGAGGATTGATCAGAATAAAAGGAGGTCATCTCTAGTTCCTTGGATGAAGAGCCCTTTACTAAGCGACTGAGACTGAAATCCATCACTAACTACCAAATAATAACATCAAAAGAAAAGTAAAGCACTTAATGATAATGTAATTATACGGAGGACAAACAGGAGGAAAAGAACGAAGTCGGTGAAATATGTGAGAAACGCCATAAAAATTGTTTAAGTTCACCACTGAAACAGCTGATGGAAAGAAGGGAGGAAAAAACTGGACACAGTATCCTAAAAGACGAAGTTGTGAGTGAAGTTGTGAGTGAAGTTGTGAGTGAAGCTGTGGCTGAAGTTGTGGCTGAAGTTGTGACTGAAGTTGTGACTGAAGTTGTGGCTGAAGTTGTGGCTGAAGTTGTGACTGAAGTTGTGACTGAAGTTGTGACTGAAGTTGTGACTGAAGTTGTGACTGAAGTTTTAAGTGAAGTTGTGAGTGAAGTTGTGGCTGAAGTTGTGACTGAAGTTGTGACTGAAGTTGTGACTGAAGTTGTGACTGAAGTTGTGAGTGAAGTTGTGAGTGAAGTTGTGAGTGAAGCTGTGGCTGAAGTTGTGACTGAAGTTGTGACTGAAGTTGTGACTGAAGTTGTGACTGAAGTTGTAATTAAGTTGTGAGTGAAGTTGTAAGTGAAGTTGTGAGTGAAGTTGTGAGTGAAGTTGTGACTGAAGTTGTGACTGAAGTTGTAAGTGAAGTTGTGAGTGAAGTTGTGAGTGAAGTTGTGAGTGAAGTTGTGAGTGAAGTTGTGACTGAAGTTGTGGCTGAAGTTGTGACTGAAGTTGTGACTGAAGTTTTAAGTGAAGTTGTGAGTGAAGTTGTGGCTGAAGTTGTGAGTGAAGTTGTGACTGAAATTGTGAGTGAAGTTGTGACTGAAATTGTGAGTGAAGCTGTGGCTGAAGTTGTGAGTGAAGTTGCGACTGAAATTGTGAGTGAAGTTGTGACTGAAATTGTGAGTGAAGTTGTGGCTGAAGTTGTGACTGAAGTTGTAACTGAAGTTGTAACTGAAGTTGTGACTGAAGTTGTAACTGAAGTTGTGAGCGAAGTTGTGACTGAAGTTCTAGCTAAGTTGTAACTGAAGTTGTGACTGAAGTTGTGACTGAAGTTGTGGCTGAAGTTGTGATTGAAGTTGTGGTTGAAGTTGTAACTGAAGTTGTAGCTGAAGTTGTAAGTGAAGTTGTGACTGAAGTTGTGAGCGAAGTTGTGACTGAAGTTGTGGCTGAAGTTGTGACTGAAGCAGTGAGTGAAGTTGTGACTGAAGTTGTGGCTGAAGTTGTGACTGAAGTTGTAACTGAAGTTGTGACTGAAGTTGTGACTGAAGTTGTAACTGAAGATGTGAGCGAAGTTGTAACTGAAGATGTGAGTGAAGTTGTAACTGAAGTTGTGAGTGAAGTTGTGACTGAAGTTGTAGCTGAAGTTGTGACTGAAGTTGTGACTGAAATTTTGACTGAAGTTGTAACTAAAGTTGTGACTGAAATTGCGACTGAAGTTGTAACTGAAGTTGTGACTCAAGTTATGACTGAAGTTGTGACCGAAGACTAAAGGCTGGAGTGATAGGTGGGACTACATACACACGAAATAACAAGAAAATATCAAAGATTTTAAGAGTGATTCAGTGGTACACTAGTGTCACATCTATAGTGTAAATGGGAACCTAACTTGGGAAACAGAGCCTGAAAGAAACAGTAACTAACATTAAAATAAAGGCTTGATAATACGTAGAATGTTGAACACGGCGAAGACCGTAGGAGTGTTTAAAAAAAAATGTAATCTAGTGGATCGTGATTTTAGAAAGCGGAGAACAGCAGAGACAGTTTGGACATCATGTGACAGCATAAAGACAGCCAAGGTTTGAATAAATGGTTTAGAAAAACCGACAAGTTGTTAAATGAGACACATGTGCAGCATTTCTGAGTCTTTATTCTGGAAACGTTTCGCCAGCTAGTGGCTTCTTCAGTCCAACGCAGAGAAACGTAGACTGAAGCAGCCACTGGCTGGCGAAACGTTTTTAGAATAAAAATACCGAAATGCTGCACAAGTGTCTCATTTATCAGTAGCCCAGGTAGTAATAATATTACAATAAGAAAGAGTGAGAGACAGGAGGCCCTAAATCAAAGACCAGATGTAGTAACGATCATGTCATGCATATAAACACAAAATGCATCCAAGGAAAGATTAATGGGACATTTGTCCAACACTTGAGTATCTTTATTGAGGAAAATAAGATAGCCAAGTGTTGCACATGTGTCTCATTCATCAATCCGTCTGTTTCTCGAAATATTTTTATAACAGTAAAACATCTTCATGCAATAAGAGTTATAATGAGCTTAGTGTGGTTTTTGAGAGGGAAGATTTTTTTGTTAGCAAAGAGGAATGGTGAAGCTACTGCTGATGTCTTAGTTTAATATTGATCTGCTTAGTGGAAATTTTGCTTTTCTAACCGAAGGCTTTTTTTTGCTGACACACACACACACACACACACACACACACACACACACACACACACACACACACACACACACACACGCACACGCACATAGCACATAAACAAATATTCAAAGATATTAGCGAAGCAAGTCCAGTTTATACAGTGGTTATTCTTAGCAGAAAATAAACAGAAAAGAGCTTATGCAACTTGCTCGCGGGACGGGAGAATGGGGAAAGACAGTGCCATACTACCTTAATTCATTTTCTGGACGAAGGTGAAGGATAGTACCATCCTGCTACAACTGGTTCTTGGAACGGGAGGGAAAGATAGTGCCACCCTGTTATAACTGGCTCTTGGGAGGAGAGTGAAAGAGAGTGCCACCCTGCTGCAACTTGCTCTTGGGACGGGAGGGAAAGACAGTGGCATCCTGCTACAACTTGCTCTTGGGACAGTGCCACAATACACTCATACAGTGTCTTGTAACTCGCTGTAAGCAAGGGATAGCGACCGTAACGCTCACCTACTGTTTCCTCTCACACAACAATTCATCCATTATTCTCACGTCCGGAAGGATCACTCACCAGACGAGGTACCTTGATGCTCATGAGAGGCTCTTGATCTAACAAGTGGGAGTCACCCTTCCTAGGAGCAAACTTGATTTTCCTGATGTTTTCAAAGTGCTTTTTTAACTCTTCATAATAATAATAATAATAATAATAATAATAATAATAATAATAATAATAACGTTAACAATATTGTTAATAGCAACAATAATAATAATAATAATAATAATAATAATAATAATAACAATAATAAAAATAATATTACTACTACTAATTATTATTACTATCATCGTTATTATTTTTATTATTATTATTATGTGTTGTTACCATTATAATTATCGTTTTGATTTATTGCTGAAGGTATGAAACATTATTTTAAAAGAACAACAAAATGTTAAAACGCATCTGTAACATTAAAGGAAGGCAAGACACGAGAAAACACAATAAAGAAAGGTGAATGTCTTCAATAAATGGTAAAGGAGTAAAGCATATTAGAGAAGATTAAAATTAAAGCACGATTTGTTTAGGTAATAGGAGGTAAATAAGAATTACCTAGGTATCTTTATTTCAAAAACGTATCGCCCACACAGAAGACTTCTGCTGTCGAATGTAGAGGTGGTTAAACTGGAAACGAACTGTGGGCAAAATGTGTGAGGAAATAAAGACTCCGAAGACTTGCACGTGAGTCTTATTCATCAACTTGTCTGTAACAAATGCCATTAATAAGGCAGGAAGGGTTTCAACACTGTGCAAGACACAAGACTCTTGTGGCATGCAGGAAGGGTTTCAACACTGTGCAAGACACAAGACTCTTGTGGCATGCAGGAAGGGTCTCAACACTGCAAGACAAGGTTGGTAACATATGGAATCGTAGAAATTATAAATGACAAAGAATAGTCTCTGTACGAAAATACTTAAACAAGGGAAGAAAACCAGTGGAGTTTATATATATATATATATATATATATATATATATATATATATATATATATATATATATATATATATATATATATATATATATATAACTCCAATCTGATATCCAATCTTCCGTTACCTAACGTTTTTAGTTATCCTCATCACCTTACTCTTTCCTATATTCACTTTTAATTTTCTTCTCTTACATACCCTACCAAACTCATCCACCAACCTCTGCAGCTTCTCTTCAGAATCTCCGAAAAGCACAGTGTCATCAGCAAAGAGCAACTGTGACAACTCCCACTTTGTGTTAGATTCTTTATCCTTTAACCCCACACCTCTTGCTAACACCCGAGCATTCACTTTTCTTATGAGTCGCGCGTCAGGTGTTTAATTGTTGTGGGATCTGATTGTGAGGTGTTGGCTAGACCCCTTATATACACCTTCCTTTGATGCTTTACTTTCATAGTTCCTTGATAATGTGAGTAGTCACGAAAGCGCTTGGAATTTCTCTATTCTTTCACAGTGGTTGTTTTGCATATTCTGAAATCACCTGTTTTCTGAAATCACCTGTTTACTGTGATTTTATTGCATATATATATATATATATATATATATATATATATATATATATATATATATATATATATATATATATATATATATATATATATATATATATATATATATATTCTATTAAAGGTCAATGTACTGCCAACATGCAATATATATATATATATATATATATATATATATATATATATATATATATATATATATATATATATATATATATATGTATAGAAAGGGGTTTAGTTATAGGTAATACATATTTTAAGAAAAAGAGGATAAATAAGTATACACGATATGATGTAGGGCGAAATGACAGTAGTTTGTTGGATTATGTATTGGTAGATAAAAGACTGTTGAGTAGACTTCAGGATGTACATGTTTATAGAGGGGCCACAGATATATCAGATCACTTTCTAGTTGTAGCTACACTGAGAGTAAAAGGTAGATGGGATACAAGGAGAATAGAAGCATCAGGGAAGAGAGAGGTGAAGGTTTATAAACTAAAAGAGGAGGCAGTTAGGGTAAGATATAAACAGCTATTGGAGGATAGATGGGCTAATGAGAGCATAGGCAATGGGGTCGAAGAGGTATGGGGTAGGTTTAAAAATGTAGTGTTAGAGTGTTCAGCAGAAGTTTGTGGTTACAGGAAAGTGGGTGCAGGAGGGAAGAGGAGCGATTGGTGGAATGATGATGTAAAGAGAGTAGTAAGGGAGAAAAAGTTAGCATATGAGAAGTTTTTACAAAGTAGAAGTGATGCAAGGAGGGAAGAGTATATGGAGAAAAAGAGAGAGGTTAAGAGAGTGGTGAAGCAATGTAAAAAGAGAGCAAATGAGAGAGTGGGTGAGATGTTATCAACAAATTTTGTTGAAAATAAGAAAAAGTTTTGGAGTGAGATTAACAAGTTAAGAAAGCCTAGAGAACAAATGGATTTGTCAGTTAAAAATAGGAGAGGAGAGTTATTAAATGGAGAGTTAGAGGTATTGGGAAGATGGAAGGAATATTTTGAGGAATTGTTAAATGTTGATGAAGATAGGGAAGCTGTGATTTCGTGTATAGGGCAAGGAGGAATAACATCTTGTAGGAGTGAGGAAGAGCCAGTTGTGAGTGTGGGGGAAGTTCGTGAGGCAGTAGGTAAAATGAAAGGGGGTAAGGCAGCCGGGATTGATGGGATAAAGATAGAAATGTTAAAAGCAGGTGGGGATATAGTTTTGGAGTGGTTGGTGCAATTGTTTAATAAATGTATGGAAGAGGGTAAGGTACCTAGGGATTGGCAGAGAGCATGCATAGTTCCTTTGTATAAAGGCAAAGGGGATAAAAGAGAGTGCAAAAATTATAGGGGGATAAGTCTGTTGAGTGTACCTGGTAAAGTGTATGGTAGAGTTATAATTGAAAGAATTAAGAGTAAGACGGAGAATAGGATAGCAGATGAACAAGGAGGCTTTAGGAAAGGTAGGGGGTGTGTGGACCAGGTGTTTACAGTGAAACATATAAGTGAACAGTATTTAGATAAGGCTAAAGAGGTCTTTGTGGCATTTATGGATTTGGAAAAGGCGTATGACAGGGTGGATAGGGGGGCAATGTGGCAGATGTTGCAAGTGTATGGTGTAGGAGGTAGGTTACTGAAAGCAGTGAAGAGTTTTTACGAGGATAGTGAGGCTCAAGTTAGAGTATGTAGGAAAGAGGGAAATTTTTTCCCAGTAAAAGTAGGCCTTAGACAAGGATGTGTGATGTCACCGTGGTTGTTTAATATATTTATAGATGGGGTTGTAAGAGAAGTAAATGCGAGGGTCTTGGCAAGAGGCGTGGAGTTAAAAGATAAAGAATCACACACAAAGTGGGAGTTGTCACAGCTGCTCTTTGCTGATGACACTGTGCTCTTGGGAGATTCTGAAGAGAAGTTGCAGAGATTGGTGGATGAATTTGGTAGGGTGTGCAAAAGAAGAAAATTAAAGGTGAATACAGGAAAGAGTAAGGTTATGAGGATAACAAAAAGATTAGGTGATGAAAGATTGAATATCAGATTGGAGGGAGAGAGTATGGAGGAGGTGAACGTATTCAGATATTTGGGAGTGGACGTGTCAGCGGATGGGTCTATGAAAGATGAGGTGAATCATAGAATTGATGAGGGAAAAAGAGTGAGTGGTGCACTTAGGAGTCTGTGGAGACAAAGAACTTTGTCCTTGGAGGCAAAGAGGGGAATGTATGAGAGTATAGTTTTACCAACGCTCTTATATGGGTGTGAAGCGTGGGTGATGAATGTTGCAGCGAGGAGAAGGCTGGAGGCAGTGGAGATGTCATGTCTGAGGGCAATGTGTGGTGTGAATATAATGCAGAGAATTCGTAGTTTGGAAGTTAGGAGGAGGTGCGGGATTACCAAAACTGTTGTCCAGAGGGCTGAGGAAGGGTTGTTGAGGTGGTTCGGACATGTAGAGAGAATGGAGCGAAACAGAATGACTTCAAGAGTGTATCAGTCTGTAGTGGAAGGAAGGCGGGGTAGGGGTCGGCCTAGGAAGGGTTGGAGGGAGGGGGTAAAGGAGGTTTTGTGTGCGAGGGGCTTGGAATTCCAGCAGGCATGCTTGAGCGTGTTTGATAGGAGTGAATGGAGACAAATGGTTTTTAATACTTGACGTGCTGTTGGAGTGTGAGCAAAGTAACATTTATGAAGGGATTCAGGGAAACCGGCAGGCCGGACTTGAGTCCTGGAGATGGGAAGTACAGTGCCTGCACTCTGAAGGAGGGGTGTTAATGTTGCAGTTTAAAAACTGTAGTGTAAAGCACCCTTCTGGCAAGACAGTGATGGAGTGAATGATGGTGAAAGTTTTTCTTTTTCGGGCCACCCTGCCTTGGTGGGAATCGGCCGGTGTGATAATAAAAAAAAATAATAAAAAATATATATATATATATATATATGTATATATATATGTATATATATATATATATATATGTCGTGCCGAATATGTAAAACTGGTCAATTAGCAAGAACCCATTTAAAACTAAGTCCTTTCTAAAATTTTCTCTTATACGTTTAAAGATGCATTTTTTTCATTAATGTTAATGTAAAAATTTTTAATTTTGCACCAAAAGAATCTTAGAAAACTTACCTAACCTTATTATAACAAGAACAATTTATTTTAGCCTAACCCAACTAAATATATTTTAGGTTTCTTTACAATAATTTAATACTAAACAAACAGTGAAATATATTTTTTTCGTTAGGTTCAGAATGATTTTGGCGAAATTATTGCATACACAAATTTTCGCTTGTCCTATATGTCAAGATGAGCGTTGCTATTTAGGCCAAGATCGCAAGTTCTTCCTATTCGGCAGACATATATATATATATAAGAAAAGTGAATGCTCGATTGTTAGCAAGAGGTGTGGGGTTAAAGGATAAAGAATCTAACACAAAGTGGGAGTTGTCACAGTTGCTCTTTGCTGATGACACTGTGCTTTTGGGAGATTCTGAAGAGAAGTTGCAGAGGTTGGTGGATGAGTTTGGTAGGGTATGTAAAATAAGAAAATTAAAAGTGAATATAGGAAAGAGTAATGTGATGAGGATAACTAAAAACGTTAGGTAACGGAAGATTGGATATCAGATTGGAGGGAGAGAGTAT
>NC_091292.1:12013193-12033193 GCF_038502225.1 Cherax quadricarinatus | reverse complement strand
TTTTAATGGAAAGAAATGCTAGTAGACTGATGGTAATGCTGGTTGGTGGTGGCGTTAATAGAGTGGTTGGAAATGTTGGTAGAGTAGTTGAAATATTGGTAGACTGGTGGTAATATTGATAGAATTATTAATGATGGCAGACCAAATGTAATACTGGTAGACAGGTAGGGATGCTGGTAGACTGGTGGTAATATTAGCAGAATTATTAAATGATGGTAGACCGAAGGTAAAACTGGTAGACAGGTAGGGATGCTGGTAGACTGGTGGTAATACTGGTAGAATTATTAATGATTGTAGACCAAAGGTGATACTGGTAGACAGGTAGGGATGCTGGTAGACTGGTGATAATATCGGTAGATTTGGTAATGATAGACTGATGGTAGTAATGATAGACAGGTTGGGATGTTGGCAGACTGTCAGTAAAACTGATAGAATTTTCAGCAATGGTAGACTGGCAATAACATTGGTAGAATGGTTGAGAATATTGGTAGAATGGTTGAGAATATTAGTAGAATAATTGAGAATATTGGTAGAATGGTTGGGAATATTGGTAGAATGGTTGGGAATATTGGTAGAATGGTTGGGAATATTGGTAGAATGATTGGGAACATTGGTAGAATGATTGGGAATATTGGTAGAATGATTGGGAATATTGGTAGAATGATTGGGAATATTGGTAGAATGATTGGGAACATTGGTAGAATGATTGGGAATATTGATAGAATGATTGGGAATATTGATAAAATGATTGGGAATATTGGTAGAATGATTGGGAACATTGGTAGAATGATTGGGAACATTGGTAGAATGATTGGGAACATTGGTAGAATGATTGGGAATATTGGTAGAATGATTGGGAATATTGATAAAATGATTGGGAATATTGGTAGAATGATTGGGAACATTGGTAGAATGACTGGGAACATTGGTAGAATGATTGGGAACATTGGTAGAATGACTGGGAACATTGGTAGAATGACTGGGAACATTGGTAGAATGACTGGGAACATTGGTAGAATGATTGGGAACATTGGTAGAATGATTGGGAACATTGGTAGACTGATTGGGAACATTGGTAGAATGATTGGGAATATTGGTAGAATGATTGGGAATATTGGTAAAATGATTGGGAATATTGATAAAATGATTGGGAATATTGGTAGACTGGCAGACATTGACAGAATGGCTGACAATTCTGGTATATACGATACTTGGCGCTTGTTTATACCACTTAGATATATCATTAATAATATCAAGACTCCAGGTGAAAATACTAATGAACTTCCATATAGTGCTAATTACTTTTCATTAAATACTTATTTTTTTTTAATTGGACGAAATGTAAGTGAAATTTTTTTTTATTAATTACATGTCAATTTCTATAGCTCAACCTTTTTATTATATTTATTAAAATCTGAAAATTTATCACTGGAAAATCACTTTTGCACAGGATATATACACTGAGAGTGTATATATTCTGTCTCAGTGTATATACACCGAGAGGTGTGTCTCTCAGTGTATATACCACCGAGAGGTGTGTCTCAGTGTATATACACCGAGAGGTGTGTTTCTCAGTGTATATAACACCGAGAGGTGTGTCTCAGTGTATATACACCGAGAGGTGTGTCTCTCAGTGTATATACACCGAGAGGTGTGTCTCTCAGTGTATATACACCGAGAGGTGTGTCTCTCAGTGTATATACACCGAGAGGTGTCTCTCTCAGTGTATATACCCCGAGAGGTGTGTCTCTCAGTGTATATACACCGAGAGGTGTGTCTCTCAGTGTATATACACCGAGAGGTGTGTCTCTCAGTGTATATACCCCGAGAGGTGTCTCAGTGTATGTACGCCGAGAGATATATGTTTCTCAGTGTATATACACCGAGAGGTGTCTCTCTCAGTGTATATACACCGAGAGGTGTGTTTCTCAGTGTATATACACCGAGAGGTGTCTCTCTCAGTGTATATACACCGAGAGGTGTGTCTCTCAGTGTATATACACCGAGAGGTGTGTCTCTCAGTGTATATACCCCGAGAGGTGTCTCTCTCAGTGTATATACCCCGAGAGGTGACTCAGTGTATGTACGCCGAGAGATATATGTTTCTCAGTGTATATACACCGAGACGTGTGTCTCTGAGCGCATATATACACTGAAAGGTTTATCTTTCAGCGCATATACGCCGAGAGTTTACTTAAATTCCTGTTTTATGGATTAAAACAACGTATATTAGCTTGTTTACTCTAAACCAAATTTTATCCCGACCCACACAACCCTATCTCATAAAATTTTTGAAACCCAAAAAAAAAAATTATTTATTAAATTAATATCCGAAATATATTGGCTGATTCTTTATTGTTCTAGATTTATAATGTATTCCATGATTTATCGTCAGGTAATTTTAAACAATAAAATATTCGTTTATCGATGAATGGCATAAAAATACTGTTTTATTTTAGGGAGCCTCAGCTCCTAGGTGCTGAGGCTTCGGCTCCCTAGGTGCTGAGGTTCCCTCTCCCTAGGTGCTGAGGTTCCCTACACTCCCGGCTGGGCAACTCTGGATTTAGGTATTTTGGTTTATTTTTGTTGTAGTCGTTGTTGTTATTGTTATTATTATTGTTGTTGTCAGCAGAGGTTGTCAGGGCACGAGGTAGCAGAAGTTGTCAGGGCAGAAGACAGTAGAGGTTGTCAGGGCAGAAGACAGTAGTTGTCAGGGCAGAAGACAGTATTTGTCAGGACAGGCAGTAGAGGTTGTCAGAGCAGAGAGGTTGAGGAATCAATAACAACTCCACGTGGGAACGAAACAATAGGAGAAATGTACGAGCCTCGTCTCTCTTTCTCTCTCTCTCTCTCTCTCGTTTGGACGGCACATTCCCTAGTATAAAATTCCCTTAGTCTGACTCCTTGTCATTCCACCCATAGCTTTTACATCAGAAAACTGCTCGTTTACTTAAATCGTTAATAACTAAACCACATGTCATGAATTTGGGCTAATATGTGCAATTTGGCCTAAATATAAATTAATTCTATGGTAGAAGAATGTATATCATGTTTCTATAGAAGATTATTATGGAACGTTAATATAAATTTCATGGCAACATGGAGTTCTCGACTCTCATTGGCTAACTCATTGTGTGACGTCAAGGGTTCCTTGATGTGTAGTTTATAGTTCCCTGGCGGTGAATTGGTGATACTGGACCTGAATGATTGGTTGGTTTTAAAAGCCTATGATTACACGAGGGGTCATTAAGGCTGCTTATAACCTGTTCCACATCAGGTCAAGAGTAATTTTATCCCCACAAAGTAGATATCAGAGTAAACTCTCAGTACACCGAGAGACATAAGTAGTAACCTTAACCTTAATTTTTAATAAAGGGGTGGACCGGTGCCGAAGCCAGAGGAAGGCCTCGGTCATATGGTCAAAAGCTCCAGCTGCTGGTCATCATATGACTAAGATTCGCGTCAGGAAACAATTGTTCTGTTTCCTGACAAACTTTACCTAACTTAACCCGAGAGACATACACGTCACCGTACACAGTTGTGGTCTAGTTCGTCTTTCTCTGGGAGTCAGTCACCTCCGCCCAATATAATGTTCAGAAGACGTCATGGACTTCGTTGTTGCTTCATTTTATGAAAGCATAATTAATTTTCTATTCAAGAATATAATACTGACTTGGGAGTTTTTTCGTAATACACATTAACACATTAGTTAAATAGGCTTTTAGACTTCCCAGACTGTGACTTGTGGTGGGTCATTTTCGTGGGTCCATTCTTGGGTCTTATCGTGGGTCAACTCTTGGGTCTTTTCCTGGGTCAATTCTTGAACCTTTTCGTGGGTCCATTCTTGGATTTTCTCGTGGGTTCTCTCGTCTATCATCGCCCTCATGACTGTAATAACTCAGCATCACTTTGCTGTTTGGATGTCACTCCCACAAATGGCTGAACATTAACTAGTGCTCACATACTCTCACTCAAATCCTGTTGCGATTAATATATAACGATTAGCTTAATTTTATATACATGGAAAGAACCAACAGGAGGGTGAGCGTGGACGTTGAGATAGATTAAAGAATAGATTTAATTATATTAAACTATATTAACTAGATTGAAAAATATATTAAAGTAATTTAATGGTTAATTTCTTTTTTTACAACCTGTATCAAAATAAAGAATTATTGTATATCTTCCTACATCTATCATGTATATGTGTATAGCGGAATTAGGGATTTATATGCACTAAGACGCAGGTGCAACACCTGGGTAGCTTTACTGCAGAGACGTTAGGCCAACCTGTGACCTTGTTACTCCATCATTGAAAATAAGCGGTGGAAGGTGTGAAAAGGGAATTTAAGGTGGTCAGTCCCTCAGCCTCGACACTCAGTGTTCAGCTTTGATAACCCTGACAACTCAAGAGTTATCAAGGCTGAGGGACTGAACACCTCAAATAAACTCACCACGTTTTCTACCGTTTATCTTAATTAGATGGATAAAGGAACTGTTGAGCGAAACGTCTCCACAGCAAAGATGCAGAAGTGTTGCACATGTGTCTTGTTTTAATTAGGTAAGGTTTGTCAGGAAACAGGACAAGTGTTTCCTGACGCGGGTCTTGGCCATATTACGACCCGTAGCTGGAGCTTTTGGTCATCTGAAGAGGCCTTCCGCTGGCTTACAGTCCACTCCTTTAAAAATTACGATTATGACTAGAATCATTATATCTAAATACATAACATATATTTGTATTCCAGCTTGGAAATATTACACGCAATAATTTGAAACTAACAACAACAATAATAATAATAATAATAATAATAATAATAATAATAATAATAATAATAATAATTATTATTATTATTATTATTTATTATTTATTATTATTATTATTAGAGTTTAGGTCGTATTATTTTATATCTCATGCTTTATTGATAATCATACAGTATTTGGATCGACACCATGCCCAGCTCTTTTAGGGTAGGGTAGGTGCCTGAGCCCAAGCTTGCAGCTCACAAGACTGGCCCGGTGGCCTGGTGGCTAAAGCTCCCGCTTCACACACGGAGGGCCCGGGTTCGTTTCCCGGCGGGTGGAAACATTTCGACACGTTTCCTTACACCTGTTGTCCTGTTCACCTAGCAGCAAATAGGTACTTGGGTGTTAGTCGACTGGTGTGGGTCGCATCCTGGGGGACAAGACTAAGGGCCCCAATGAAAATAAGTTAGACAGTCCTCAATAACGCACTGACTTTCTTGGGTTATCCTGGGTGACTAACCCTCCGGGGTTAAAAATCCGAACGAAATCTTATCTCTTATCTTGTTCCCTTGGGGCGTGGATGGCAGACCAGAGAGGCTTCTCCCTACGAGCCCCGTGAGGGCGGGGAATGTGGCTAGGCCTGGGGACAGTTGGTCCCGAAGATGATGAGATACTTGTACCTCCTCCCATGGGAGACTTAGGTCTCAGACACTCCCCAGACAGGGTGCCAAGGCCGGGCCACCACTTGGAAAAGGCCCGGGCCAGGAGAATACCGGCGAATCTTTAATAATAATAAATACAATATTTGTATAATAATTACTATGGAAAATAATTTCTGGCAAATAATTAAATGGGTGATCGCGTCTCTAGTGAAATATAATAGATAATTGAAGCCAGCTGAACTTTCTGCCAAAAATCCATTTAGGCTTTTGGTAAATTCAGTAACAGAAAACGAAGATGGAGTGTATCAGAGAGAAAACGAAGTATGGGACGTTGGCAGGGGAGACTTAGTCAGTAGTACACACACACACACACACACACACACACACACACACACACACACACACACACACACACAATGAGCAGGGAGAGAAAGGACCTAGTAGCGTTCAGTGAAGAGGCGGGGCCAGGAGCTGAGTCTCGACCCCTGCAACTACAATTAGGTGAGTACACACACATACACGCACACACACCTAAGAACAGCGTTCCGATACCTTTAGTAGGGAATCGTTCAAGACACTGTACACCGTGTACGTCAGGCCCAAACTGGAATACGCAGCACCAGTTTAGAAGCCACACCCGGTCAAGCAAGTCAAGAAATTAGAGAAAGTGCAGAGGTTTGCAACAAGACTAGTGCCAGAGCTAAGGGGGATATCCTACGAAGAAATGTTATGGGAAATCGGCCTAACAACACTGGAAGACAGGAGTTTTAGGGGAGACATGATAACGACCTATAAAATACTGCGAGGAATTGACAAAGTGGACAGAGACAGGATGTTCCAGAGATGGGACACAGAAACAGGGGATCACAATTGGAAGTTGAAGACTCAGATGAGTCAAAGGGATGTTAGGAAGTATCTCTTCAGTTGTAGAGTTGTCAGGAAATGGAACAGTCTGGAAAGTGACGTAATGGAGGCAGGAACCATACATAGTTTTAAGATGAGGTTTGATAAAGCACATGGAGCAGGGAGAGAGAGGACCTAATAATGTTCCGTGAAGAGACGGGGCCAGGAGCTATAAATTGACCCCTGCAACCACAAATAGGCAAGTATAAATAGGTGAGTACACACACACACACAGCGAAGAGGCGGAGCCAGGAGCAGTGAATCGACCCCTGCAACCACATATAGGTTTGTACACACACGCAAACACTGGAAAAAAAGCTAGTGAAATATTAGGAATCTATATGTTATAGTTAGCGAATCATCGTGTGAAGATGAGAAGTGAAAAAGGTGGAAACAAAATGAAAAAAATAATGAGAGAGTGAGAGAGAGAAAGAGAGAAGAGTGGGAGGAGCAGGAGCGATAATCTCAACCAATTCCATGTCAACTTTAGGGCCGGTGAGTTTCACTTGGACCGCTGGTTAGACCTGGCAACCCCCAGGGCTATTCTGAGGCTAATCAGGACCTGCCTCTAGAGAGAGAGAGAGAGAGAGAGAGAGAGAGAGAGAGAGAGAGAGAAAGAGAGAGAGAGAGAGCTGATGTAGGTAACAGCTCTTAGCTTGCCAGTAAAGTTAGGAATCCTTAACCTGTAAATTGCTTGTCAATAAAGCTAGGGATCCTTAACCTGGTCAAACCCTGTGTAAAAGAGAGAGAGAGAGAGAGAGAGAGAGAGAGAGGGCTGCTTGTACAAACCAATAGTTCTGCTTCCAGCACAGTAGTGCATATGACGATGGCACCACGTTTCCCTCTAAGGAGGGCGAAACGTAGTTCCAAAGTTTCTTTATGTGTCACTGTCTTCATGCTGTCCACCTTCGCCCAACTCGAGTATTATTCTTAAAAGTAACTGGGGAACACTAAACCCGTGAGGGTGAAGCATCGATTGGCTGGGAGAAGGAGTGGGAGACCAACATGTTTGATACTAGGAAGTGAAGGGTAGCTCCAGTTGCCTCAGTCAAGAGCCCTACACCAGCATCAAGGCAGTCAAGAGCCCTACACCAGCATCAAGGCAGTCAAGAGCCCTACACCAGCATCAAGGCAGTCAAGAGCCCTACACCAGCATCAAGGCAGTCTCCTGTCCTCCTTGTAGGGTCAGCTCACGACGTTCCTTCCTCGTCTTGAACATTCCCAACATAAAACATTCTGAACACAGCAGCAGGTGCAGCAGCAGCAGCAGCAGGTACAGCAACAGCAGCAGGTGAAGCAGCAGCAGCAGGTGCAGCAAGGTGTTCATGTTATGTCTACCTCTATACCTACTGCTTGGCAGCAGTAAGTGGGTAAAGAACAAAAAGGCAGAATTCCATGACTGGAACAATAAGCAAATAAATAACCCGCACATAGGAGAGAGAAGCTGATACGACGACATTTCGGTCCGACTTGGACCATTGACAAGTCACACTAACACACGAGAGTGAGGGATCCAGTGTATACATAGGTGAGGGGGACGGGACAAAGAGGGGAAGAAAGAAGTGGAGAAATAATTGGTAGTGGTAATGCTGGTAGTGGAGGTAGTAGTAGTAATGGAAGTAGTGGTAGTAAAAAATACTACTACCAATAACAATTACAATTTTTAATCACAAGCTGTAAAAACAAAGCAAAATATTTGTAGACATAAAGTTTAAACTGTCAAATGTTATGAGCAGCTATAATACCGTATTTTCTGCCATATAAGGCGCACGGCAGAAATATCGTAACTGTAAATCGGTAATCATATTTAAGGGGTTAATTACCCTCTTACTTTATAGCGTAACCCAAACAGTATATACCTGGAGAGGGTTTTCGGGGGTCAACGCCCCCCCCGCGGTCCGGTTTGAGACCAGGCCTCGTGGTGGATCGCGGTCTGATCAACCAGGCTGTTACTGCTGGCCGCACGCAAACTGACGTACGAATCACAACCCGGCTGGTCAGGTACTGACTTTAGGTGCCTATCCAGTGCCTTCTTGAAGACAGTCAGGGGTCTAATGGTAATCCCCCTAATGTATGCTGGGAGGCAGCTGAACAGTCTTGGGTCCCCTGACACTGTGTTGACCCTAACCTTGATCATATAAGGCACAAGCTGATTTGTTCAAGACGTTTTGTGGTGGAAAAAGGCGCGCGCCTTATATGCCGGAAAACACGGTAAATTTCAGAATATTACAGTAGCAATCTTCAGTGGTATGAATAACAAAAAAATACTGTATGCTTTCCATCAATACAGTAAATGTGAAGCAAGATGGGGACACAGGCTACGGTCGCGTGTTGTAGTCCCAGTGAAGCTTAACAGCATCGCCCGGAAGAGTTATGAGGAATCACATCATTATTGTATTAGACGGGAGAGGTTATACATCTGTATCCCTTGAGATTCTGGGTGAATCAACCGCTACTCTCCTACCAGTTCAGGTGTGATAATTTCTTGGTTATCATCTGCATTGATTCCTTTAGTGTAACTGCTTAACTTAGTAGCGGAGTGTTTTAGCATGTCATGGCCTGGTTATGGACCGGGCCACGGGGGCGTTGACCTCCTGGAACTCCCTTCAGGTGACTCCCTCCAGGCAGATTCACCTCCAGGTAGACTTCCCTCCAGGTAGATCCCCTCAAGGTAGAATCCCTCCAGGTAGATTCCATCCAGGTAGACTCCCCTCCAGGTAGACTCCCCTCCAGGTAGACTCCCCTCCAGGTAGACTCCCCTCCAGGTAGACTCCCCTCCAGGTAGACTCCCCTCCAGGTAGACTCCCCTCCAGGTAGACTTCCCTCCAAGTAGACTCCCTCCAGGTAGATTCCCTCAAGGTAGGGTGTGAATTTCACACATCATTTCCTCTGACGTGATGTTCCCTACGTGATCTGCTTCAAGTGATAAGGTGGTACGCCGAGTCCTCAGGTATGAGTGAACTGCACTCATCTGTGAAACTGTTCTCTCTATACTGGTATTAGCAAAAGCAAGGGAAAAATAATGCCAATGCCAAAGATGGAATATTATTTTTTCCCCCCTGCACAATATTTTTTTTCTCATTCACCTTAACCCAAGAGGTGACACTCTCTTCCAAACATGATTTGGGCTGCTGGCCAAGATTAACAGCAGTCCACTCATTTTGAATTGCCATCCATGTCTAAGAAAATATGGACTTCTATATGCAAGCAATTCCCATATTTTGCGGCATATAAGGCGTGCTTTCCCCCCTTCCCTCAAAAAGTCTTGGAAATATCAACCTGCATCTTATATATTCAAGGTCAAAATCATGACTAGGCTTTGGGTTACACTTTAGCAGTTGTTTACTAACGTTACGTTACAACTCCCTGGAAACATCGCCTTATACGTCCTATATTCTCGTGCGCCTTATATAGCGGAAAATACAGTAGTACTATAGAATCCTTGTGCCGAGAAGTGGCAGGAGTTGGACGCACTTTTCTTAACCTGAAAAGTGTTTCAGCAATACCAGGCACTTGATCCAGCACTTCTAGCACCGAACTTTGGCAACGTTTCGTTATTTCCTTATTTTCATGAATTCTCTAAACTTCATATATATGTTGTTATGGGAATATTTTCAAAGAAATTGCCTGGAGTCTGGGGCTTTTCTCCCACAAAAATTCCACGAGATAAAATTCCCAGAGAACATCCCACTAAAAAGGACAAATTCCACACGCAAAAAATCCCTCAAATTTCAGGGTATAAATATCCTCCAACAAAAGTTACTATGTGAAGTAATTTCTCCCACAAAAGTTACTATGTGAGGTAATTTCTGCCACAAAAGTTACTATGTGAGGTAATTTCTGCCACAAAAGTTACTATGTGAGGTAATTTCTGCCACAAAAGTTACTATGTGAGGTAATTTCTCCCACAAAAGTTACTATGTGAGGTAATTTCTGCCACAAAAGTTACTATGCGAGGTAATTTCTGCCACAAAAGTTACTATGTGAGGTAATTTCTGCCACAAAAGTTACTATGCGAGGTAATTTCTGCCACAAAAGTTACTATGTGAGGTAATTTCTGCCACAAAAGTTACTATGCGAGGTAATTTCTGCCACAAAAGTTACTATGTGAGGTAATTTCTGCCACAAAAGTTACTATGCGAGGTAATTTCTGCCACAAAAGTTACTATGTGAGGTAATTTCTGCCACAAAAGTTACTATGTGAGGTAATTTCTCCCACAAAAGTTACTATGTGAGGTAATTTCTGCCACAAAAGTTACTATGTGAGGTAATTTTTCCCACAAAAGTTACTATGTGAGGTAATTTCTGCCACAAAAGTTACTATGTGAGGTAATTTCTGCCACAAAAGTTACGATGCGAGGTAATTTCTGCCACAAAAGTTACTATGTGAGGTAATTTCTCCCACAAAAGTTACTATGTGAGGTAATTTCTGCCACAAAAGTTACTATGTGAGGTAATTTCTGCCACAAAAGTTACTATGTGAGGTAATTTCTGCCACAAAAGTTACTATGTGAGGTAATTTCTGCCACAAAAGTTACTATGTGAGGTAATTTTTCCCACAAAAGTTACTATGTGAGGTAATTTCTGCCACAAAAGTTACTATGCGAGGTAATTTCTGCCACAAAAGTTACTATGTGAGGTAATTTCTGCCACAAAAGTTACTATGTGAGGTAATTTCTGCCACAAAAGTTACTATGTGAGGTAATTTCTGCCACAAAAGTTACTATGTGAGGTAATTTCTGCCACAAAAGTTACTATGTGAGGTAATTTTTCCCACAAAAGTTACTATGTGAGGTAATTTCTGCCACAAAAGTTACTATGTGAGGTAATTTCTGCCACAAAAGTTACTATGCGAGGTAATTTCTGCCACAAAAGTTACTATGTTTACCTGGAGTTTACCTGGAGAGAGTTTCGGGGGTCAACGCCCCCGCGGCCCGGTCTGTGACCAGGCCTCCTGGTGGATCAGCGCCTGATCAACCAGGCTGTTGCTGCTGGCTGCACGCAAACCAACGTACGAGCCACAGCCCGGCTGATCAGGAACTGACTTTAGGTGCTTGTCCAGTGCCAGCTTGAAGACTGCCAGGGGTCTGTTGGTAATCCCCCTTATGTGTGCTGGGAGGCAGTTGAACAGTCTCGGGCCCCTGACACTTATTGTATGGTCTCTTAACGTGCTAGTGACACCCCTGCTTTTCATTGGGGGGATGGTGCATCGTCTGCCAAGTCTTTTGCTTTCGTAGTGAGTGATTTTCGTGTGCAAGTTCGGTACTAGTCCCTCTAGGATTTTCCAGGTGTATATAATCATGTATCTCTCCCTCCTGCGTTCCAGGGAATACAGGTTTAGAAACCTCAAGCGCTCCCAGTAATTGAGGTGTTTTATCTCCGTTATGCGCGCCGTGAAAGTTCTCTGTACATTTTCTAGGTCGGCAATTTCACCTGCCTTGAAAGGTGCTGTTAGAGTGCAGCAATATTCCAGCCTAGATAGAACAAGTGACCTGAAGAGAGTCATCATGGGCTTGGCCTCCCTAGTTTTGAAGGTTCTCATTATCCATCCTGTCATTTTTCTAGCAGATGCGATTGATACAATGTTATGGTCCTTGAAGGTGAGATCCTCCGACATAATCACTCCCAGGTCTTTGACGTTGGTGTTTCGCTCTATTTTGTGGCCAGAATTTGTTTTGTACTCTGATGAAGATTTAATTTCCTCATGTTTACCATATCTGAGTAATTGAAATTTCTCATCGTTGAACTTCATATTGTTTTCTGCAGCCCACTGAAAGATTTGGTTGATGTCCGCCTGGAGCCTTGCAGTGTCTGCAATGGAAGACACTGTCATGCAGATTCGGGTGTCATCTGCAAAGGAAGACACGGTGCTGTGGCTGACATCCTTGTCTATGTCGGATATGAGGATGAGGAACAAGATGGGAGCTAGTACTGTGCCTTGTGGAACAGAGCTTTTCACCGTAGCTGCCTCGGACTTTACTCTGTTGACGACAACTCTCTGTGTTCTGTTAGTGAGGAAATTATAGATCCATCGACCGACTTTTCCTGTTATTCCTTTAGCGCGCATTTTGTGCGCTATTACGCCATGGTCACACTTGTCGAAGGCTTTTGCAAAGTCTGTATATATTACATCTGCATTCTTTTTGTCTTCTAGTGCATTTAGGACCTTGTCGTAGTGATCCAGTAGTTGAGACAGACAGGAGCGACCTGTTCTAAACCCATGTTGCCCTGGGTTGTGTAACTGATGGGTTTCTAGATGGGTGGTGATCTTGCTTCTTAGGACCCTTTCAAAGATTTTTATGATATGGGATGTTAGTGCTATTGGTCTGTAGTTCTTTGCTGTTGCTTTACTGCCCCCTTTGTGGAGTGGGGCTATGTGAGGTAATTTCTCCCACAAAAGTTACTATGTGAGGTAATTTCTGCCACAAAAGTTACTATGTGAGGTAATTTCTGCCACAAAAGTTACTATGTGAGGTAATTTCTCCCACAAAAGTTACTACGTGAGGTAATTTCTCCCACAAAAGTTACTATATAAGGTAATTTCTGCCACAAAAGTTACTATGTGAGGTAATTTCTCCCACAAAAGTTACTATGTGAGGTAATTTCTGCCACAAAAGTTACTATGTGAGGTAATTTCTCCCACAAAAGTTACTATGTGAGGTAATTTCTCCCACAAAAGTTACTATGTGAGGTAATTTCTCCCACAAAAGTTACTATATAAGGTAATTTCTGCCACAAAAGTTACTATGTGAGGTAATTTCTCCCACAAAAGTTACTATGTGAGGTAATTTCTCCCACAAAAGTTACTATATAAGGTAATTTCTGCCACAAAGGTTACTATGTGAGGTAATTTCTCCCACAAAAGTTACTATATAAGGTAATTTCTGCCACAAAAGTTACTATGTGAGGTAATTTCTCCCACAAAAGTTACTATGTGAGGTAATTTCTCCCACAAAAGTTACTATGTGAGGTAATTTCTCCCACAAAAGTTACTATGTGAGGTAATTTCTCCCACAAAAGTTACTATGTGAGGTAATTTCTCCCACAAAAGTTACTATATAAGGTAATTTCTGCCACAAAAGTTACTATGTGACATAATTTCTGCCACAAAATAGCAACATTGCTTCACCGTTGCAGATGATAAACAAGATTTTGTTTCTACTTATTTATATAACATTTTTCTGTTTATATTGAGACTTTTTTATTAAATACTTTATATGTTATTTGTTTAACCTAATTAATTTTTTAATAGCATTGCAACACGTCGTATTTAAATAAATGATATATTTTTGTTACCAAATAGTGTCTGCGTTATATTATATAAACATTATCTTTCAATCCACAGCAGGATTCGAACCTGCAGACTCGGCTGCCTGTGTGTATAAAGTACTGTGTACTCTGATGCCGAGTTCGACCCTTGGTGTGTACCGACAGATAATGTTTGTATGTATATATATATATATATATATATATATATATATATATATATATATATATATATATATATATATATATATATATAAACACACAATAATATTCTCTATCTTGCGTGAAAATATAAATCAAATTCTGTCCACACCTGTTCAAGGGTTAATTCACTGTACTCTCTCTCTCTCGCTCTCTTTTATTAAAGAACTATTGTATACTATCCCTTTAGCACCATTTTCCGTCACCTCACAACTGGAGTCCCTCGATTTCTCTCATAATGGTACTAATACTGGTGTTAATAGTGTTAATAAATCTTTTATCTATCTTATCGTAACCTTTTATGGTCCTTTACGTGGTTATCACGTCACTTCTTGTCCATCAAGGACATGATCAACCCTTTTCATCTTTTTTCATAACTCATTCGTCGTAGTTCTTTAAATCTTTTCGTTGGCTTGCTTTTTTATTTTTGCTTTGTTTTTTTCCTTTTTTATGGTGGAGAAAAAAAAATACAGTGTTTCGTGTTCAAGAAAACGACCATAATACTTGTTTCTCTCATTGTTTACACACTGAGAGTTGATTGTAATCCTTATCTTAGCGATTAAACCAACTGTCAAGTAATATATTATTGTGGTATGGAAAACCCGATAAGCTGACGAGCAAGACATGAGTGCAACACTTGGCAAATACTTTGGGTAGCTGGAAAATTATTCGGTAAATGAGAGTGACAGGGACCAGCCAAGCTTATGTCAATAGGAGTACTGATGCACTCCACTATTCCTATGTTTCTCTTTTTTATCCAGACCAATTTTTACGGGCTACGAGCTGTTCTCCAACCTTAGCTCAGTTCAAAACCCAGCCCTAAGGTATACTATCACCCCATGGGCCGAGACCCAAAACAGTGTACTAATACCTAGGTACCTACTTAATGTTTGGTTAACAAGGAAGTAGGTGTAAGAAAACATGTCCAACGTTCCCACCCGTGCCGGGATCGAACCACGAACCCTCAGTATGTAAGCTGAGTGCGCTAAAATTCATTATTTTAAGCGCGTGTTATGTGTGAATTGTCATTTTTTGTTATATGCTATAAGTACCTGTAACTCAATGAGGGACAGCCAGGTAGTCAACGTAATATAATGCTACGCAATAATACACCTGTAAATAACACAATTTTAAGGAACACGATTGTAATTAATGATATTTTAAATAACACGATCGCAAATCATTATATTTTAAAATAACACTATAATGAGATTTTAAATAACACGATCCCAATTAATGTGATTTTAAATAACATGATTGTGAATTCTGAAAATTTTAAATAACACTATTTTGATCAACAGGATTTTAAACAACACGATAATAAATAGTATTATTTTAAATAACACGACTGTAAATAACTTGTTTCAAACAACACGATTTGAAACTTCAAGATTTCAAAATAACAGAGTTACAAATAGCACGATTTTAAACAACAGGTTTTTATACACGATTTCAAGCAACATGTCGACTGTCAACAATACTATTGCAAACAGCACCACTGTTAAATACACGACTGTATATAAAAAAGGTTAATTCTTAAACTTGGCGACCAATACTCTTAACAACTGTACTCTTCTGGCCTAATAAGAGTTGTGAGTTGTAAGATACAGATCTACATTAGTCTTGAAGGAAGGAGACACTAAGAGCCTCTTAAAGATTACTTGTATTCCTTGACATGACAAGCATGTATCCCCAGACATGTCTGTAGTCCCCCGACACACATGGATCTCAGACATGCTTGTATCCCAGACATGTCCGAATCTCAGGCATGCATGTATCTCCCGATATGTATGTATCCCACACATGCATGTATCTCCCGATATGTATGTATCCCACACATGCATGTATCTCCCGATATGCATGTATCCCACACATACATGTATCTCCCGATATGCATGTATCTCCGACTTTTTTTTAGTCAATATCTTACTAAGACACACGAGAATATGACCAGAGCAAGAACAGAGGTAAGAAGAACAGTGAACAAGAGCAAAGAGAACAAAGACAATAAGCAAGGGAAAGCAGAACAATGATAGCGTGAATAATAACATAAAATATAATGAAAAAAAGAGTGAACAAGAACAGACTTTCCAAAACAAAAGCAAGATTAAGATGAACAAAAAACAGTGAACGAAAAAGGAGGGAACAAGAAGTGTTAATTATAACAAACTGATATAGAATGAACAAAAACAATGTTAGCAAGAAAAGCAATTAAATGAGAAAGGTAAATAAATGAGGGTAAACATGGAGAGACTAAGAAAGGGCAGAGTGAACAAAAGCAATCTGCATGAACAATGTGATCAATAACAAGGTGAAAATAACAGTAAACAAAGACAATGAACAAAGGTAGAGTGAGCAAGAAAAGAATGAATTAGAACAAAGTGAACAAAAACACAGTGAGCAATACCAGGGCAAGCAAAAACAGTGGACAAGAACAAAGACACCAAGAATAACGTAAATAAGAGGAGACTGAATAGGAGTGAACAAGAAAAAATAAGCAAAAATAGAGTGAGCATGAAAATGAAGGACATTAAAGTGAAGAAGAGAAGAATCAACAAGAACAAAGTACACAAGAGTGAACAAGAGTGAACAAGAGTGAACAACGTGAGAATTAACAAGAACACTGAAGGAGGAAAGCGAGATGGATGGATTGAAGAGTAATCTAATATAATACACAGCCTCAGGAACAGTTATTACAGGAGTTTAAATATCTAGAAATTATTTACGTCATGAAAGAAAAGAATAAGAGAGAGAGAGAGAGAGAGAGAGAGAGAGAGAGAGAGAGAGAGAGAGAGAGAGAGAGACAGAGAGAGAGAGAGAGAGAGACAGAGAGAGAGAGAGAGAGAGCCAGGCCAGTTGAGTACGAATGTGGTCCGAACCTTTAAAGCTGGATTGCTCACTGTGGCAGAGGTAAAGACACTCAACCTTCAATTTCTCATGCTTCCGTACCACAAGTAAATAAATAGGTCCCATATATATAAACATTATATATATATATATATATATATATATATATATATATATATAAAGATAGTAGGTTCGTAAACAGCAACCACCCAGGGAGGTACTACCGTCCTGCCAAGTGACTGTAAAACGAAAGCCTGTAATTGTTTCACATGATGGTAGGATTGCTGGTGTCTTTTTTCTGTCTCATAAACATGCAAGATTTCAGGTACGTCTTGCTACTTCTACTTACACTTAGGTCACACTACACATACATGTACAAGCATATATATACACACATACCCCTCTGGGTTTTCTTCTATTTTCTTTCTAGTTCTTCTTCTTGTTTATTTCCTCTTACCTCCATGGGGAAGTGGAACAGAATTGTTCCTCCGTAAGCCATGCGTGTTGTAAGAGGCGACTAAAATGCCGGGAGCAAGGGGCTAGTAACCCCTTCTCCTGTATATATTACTAAATTTAAAAAGAGAAACTTTAGTTTTTTCTTTTGGGCCACCCTGCCTCGGTGGGATACGGCTGGTATGTTGAAAGAAAGAAAATATATATATATATATAAATATATATATATATATATAAATATATATATATAAATATATAAATATATATATATATATAAATATATAATATAAAATTTTTATAAAAAAATTTTTAAAAAAAAAATTTTTTTTATATATATATATAATATATTATATAATATATAATATATTTTTATAAAATTTATATATAATATTTATATATATATATATATAATTTATATATAATATATATTTATATATATATATTTTTTTTATATATAAAATTTTTTATAAATTTATATATAATAATTTATATATATATAATTTTATTATAATAAAATTTTTATATATATATAATATTTATAATATATATTTTATATATATATATTTATATATATATATATTTATATATATATATTTATATATATATATATTTTTAAATTTTAAAAAATTTAATAAATATTTTAAATTTTTTTAATTTATTTTTTAAATATATTTTTTATTTTTTTAAAATTTAATTTAAAATTTTAAAAAAAATTAAATTTATTTAAAAAATTTATTTTTAAATTTTAAAAATAATAATTTTAATTTTAAAATTTTAAATAACAAATTTTTAAATATATTTCTATAATATTTTAAATATTATAAAATTTTTTTATTTTTTAAAAAATTTTTATTAAAATATTTTTTATTTTTTTAATATATTTATATAAAAATATATATATATATATATATATAAATATATATAATATAATATATATAAAATATATATATATAAAATTATATATATAAATATATATATATATAAATATATTTTTTAAAAAATATATATATATATAAATATATATATATAAAAAATATATATATAAATATATATATATATAAATATATAAATATATATATATAAATATATATATAAAAAAAAAAATATATATATATATAATATATATAAAATATATAAATTAAATTTTTTTTTTAAAAATTATTAAAAAAAATATAAAAAAAATTTTTTAAATTTTAAAATTTTTTTAAAAAATATTATAAAAATTTTTATTTATAAAATTATTATAAAAAAATAAAAAAAAAAATAAAAATAAAAAAATATAAAAATAAATTTTATTAAATAAAAATTAAAAAAAAAATTTTTTAAAAAAAAATTTAAAATAATTTTTTTTAAAAATATTAAAAAATTAAAAAATTGAATTTTAAATTTTAAAAATTTTATTTTTAAAATTTTATATTTTTTTAAAAAATTTATTTTATTTTTTAAAATTTTTTTTAAAAAATTATATAAATAAATAAAAATTATATAAATAAAAATTTTAATTTTAAAAATAATTTATTTTTTTTTTTTTAAATTTTTAATATTTTTTTTAAAAATAAAAAAAAAAATTTAAAAATTAATTAAAAATATTTTTAAAAAAAAATTTTTTAAAAAAAATTAAAAAATTAAATTTTTTTTTTTTTTTAAAAAAATATTTTTAATTTTTTTTAAAAAAAAAAATTTTTTTTAAAAATTTTAAAATTTAATTTAAATTTAATTTTTAAAATTTTAAATTTTTAAAATTTAAAATTTAAATATAAAAAAAAAAATTTTTTTTAAATTATTTTAAAAAATTTTTTAAAAATTTAAAAATTTTTTTTAAAATTAAATTTAAAAATTAAAAAAATTTTTTTAAATAAAAATTAAAATTAAATTTAAAATAATAAAAAAATTTTTTTTAAAAATAAAAATTTTAAAAATTATTTTTTAAAATTTTTAAAAAAAATTTTAAAAAAATTTTTTAAAAAAATTTTTTTAAAAATTTAAAAAAATTTAAAAAAAAAAAAATTTTAAAAAATTTAATTAAAAAATTAAATAATTAATTTTAAAAAATATTTTTTAAAAAATTTTAAATTTTAAAATTTAAAAAAAAAAATTTTTAAAAAAAAATTTTAAAATTAAATATTTTGAATTTTATTTTTTTTTTAAATTAATTTTTTAAAAAATTTAATAAATTAAATTAAAAATAAAAATTTAATTTTTTTAATTTAAATTTTTTAAAAAAAATATATATTTTTTAATTTAAATTTAAAATATTAATTTTTTTTAAAAAAAAATTTTTTTTTAAAAAATTAAAAATATTTTTAAAAAATTTTTTTTAAAAAATTATTTAAAAAAAAAAATTTTTTTAAAAAAAAAATTTTTAAAAAATTTTATAAAAATAAAAAAAAAAAAATTTAAAAATTTAAAAAATATATATATAAAATATATATATATAAAAATATATATATATTAATATATATAAAATATATATATATATATATATATAAATATATAAAAATATATATATATAAAATTAAAATTAAAATTTTAAAAATTTTTAAAAATATATTAAAATAAAAAAAAATTTAAAAAATTTTAAATATTAATTTTTTTTTATAAAATTAAATAAAAAATTTTGAAAAAATTAAAATTAATTTAAAATAAAAAATATAAAAAAAAAAAAATTTTTTTTTATAATAAAAAAATTTTTTTTAATATTTTTTTATTTTATTTTTTTAAATAAAAAATTTTTTAAAATTTTATAAAAAAAAAAAAAATTAAAAATTTTTTTAATAATATTATAAAAAAAAAAAATTATAAATTAAAATTTTTTTTAAAAATTTTAATATAAAAAAATATTTATTATAATAAAAAATTAATTTTTAAAAAAAAAAAATTTAATTTTTTAAAAAAAATTTTAAAATTTTAAAATTTTAAAAATTT
>NC_091292.1:11975693-12000693 GCF_038502225.1 Cherax quadricarinatus | reverse complement strand
ATTATTATTAGTACTAGAATTAGTAGTAGTAGCAGCAGACAGTAACATCAGCAGTAGCAGCAGACAGTAACATCAGCAGTAGCAGCAGACAGTAACATCAGCAGTAGCAGCAGACAGTAACATCAGCAGTAGCAGCAGACAGTAACATCAGCAGTAGCAGCAGACAGTAACATCAGCAGTAGCAGCAGACAGTAACATCAGCAGTAGCAGCAGACAGTAACATCAGCAGTAGCAGCAGACAGTAACATCAGCAGTAGCAGCAGACAGTAACATCAGCAGTAGCAGCAGACAGTAACAACAGTAGTAGTAGCAGCAGACAGTAACATCAGCAGTAGCAGCAGACAGTAACAACAGTAGTAGTAGTAGCAGCAGACAGTAACATCAGCAGTAGCAGCAGACAGTAACATCAGCAGTAGCAGCAGACAGTAACATCAGCAGTAGCAGCAGACAGTAACATCAGCAGTAGCAGCAGACAGTAACATCAGCAGTAGCAGCAGACAGTAACATCAGCAGTAGCAGCAGACAAAAACGTCAGCAGTAGCAGCAGACAGTAGCATCAGTAGTAGCAACAGACAGTAACGTCAGCAGTAGCAGCAGACAGTAACATCAGTAGTAGCATTAGACAGTAACATCAGCAGTAGCAGCAGGCAGTAACATCAGCAGTAGCAGCAGACAGTAACAGCAGCAGTAGCAGCAGACAGTAACATCATCAGAAGCAGCAGACAGTAACATCAGCAGTAGAAGCAGACAGTAACAGCACTAGCAGCAGACAGTAACAGCAGTAGCAGCAGACAGTAACAGCAGTAGTAGCAGACAGTAATATCAGCAGTATCAGCAGACAGTAACACCAGCAGCAGCAGCAGACAGTAACAGCGGTAGCAGCAGCAGACAGTAACAGCGGTAGCAGCAGACAGTAACAGCAGTAGCAGCAGACAGTAACAGCAGTAGCAGCAGACAGTAACAGCAGTAGCAGCAGGCAGTAACATCAGCAGTAGCAACAGACAGTAACAGCAGTAGCAGCAGACAGTAACATCAGCAGTAGCAGCAGACAGTAATATCAGCAGTAGCAGCAGACAGTAACATCAGCAGTAGCAGTAGACAGTAATATCAGCAGTAGCAGCAGACAGTAACAACAGCAGTAGCAGCAGACAGTAACGTCAGCAGTAGCAGCAAACAGTAACGTCAGCAGTAGCAGCAGACAGTAACGTCAGCAGTAGCAGCAGACAGTAACAACAGCAGTAGCAGCAGACAGTAACGTCAGTAGTAGCAGCAAACAGTAACGTCAGCAGCAGCAGCAGACAGTAACGTCAGCAGTAGCAGCAGACAGTAACAACAGTAGTAGCAGCAGACAGTAACGTCAGCAGTAGCAGCAGACAGTAACAACAGTAGTAGCAGCAGACAGTAACGTCAGCAGTAGCAGCAGACAGCAACAGCAGTAGTAGCAGCAGACAGTAACGTTAGCAGTAGCAGCAGACAGTAACAACAGTAGTAGCAGCAGATAGTAACGTCAGCAGTAGCAGCAGACAGTAACATCAGCAGTAGCAGCAGACAGTAACATCAGCAGTAGCAGCAGACAGTAACATCAGCAGTAGCAGCAGACAGTAACATCAGTAGCAGCAGACAGTAACATCAGCAGTAGCAGCAGACAGTAACATCAGCAGTAGCAGCAGACAGTAACATCAGCAGTAGCAGCAGACAGTAACATCAGCAGTAGCAGCAGACAGTAACGTCAGCAGTAGCAGCAGACAGTAACGTCAGCAGTAGCAGCAGACAGTAACGTCAGCAGTAGCAGCAGACAGTAACGTCAGCAGTAGCAGTCAGAATATCTCCAAATCGCAGTTGGCAACACTTGACGAAAAATTTAGATTTTCTCCCAAGCAGAATTTACAAATTCAAAGATATTGTTTCAGTGAGGATGTTTCCTATTTTTTCCTTATATAAACTTTACATGTTTCTCTTGCACGGACCAGAAAAAAATATGGAAATTTTATTCGTATTTAACCCGACAACTGGACGGATTTTTTTTTTTTTGGCTCGAAGGAACGTCCAATTTATATTGCATCGAAATTTATTTTAAAAAAAAATCAATATATAATGCTCTAATTATATACATTTATACACATATATAAATATTTTTGGGGAGCAATATACCCTTCGTCGACTGGTTAATTAAAAAAAATTATATATTAGAGAGTAAAGTAAACACATAAATATATATTCATTATAAAAATTTTTAAACACAAAGTTAGGATAAGATTTAGATTTTTAAACCGCACAAATTTAGAGCAGCTTGCGACGACGTTTCGGTCCGACTTAGACCATTTACCGAAACATCTCTTCTTGTGCGGATTATTTGTGTATCGTTCCAGCCACTGTATTGTGCCTTTTTTTGTTATTTTTGGATTTTTAACCCCAGATGGTTAACCACCCAGGATAATCCATGAAATGCAATGTATCATCGAGGAATTGTTTGTTTTATTCTATTGTGATCCTCAGTCTTGTTCCCCAGGATGCGACCCACACCAGTCGACTAACACCCAGGTACCTACTTGCTTGCTAGGTGAACGGGACAACAGGCGTTTCCATCCCTTGCCGGAGATCGAACCACGGGCACAGTGTGTGAAGCGAGAGAGTTGCCTACCAAGCCACGGGCCAAGTTGAAGTAGTGTCTACACTGAGAAGTGTATACACACTAAGACATGTGTATGTCTCAGCGTATGCAAGCTGTGTGTATTTGTAGTGTATACACTAAGAGGTTACGTTAGGTAAGGTTTGTCAGGAAACAGGACAAGTGTTTCCTGACGCGGATCATAGTCATAAAATGACCCTCCACTGGAGCTTTTGGTCATCTGACCGAGACCTTCCACTGGCTTACCAGTCTAACCTCCTTTAAAAATATTAAATTATAATTATAACTACTGTGGTGAATTTCTTGGTGAATATCCCTTAAGTGTGTATATATACACTGAGAAGTATATATATATATATATATATATATATATATATATATATATATATATATATATATATATATATATATATATATATATATATATATGTCGTGCCGAATAGACAGAACTTGCGATCTTGGCTTAAATAGCAACGCTCATCTTGCCATATAAGACAAGTGAAAATTTGTGTATGCAATGATTTCGCCAAAATCATTCTGAACCTAACGAAAAAAATATATTTCACTGTGTTTGTTTAGTATTAAATTATTGTAAACAAATCTAAAATATATATAGTTGGGTTAGGTTAAAATAAATTGTTCTTGTTATAATAAGGTTAGGTAAGTTTTCTAAGATTCTTTTGGTGCAAAATAATTTTTTTTTACATTAGCATTAATGAAAAAAATATATCTTTAAACGTATAAGAGAAAATTTTAGAAACGACTTAATTTTAAATGAGTTCTTGCTAATTGACCAGTTTTACATATTCGGCACGACATATATATATATATATATATATATATATATATATATATATATATATATATATATATATATATATATATATATATATATATATATATATATATATATATATATATATATATATATATATATATATACACACACTGAGAGGTATACATTCCTCATTATATATACAGTAAGAGTTCCCCTTTATCCATTCGCCAAAGATTAATTTATTCTTGATGTCTATGTGAATTTCGACCTGAATGGCAACTAGTCAAGTCGACACACCTTAAAGCTAGCAACTAAAAGATTTTTATTTGTTTATTTATACAATCTGTATGTTTTATATACACATTATTTGTGAATTTGTTTATTTTTTTATTTGCTTACTTATTTATGCAAATTATTGAATTATTCCTGACAAACTCTTGGATACTGTATCTATCAACCTATATCTCTCTATTTACCTATTTCTACCTATATGTATATACTCGTATATGTATACACACATATATATATGTGTATATATGTGTAAAAATATCATAGTGAAAATAGGAAATAACAGGTGAGCGGCTTCATGTGCTTATATACATGAATGTATATATGTATGTACTCGCATATATATATGTCGTGCCGAATAGGTAAAACTGGTCAATTAGCACGAACTCGTTTAAAATTTAGTCCTTTCTAAAATTTTCTTTTATACGTTTAAAGATATATTTTTTCAGTTATGTTAATATAAAAAGTAATAATTTTGTACCAAAAGCACCTTAGAAAACTTACCTAACCTTATTATAACAAACGCAATTTAATTTACCCTAGTCCATCTAAATATATTTTAGATAAGTTTACAATAATTTAATACTAAATAAACGCAGTGATATGTATTTTTTTCGTTAGATTCAGAATGATTTTTGCGAAATTACTGCATGCACAAATTTTCGCTTTCCTTATTCGGCAAGATGAGCGTTGTATTAAAGCGAAAATAGCAAGTTTTGTTTTTCTGTTTATCTTTCACTCATTCTTGCTCCTAGCCCTCCCCCGCCCCCCTCTCTCTCTCTCTCGCTCCCTCCATCTCTCGCTCCGTTCCACTTTCAGTCTCTCTCTTTCTCTAAGATTCTCCCGACATTTCACTCTACAAGTCAAGCTCTGCATTTTAATTTCCTCCTGAGTGGCCAGGGACCGTCTTAAGTCAACTTTTACCATCGCAACGATAACCAACTTTGCAATTTCGCAAAGATAGATTTTTTTTTTATCTTTTCATTGCTTTCAATAATCGTAAATTGCCTTTGTAGGAGCCCGGTGACTGTTGCCTTGACAATCCAATGCTGGGTTATCTTACTCTATACTTTATACTTTATTACAAAAACGCTACCATTTTATATACATTTCTTTATTTTTTTTATTATCACACTGGCCGATTCCCACCAAGGCAGGGTGGCCCGAAAAAGAAAAACTTTCACCATCATTCACTCCATCACTGTCTTGCCAGAAGGGTGCTTTACACTACAGTTTTTAAACTGCAACATTAACACCCCTCCTTCAGAGTGCAGGCACTGTACTTCCCATCTCCAGGACTCAAGTCCGGCCTGCCGGTTTCCCTGAACCCCTTCATAAATGTTACTTTGCTCACACTCCAACAGCACGTCAAGTATTAAAAACCATTTGTCTCCATTCACTCCTATCAAACACGCTCACGCACGCCTGCTGGAAGTCCAAGCCCCTCGCACACAAAACCTCCTTTACCCCCTCCTTCCATCCTTTCCTAGGCCGACCCCTACCACGCCTTCCACTACAGACTGATACACTCTTGAAGTCATTCTGTTTCGCTCCATTCTCTCTACATGTCCGAACCACCTCAAAAACCCTTCCTCAGCCCTCTGGGCAACAGTTTTAGCAATCCCGCACCTCCTCCTAACTTCCAAACTACGAATTCTCTGCATTATATTCACACCACACATTGCCCTCAGACATGACATCTCCACTGCCTCCAGCCTTCTCCTCGCTGCAACATTCATCACCCACGCTTCACACCCATATAAGAGCGTTGGTAAAACTATACTCTCATACATTCCCCTTTTTGCCTCCAAGGACAAAGTTCTTTGTCTCCACAGACTCCTTAGTGCACAGCTCACCCTTTCCCCCCATCAATCCTATGATTCACCTCATCTTTCATAGACCCATCCGCTGACACGTCCACTCCCAAATATCTGAATACATTCACCTCCTCCATACTCTCTCCCTCCAATCTGATATCCCTTCATAAATGTTACTTCGCTCACACTCCAACAGCACGTCAAGTATTAAAAACCATTTGTCTCCATTCACTCCTTTCAAACACGCTCACGCATGCCTGCTGGAAGTCCAAGCCCCTCGCACACAAAACCTCCTTTACCCCCTCCCTCCAACCTTTCCTAGGCCGACCCCTACCACGCCTTCCACTACAGACTGATACACTCTTGAAGTCATTCTGTTTCGCTCCATTCTCTCTACATGTCCGAACCACCTCAACAACCCTCTTGCAGTGCTCCCCTTCCTTTGTATTTGACTGGCTCGTCCTCCTTATTTCCCACTTCTACCACTACCACTACTACTACTACTAATACAACTACTGATGAAATTAAGACACATGTGCGGCGTCTGGTAGTCTTTGTTGTGGACGTTTCGGCATCCAGTGGCTGGCTGGATGGCGAAACGTCTACGATAGGGATGCCCGGGTGTTGCACATGTGTCTTAATTTCATCTTGTCGGTATTATATACCATTCTTGTACTACTACTACTACTACCATCACCTCTTCCTGCCTATATATAGCCGTCTTGCTCCACTTCTGGTTAGTGTGACTTTGTCAATGGTCCAAGTCGGACCGAAACGTCGTCGTAAGCTTCTCTCTTTTATGTGCGTGTTATTTGTGTATCGTTCCAGTCACGGTATTGTGCCTTTTTTGTTATTTACTGATATCCAATCTTTCATCACCTAATCTTTTTGTTATCCTCATAACCTTACTCTTTTCTGTATTCACTTTTATTTTTTTTCTTTTACATACCCTACCAAATTCATCCTCCAATCTCTGCAACTTCTCTTCAGAATCTCCCGAGAGCACAGTGTCATCAGCAAAGAGCAACTGTGACAACTCCCACTTTATGTGTGATTCTTTATCTTTTAACTCCACGCCTCTTGCCAAGACCCTCGCATTTACTTCTCTTACAACCCCATCTATAAATATATTAAACAACCACGGTGACATCACACATCCATGTCTAAGGCCTACTTTTACTGGGAAATAATTTCCCTCTTTCCTACATACTCTAACTTGAGCCTCACTGTCCTCGTAAAAACTCTTCACTGCTTTCAGTAACCTACCTCCTATACCATACACCTGCAACATCTGCCACAATGCCCCCCTATCCACCCTGTTATACGCCTTTTCCAAATCAATAAATGCCACAAAAACCTCTTTAGCCTTATCTAAATACTGTTCACTTACTTGTTTCACTGTAAACACCTGGTCCACACACCCCCTACCTTTCCTAAAGCCTCCTTGTTCATCTGCTATCCTATTCTCCGTCTTACTCTTAATTCTTTTAATAATAACTCTACCATACACTTTACCAGGTATATTCAACAGACTTATTCCACTATAATTTTTGCACTCTCTTTTGTCCCCTTTGCCTTTATACAAAGAAACTATGCATGCTCTCTGCCAAATCCCTAGGTACCTTACCCTCTTCCATACATTTATTAAATAATAGCACCAACCACTCCAAAACTATATCCCCACCTGCTTTTGACATTTTTATCTTTATCCCATCAATCCCAGCTGCCTTACCCCCTTTCATTTTACCTACTGCCTCACGAACATCCCCCCACACTCACAACTGGCTCTTCCTCACTCCTACAAGATGTTATTTCTCCTTGTCCTATACATGAAATCACAGCTTCCCTATCTTAATCAACATTTAACAATTCCTCAAAATATCCCCTCCATCTTCCCAATACCTCGAACTCTCCATTTAACAACTCTCCTCTCCTATATATATATATATATATATATATATATATATATATATATATATATATATATATATATATATATATATATATATATATATATATATATATATATATATATATGTCGTGCCGAATAGGCAGAATTTGCGATCTTGGCTTAAATAGCAACGCTCATCTTGCCATATAGGACAAGTGAAAATTTGTGTATGCAATAATTTCGCCAAAATCATTCTGAAGCTAACGAAAAAAATATATTTGATTGTGTTTGTTTAGTACTAAATTATTGTAAACGTATTTAAAATATATTTAGTTGGGTGTATGCAAAACAACGACGGGGGCAGCTGACTGATAGCTCTATGCCTTTCGTGTTGCAATCACCACATGATCAGGAGCTTGCAAACATGATCGCAGACACACAGAACGCCCTTGCTGGAGCGTTTTCTGTGATCGGATCTGCTTGGGTCTCCTCCTCTTTTCTGCAACATTACAAGCTCCTGATGATGTGGTGATTGCAACACGAAAAGCATAGAGCTATCAGTCAGCTGCCCCCGTCGTTGTTTTGCATACACACTCACACACACACTATATATATATATATATATATATATATATATATATATATATATATATATATATATATATATATATATATATATATATATGTATGCAACATCCAAGATGTTGCACAAATGTCTCATTCTTTAACAAATTAAAGCAACAAAGGAATTTAATACCAATTCTTGAGGTTTGGTGTAGCGAATTTAATACTTAAATTAGAGAATTATATATTACATTAGGGTATTATATATTAAAGAAGATATATACCAGTGATGAATGTATGAAACACATACGTAATAATAAGGAATTTTCTTTAAGTGAGACGTTTCGCTCAGTAGAGTTCACATCAGTTTCTTGAATCAAGAGCTATTCTCCAGCATCAAGGTACCCCCCTCAACCCTTAAATCCCCTTAAGGGGAAGGTCTTTGATACTGGTGAGGAGGGGAGGGAAGGAAGAGTGCTCTTGATCTGAGGAATTGGACCTATTCTCCAGTTCGTCCAACCAAGCCTACGTGCCTTCCATCCCTCGTATGACAAACATCCCCCCCCCTCCTTGACGGGTTTAGCGCTTTCCCCCTTCATCGCAGTGTTATCAAACAATAATTTAAGCTTCTGATTCTTCAGAAACTTTTGCTTTTCTTGAATTCTCTTTTTTTTCCCTTTTTTTTTTTTTTTTTTTTTTTTTGCCTGTGTAGCGTCGAGATTTGTATTTCTTTTTCCTGACCTTTTAAAAAATATTTACAAAAGGTTTCTCTCCGCTATTTTTTTATTCCCTCTGGTGTTATTCATTTGAGATTTTATTATTTTTGAGATTTTTATTATTCGTGATTTTTATTATTTTTGAGATTTTTATTATTCGTGATTTTTATTATTTTTGAGATTTTTATTATTCGTGATTTTTATTATTTTTGAGATTTTTATTATTCGTGATTTTTATTATTTTTTGAGATTTTTATTATTCGTGATTTTTATTATTTTTTAGATTTTTATTATTCGTGATTTTTATTATTTTTGAGATTTTTATTATTCGTGATTTTTATTATTTTTGAGATTTTTATTATTCGTGATTTTTATTATTTTTGAGATTTTTATTATTCGTGATTTTTATTATTTTTGAGATTTTTATTATTCGTGATTTTTATTATTTTTTGAGATTTTTATTATTCGTGATTTGTATTATTTTTGGATTGTCAAATATTTCTCTCTTTTTCCGTATTGGTTCCCCCCTTTTTTTTTCCCCTTAACGCTCTTTCGTTTCCTCTAAGTGATATTCTAGGGTTTTCACTCTTCGTTGGTCCCTATAGGACGGTATTTTTTCCTAATGGTCTACATTGTATACCTTTAATACCTCTGATGTGCTCCGAGAGTACTTTTTAGGCTCGTCTGGTGCTAGCTTGGTCAACCAGGCTGTTGCTCTAGGTAGCCCGCTGCTCCACATATCCTCCATAGCCTGGTTGATCAGGCATCTGGTGAAGATACTTATATAGTTTCCTCTTGAAGACTTCTAAAAGGTTTTAGTTAATTCCTTACTAAGTATAATCATTATTCGTTATTAGGTATTACTTATTTAATATTTAAAGTAATTTTGTAGTGTCTCTCTACCCCGATTATTTTGCGTTATTCTAATATTACCTTAATTACATTCTTAATGTGTAATTTAATTCGCCTAATTAACATCTTTCTTTTTCTTTATATATTTACCAAAGTAAATTTTCTTGTCTAATTCCTTCGGTCATTTTCTCTTGTTTACACAGATTATTAGTTTTTATTCTTTCTTAATTTTTAATTAAATTTTTAAGGCATCGTAAATTTTCATGTATTTTTTCTTATTTGCTGAAAACACATCATTTAATTTTGCCATTTTGTATCTAATATATTTTTTTTTTTTAACTTTTTACGTTTAACACATATTTCAAGATTTAAGAAATATTCTTCTCAAAAAAGTTACATTGTCATCATATGTGTATCCATAGTAAATTATAACTATTGTTTTATGCTTGTTCTATCCCACTTCTTTTCCCCTATCCCAGTTCTCTTCCCCTATCCCACTTCTCTTCCCCTATCCCACATCTCTTCTCATTCCCACTGCGTAATTATCTTAAAGAATAGGACAGCAGCGTATGCATACACTTGCCTTGCCACTTGCCAGCTCTTGCCAGCTTCCCTCTCGCCCTCTCACTCTGCCTCACACAGAGCGTCACAACGCCACGACCATCACAACGCCACGACCATCACAACGCCACGACCATCACAACGCCACGACCATCACAATGCCACGACCATCACAATGCCACGACCATCACAACATCACGACCATCACAACACCACGACCATCACAATGCCACGACCATCACAACACCACGACCATCACAACGCCACGACCATCACAACGCCACGACCATCACAACACCACGACCATCACAATGCCACGACCATCACAACATCACGACCATTACAACACCACGACTATCACAACGGTACTCGTGTCACAGCAGTGCGTCCCACCACCACAAGGGTACCATCATCTCGATGGTACCTGCCGTCACTAGGGTACTAGGGTTGCACCAGGGTAGGTGAGGATGTTTGCACCAGGGTTGTTGAGGATGGTTGCCCCATGGTGGGGGTTTGAGGATGGTTACACCAGGGTGGGTGGTTGAGTATAATTGCACCTGGGTGGGTGGGTGGGTGAAGATGGTTGCATTATGGTGGGTGGGTGGGTGAGGATGGTTGCACCAGGGTGGGTGGGTGAGTATGATTGCACCTGGGTGGGTGGGCGGGTGAGGATGATTGCACCAGGGTAAGTGGGTGGGTGGGTGAAGATGATTGCATTAGGGTGGGTGAGGATGGTTGCACCAGGGTGGGTGAGTGAGGATGACTGTACCAGGGTGGGTGGGTGGATGAGGATGATTGCACCAGGGTAGGTGGGTGGGTGAGGATGATTGCACCAGGGTGGGTGGGTGGGTGAGGATGGTTGCACCAGGGTGTGTGGGTGGGTGAGAATGATTGCACCAAGGTGGGTGGGTGGGTCAGGATGGTTGCACCAGGGTGGGTCAGGATGGTTGCACCAGGGTGGGTCAGGATGGTTGCACCAGGGTGGGTCAGGATGGTTGCACCAGGGTGGGTCAGGATGGTTGCACCAGGGTGGGTCAGGATGGTTGCACCAGGGTGGGTCAGGATGGTTGCACCAGGGTGGGTCAGGATGGTTGCACCAGGGTGGGTCAGGATGGTTGCACCAGGGTGGGTCAGGATGGTTGCACCAGGGTGGGTCAGGATGGTTGCACCAGGGTGGGTCAGGATGGTTGCACCAGGGTGGGTCAGGATGGTTGCACCAGGGTGGGTCAGGATGGTTGCACCAGGGTGGGTCAGGATGGTTGCACCAGGGTGGGTCAGGATGGTTGCACCAGGGTGGGTCAGGATGGTTGCACCAGGGTGGGTCAGGATGGTTGCACCAGGGTGGGTCAGGATGGTTGCACCAGGGTGGGTCAGGATGGTTGCACCAGGGTGGGTCAGGATGGTTGCACCAGGGTGGGTCAGGATGGTTGCACCAGGGTGGGTCAGGATGGTTGCACCAGGGTGGGTCAGGATGGTTGCACCAGGGTGGGTCAGGATGGTTGCACCAGGGTGGGTCAGGATGGTTGCACCAGGGTGGGTCAGGATGGTTGCACCAGGGTGGGTCAGGATGGTTGCACCAGGGTGGGTCAGGATGGTTGTACCAGGGTGGGTCAGGATGGTTGCACCAGGGTGGGTCAGGATGGTTGCACCAGGGTGGGTCAGGATGGTTGCACCACGGTGGGTCAGGATGGTTGCACCACGGTGGGTCAGGATGGTTGCACCACGGTGGGTCAGGATGGTTGCACCAGGGTGGGTCAGGATGGTTGCACCAGGGTGGGTCAGGATGGTTGCACCAGGGTGGGTCAGGATGGTTGCACCAGGGTGGGTCAGGATGGTTGCACCAGGGTGGGTCAGGATGGTTGCACCAGTGTGGGCCAGGATGGTTGCACCAGGGTGGGTCAGGATGGTTGCACCAGGGTGGGTCAGGATGGTTGCACCAGGGTGGGTCAGGATGGTTGCACCAGGGTGGGTCAGGATGGTTGCACCAGGGTGGGTCAGGATGGTTGCACCAGGGTGGGTCAGGATGGTTGCACCAGGGTGGGTCAGGATGGTTGTACCAGGGTGGGTCAGGATGGTTGCACCAGGGTGGGTCAGGATGGTTGCACCAGGGTGGGTCAGGATGGTTGCACCAGGGTGGGTCAGGATGGTTGCACCAGGGTGGGTCAGGATGGTTGCACCAGGGTGGGTCAGGATGGTTGCACCAGGGTGGGTCAGGATGGTTGCACCAGGGTGGGTCAGGATGGTTGCACACAGCTCCTACATTAAGCCTCTTACCACAAACTATCCCTCGCTGATATTAACAAAAATATTCAAACAATTCAACGTTTACTTCCATACGAATATTTTTAATTTATATTTCGCTGCTCTGTATTATTATTATTATTATTATTATTATTATTATTTTTATTGGTATTATTATTATTATTATTATTATTCTTATTATTATTTTTAGTTATTTTTATTGGTATTATTATTATTATTATTATTATTATTATTATTATTATTATTCTTATTATTATTAGTTATTTTTATTGGTATTATTATTATTATTATTATTATTATTATTATTAGTTATTTTTATTGGTATTATTATTATTATTATTATTATTATTATGATTATTTTTATTGGTTTTATCATTATTATTATTATATTTGTTTATTATTATTATTTTGTCTGATGTTTAATACGAGAATTGAGGTAATAGATCGGCGAAGGGGCAGGAAATGAGGCATGTTCCTTGGATCAAGAGCACATTCTCTGTAACGCGAGACGTTGTGTACGTGTTGTATGATCCCTTTTGGGCTTAACGCTTCCCAATGAATGTATATTGATACTTTCTACTTTTGAAAAAGAAAACACTTTTTTGTTTGTCTTTGTTTAAGAGGCAACAAGTACACGGCCAGTAACAACAACAGTAAAAAAAACCTGTTTGGAAAGTAGAGAGCGAGACCATAGCAGGACCCTGGCCAGCTGCGGCCTCTCGCGGGGGCTACCTGGACCCTGGTGAAGGGCTCTTCATCCAGGGAATTTGAGCTATATTAACCTCTTGTTTCCTTGGTACAAACCTGATTGAATCCTATTTAAAAAAATCCCCAAGAATTGTATAATCTACGAGTTTAACTCTCCTTCATAAATATGATTATATGTAAGAAAAAATGACTGTGTTTGTGGGACGTTTGTATAGAATGTTTTTTTTAATTCATGAGAAACGCTAAAACCTTAGGGGCGTTCGGCACCAGGAGTGGCGAAGGTGTAGCTCTCCGTCTACTTAGCGTATGCCAAACACGTCACCAATCATTGTTCTGTAGGAACTATGACTCCTAATCATGATATTTAGAGGGACTAACCGGTAAGCCAGCGGAAGGCCTCGGCCAGATGACCACAAGCTCCAGCAAGTGTTTCCTGACCCGCGTCAGGAAACACTTGTCCTGTTTTCTGACAAACCTTTCTTAACTTAATCATTGTGTACTTATCCTGCTAAGACTTTCTTGGTGGCATGACGCCTTGTTCTCCTCGTATAACGAATGGTGGTAAAGAGTGAATTACAATGGTCAGGAAGAATTATTGTTACATTCACGAAGAAGCGTTAAATATGTATGGGTTCTGCAAAACCTGAGAACTGGGAGGTGATTATGTGTGACTCAAGGAAGGGAGGGGGGGAATTTTCGATTCCCTGGACTAAGAGCCCTTCACCAGGCTACCTCTATATTCCTCGAAGAAACAACTTCACTAATACTCATCTGACCTGACTATCAGCCTCTGCTTGTCTTTTTATTAAACTGTTACACACAGTGGAAGAACCATCTTAGCAGATGCAAACTACTTCTCCTCTCATAATACACACACACACATACACACACAATATATATATATATATATATATATATATATATATATATATATATATATATACTCGGAAAATTCGTAATAGTCATCTATTAACTAGATACACGAGAAAACTAGACGAGAACCAATTCCGAACTCTGCGCTCTACCAACGCGCAGTAGTGGTTACAGTAAAAGAGAATAACCTTCATTAGGTGATGCTTGCTTGTGTCTGCTGTAACGTCAACTGCTGGGTTTTTATAGCTCCTTTCATTAGCTAACATTACCTAATGAAGGTTGTTCCTTTCTTTTGTAGCCTTAGCAGTGCATTAGTGGAATGCAGTCATCGTGCACATTTAGCCTTGGGTTTGATTTGTGTGCAGCTTTACGAGAATTTAGTTACAATCACCCATTACGATTTACAGCTTTATATATATATATATATATATATATATATATATATATATATATATATATATATATATATATATATATATATATATCAATAACAACACTGCACTAGCCAAGGACTCGAACCCATGCTGCTTTGGCCTGCTTCATGGTGGGCGAAAACGTTTGACGCCCTAATCCACTGGACCATACGATCCTTAAGAGTGGATTAGGGCGTCATTCGTTTTCGCCCACCATGAGGCAGGCCAAAGCAGCATGGGTTCGAGTCCTTGGTTAGTGCAGTGTTGTTATTGGTCAACACCACTCGTTCGTGGTCACAATAATATATATATATATATATATATATATATATATATATATATATATATATATATATATATATATATATATATATATAATGTCGTGACGAATATGTAAAACTGGTCAATTAGCAAGAACTCATTTAAAATTAAGTCCTTTCTAAAAATTTCTCTTATACGTTTAAAGATATATTTTTTCATTAATGTTAATGTAAAAATTTCAAATTTTGCTCCAAAAGAATCTTAGAAAACTTACCTAACCTTATTATAACAAGAACAATTTATTTTAGCCTAACCCAACTAAATATATTTTAGATTTGTTTACAATAATTTAATACTAAACAAACACAGTGAAATATATTTTTTTCATTAGGTTCAGAATGATTTTGGCGAAAATATTGCATACGCAAATTTTCACTTGTCCTATATGGCAAGATGAGCGTTGCTATTTAAGCCAAGATCGCAAGTTCTGCCTATTCGGCACGACATATATATATATATATATATATATATATATATATATATATATATATATATATATATATATATATATATATATATATATATATATATGCAAGGAATTCCCGAGAGCAAGCGAAATATACACAAACACTGATCTCTGGCTGAAGGAGACTCGAACCTACGAACCTTAGGACAATATATATATATATATATATATATATATATATATATATATATATAATATATATATATATATATATATATATATATATATATATATATATATATATATATATATATATATGTCGTGCCGAATAGGCAGAACTTGCGATCTTGGCTTAAATAGCAACGTTCATCTTGCCATATAGGACAAGTGAAAATTTGTGTATGCAATAATTTCCCCAAAATCATTCTGAGCCTAACGAAAAAAATATATTTGATTGTGTTTGTTTAGTATTAAATTATTGTAAATGTATTTAAAATATATTTAGTTGGATTAGGCTAAAATAAATTGCGCTTGTTATAATAAGGTTAGGTAAGTTTTCTAAGTTCCTTTTGGTGCAAAATTATAATTTTTTACATCAACATTAATGAAAAAATATATCTTTAAACGTATAAGAGAAAATTTTAGAAAGGACTTAATTTTAAATGAGTTCTTGCAAATTGATCAGTTTTACATATTCGGCACGACATATATATATATATATATATATATATATATATATATATATATATATATATATATATATATATATATATATATATATATATATATCAGTGCACCACGCAGAAACAAGTGTGTATATACAAAGAAAGGTCGCAATCAGTTGGATCTGGAACCACGTCAGGGAAGGCGGGCAAGGTTCCCCAGGTGATGCTTTAGACACTTGGGGAACCATGACAACCTCCCCTGACGTGGTTTCGAATCCTGCTGACTGCTCTCTTTCTCTGTATGATATATGAATAAATAACGTCGAATATAATATCAATTGTCTCTCGTTTTTAACGAACACTCAAAATCTCCCTCACTACCTCTGCCAGAGATCGCACCCAGATAAAGCATATTCTCGCAGAGAAGCAAACTTCTCACTTTCACCTCTTGCTTTATTCACTCTCTTACTCTCTCATAAAAAAATCTCAAATATCTTAGTATCGGCCCTTCCCTTGGCAGTTTATAAACCTCTGTCGGTGTGTGTTCTGTTCTGTTCCCCCGGTTTCTAAAACACGGGAGAAAACCCTATGGTGGCTACCACACTTTTTGTTCCTAAGGTATTTGCTTGTAGCCTCAGAACGCCTGGCCCGATCGGTTTCAAACTTTCAGCACCGATGAACAATATCAAGGTCACGCAGTTGCTAGGAAGGTCAGGTGCATTTTTGTTTAATTTTTATGAATCTTTTCCAGATATTAATGACTATATAATAACACAGAAAATTATCTTTACACTGACCTTAAAAGTTCAACACTGGTGAATCCTATTTGGTAGTTACCAATTTTTAATTTTTAAAATAGTGTGATAGATTTTTAGCAAAATAAACTACATCTGAAGGGCTGGAATCTACAGTGGCTGAGGCGTCTTAATAGGTTTAAATTGGCCAATATATTAACATGGTTCAACAAGTATGGCAAGTAAACAAGCAGGTATGTAAACAAAGACACAAGTATGACAAGTAAAACAAAGAATTATGTGAACAAAGATACAATGTTAATTATCTTGAAATTGCAGGAATTCAGCTTGAAAATTGAACGCCTTTTGTGATCAGTTACAAACTTAAAGAGCCGGTGTAGTTTGGTCAGGGGATTTACGGGTATTGTCATTCTGTGGAACTCCTAATTTGTCAGTTTTGTTTCCGAGCGATAACTCTCGAAATCCTCTTCCGCGTAGCTACAAGCTTGTTATTTTTAAGGTAAGTGCAGTATAATGCGATCCTTCATTGACTACGTTTCGCCCACACAGTGGGATTTATCAAGTCATAAACACATCTACCTGGGTAAAGAGTACATGAGTATATTACCTAGTGTGGTGAGTGAGGTGGAGTGTGTTGGGAAGAGGTTGTATTTGAGATGGACCAACACGGTCCCGTGCTGGTTTATCTCACTGTTGTTCCTCCCGGGGTGGGGGAACAATAGTCAGACTATCCTTTCAAGGGAGGGACAATAGTCAGACTGTCTTCCCAGGGGAGGAACAATAATCAGACTATCTTCCCATGGGAGGAACGATGACCAAACTATCTATTCAGGGGAGGAACAATAATCAGACTATCTTCCCAGGGGAGAAACAATGGTCAAACTATCCAGGGGACGAGCAATAGTCAAACTATCCTCTCAGGGGAGGAGCAATGCTGAATCCAAATGACTTATTGTAGATGACAATAAAGAGAAGACACAAACTGTAGAATGAGATTTTACCGAAACAACAATTCGCTCTGTGTATAGATTCAACAACTCAACTCATGTCATGATGAAACGTTATACAAAGAGCAACATGACATAATAACACTCTACACAGAGCCAACATAACCTGATGAATTTCTAAACAAAGCAAAACCTGACTTGATAATACTCTACACAGAGCCAGCATAGCTTGATGAATCCCGCTTCACGGAGCCAAACCTAACTTGACAAAACTCTTCGCAGAGAGAGACGGTGTCCTAATAAATCCTCGTCCAGCAACGTCTCCTTTCTCCACGAACACTGTGGTGTTATATGCCGATGATAATTAAAAACATTAAAAACATTCAGTTCAGAAAAGACCACTTGCAAGGCATTAGCCATGGCAGTAACCCATTCCATACACACTGAACACTGTAACACTTCCCACTCAACCCGTGTAAAGTGCTACTGAACCTCACTTAACAGACATTAACCCATTTTTATTCATTTTTAACATTATAAAGCACAGCTTTTGAAATCTCATTCGCACGCAACACTCTTCGCAAAGTTCACCTCGTACGAACCGTTATATAGGCGGATTCCAGTATATTGTATTCTAGTGTATTGTACACTAGTGTATCGTTCTTCCCAGCATGTATGGTGCCTCTCTGCATGTATGGTGCCTCTCTGCATGTATGGTCCCTCTCTGCATGTATGGTGCCTCTCTGCATGTATGGTCCCTCTCTGCATGTATGGTGCCTCTCTGCATGTATGGTCCCTCTCTGCATGTATGGTGCCTCTCTGCATGTATGGTGCCTCTCTGCATGTATGGTGCCTCTCTGCATGTATGGTCCCTCTCTGCATGTATGGTGCCTCTCTGCATGTATGGTGCCTCTCTGCATGTATGGTCCCTCTCTGCATGTATGGTCCCTCTCTGCATGTATGGTCCCTCTCTGCATGTATGGTCCCTCTCTGCATGTATGGTCCCTCTCTGCATGTATGGTCCCTCTCTGCATGTATGGTGCCTCTCTGCATGTATGGTGTCTCTCTGCATGTATGGTCCCTCTCTGCATGTATGGTCCCTCTCTGCATGTATGGTGCCTCTCTGCATGTATGGTGCCTCTCTGCATGTATGGTGCCTCTCTGCATGTATGGTCCCTCTCTGCATGTATGGTGCCTCTCTGCATGTATGGTGCCTCTCTGCATGTATGGTGCCTCTCTGCATGTATGGTCCCTCTCTGCATGTATGGTGCCTCTCTGCATGTATGGTGCCTCTCTGCATGTATGGTCCCTCTCTGCATGTATAGTCCCTCTCTGCATGTATGGTCCCTCTCTGCATGTATGGTGCCTCTCTGCATGTATGGTGCCTCTCTGCATGTATGGTGCCTCTCTGCATGTATGGTGCCTCTCTGCATGTATGGTGCCTCTCTGCATGTATGGTGCCTCTCTGCATGTATGGTCCCTCTCTGCATGTATGGTCTCTCTCTGCATGTATGGTGCCTCTCTGCATGTATGGTGCCTCTCTGCATGTATGGTCCCTCTCTGCATGTATGGTCCCTCTCTGCATGTATGGTGCCTCTCTGCATGTATGGTGCCTCTCTGCATGTATGGTCCCTCTCTGCATGTATGGTCCCTCACTGCATGTATGGTGCCTCTCTGCATGTATGGTCCCTCTCTGCATGTATGGTCCCTCTCTGCATGTATGGTGCCTCTCTGCATGTATGGTCCCTCTCTGCATGTATGGTGCCTCTCTGCATGTATGGTGCCTCTCTGCATGTATGGTGCCTCTCTGCATGTATGGTGCCTCTCTGCATGTATGGTCCCTCTCTGCATGTATGGTCCCTCTCTGCATGTATGGTGCCTCTCTGCATGTATGGTGCCTCTCTGCATGTATGGTGCCTCTCTGCATGTATGGTCCCTCTCTGCATGTATGGTCCCTCTCTGCATGTATGGTGCCTCTCTGCATGTATGGTCCCTCTCTGCATGTATGGTCCCTCTCTGCATGTATGGTGCCTCTCTGCATGTATGGTGCCTCTCTGCATGTATGGTCCCTCTCTGCATGTATGGTCCCTCACTGCATGTATGGTGCCTCTCTGCATGTATGGTCCCTCTCTGCATGTATGGTCCCTCTCTGCATGTATGGTGCCTCTCTGCATGTATGGTCCCTCTCTGCATGTATGGTGCCTCTCTGCATGTATGGTGCCTCTCTGCATGTATGGTGCCTCTCTGCATGTATGGTGCCTCTCTGCATGTATGGTCCCTCTCTGCATGTATGGTCCCTCTCTGCATGTATGGTGCCTCTCTGCATGTATGGTGCCTCTCTGCATGTATGGTCCCTCTCTGCATGTATGGTGCCTCTCTGCATGTATGGTGCCTCTCTGCATGTATGGTGCCTCTCTGCATGTATGGTCCCTCTCTGCATGTATGGTCCCTCTCTGCATGTATGGTGCCTCTCTGCATGTATGGTGCCTCTCTGCATGTATGGTCCCTCTCTGCATGTATGGTCCCTCTCTGCATGTATGGTGCCTCTCTGCATGTATGGTGCCTCTCTGCATGTATGGTCCCTCTCTGCATGTATGGTCCCTCACTGCATGTATGGTGCCTCTCTGCATGTATGGTCCCTCTCTGCATGTATGGTCCCTCTCTGCATGTATGGTGCCTCTCTGCATGTATGGTCCCTCTCTGCATGTATGGTGCCTCTCTGCATGTATGGTGCCTCTCTGCATGTATGGTGCCTCTCTGCATGTATGGTGCCTCTCTGCATGTATGGTCCCTCTCTGCATGTATGGTCCCTCTCTGCATGTATGGTGCCTCTCTGCATGTATGGTGCCTCTCTGCATGTATGGTGCCTCTCTGCATGTATGGTGCCTCTCTGCATGTATGGTGCCTCTCTGCATGTATGGTCCCTCTCTGCATGTATGGTCCCTCTCTGCGTGTATGGTGCCTCTCAGCGTGTATGGTCCCTCTCTGCATGTATGGTCCCTCTCTGCATGTATGGTCCCTCTCTGCATGTATGGTCCCTCTCTGCATGTATGGTCCCTCTCTGCATGTATGGTCCCTCTCTGCATGTATGGTGCCTCTCTGCATGTATGGTGCCTCTCTGCATGTATGGTCCCTCGCTGCATGTATGGTCCCTCTTTGCACTACCAGGTGAGCATCTACCAGGTGAAGAACTACCAGGTTCAGATCTACAGAACGATTTATAAATCGCTCTGTAGATACTGGATTTATCAATAAAGCTGTAATTGCTTTAAGGGAAAAATTTGCTAAGTTTCTGTAACGAGTCCCGGTCAGTCAGGCTGTGATGGTCGGCGTAATGCCCATATTATATATACATATATATGTGTGTGTATATATATATATATATGTGTGTGTGTGTGTGTGTGTGTGTGTGTGTGTGTGTGTGTGTGTGTGTGTGTGTGTGTGTGTGTGTATGTGTGTGTGTGTGTGTAAAAAAGATGCACAACTTTTCGGATAGCCTTTTACTGAGACGACGTTTCGCTCGAAGCAGAGCTTTATCGAGCTTTATCAAGCTCGATAAAGTTCCGCTTCGGACGAAAAACGGTGCTTGTGCCTTTGTTTCCACTTATCGGGGTGTGCTGCCTGCATCGGAGTGCGCGTAGCGAACAGCAACAGCCTGAGCGGTCAACGGGAAAGCCTGATCTGGACGCTGGTATGATCTCAGGAACCACTGACAGGTAAACTACAGATAAACCGGAGTTATTGACCGGTAAACCACAAATAAACCGGAACCATTGACCGGTAAACTTCAAATAAACCGGAGCCATTGACCGGTGAACCACATAAACCGGGACGAGTGATCGGTAAGCTACAAATAAACCGGACCCATTGACCAGTAAACCACAAATAAACCGGGGTCAATGATCGGTAAACTACAAATAAACCGATAAACCAAGACGTTAACAAAAATCTCTTCACAAGATCATTTATTATTTAAGCCAACATCGAGTTGTTCTTCCTGGAAAAATATTACAAATATCAACATTACGAATAAACTTCATTGTAACTCACTCCATAAACTCAAATAAACAAATCATTATACAAACAAACAGGTTTAATCACATTAGAACCATTATACGCTCATACTAACCAGAAATACGCCCTAAAGCACTCTCATATACATCAATATACACTCGTAAAGTAATACACATTCTCGCATATTCCAACATGCACTCATAAAAACGATATACACCCTCATATACATTCTCATATAGATTAGTCCACACACTCTGTACTTACGAATGATCTGTTACCAAACCACAATCACCTCTCACGTCCAACTTGGGTATATATTCTCGTATGTTCTCGTATATTCTCATATGTTCTCGTATATTCTCATATGTTCTCGTATGTTCTCGTATGTTCTCGTATATTCTCGTATATTATCTATATTCTCGTATGTTCTCGTATATTTTCCTATATTCTCGTAAGCCACTTTCTTACGTAAATTGCCAGTGTGGTACACACTTATTATTATCAATGCTATTATTAATTATAAAATTATTATTATTATTATTATTATTAATAATAGAATTAGTTTTTATATTAGTATTGGAACCAATGGAGACGTTGTGTGCTCTTAAATCTAGTGCTCCTCTCCGCCAAGGTCCTAGGAATAATTAGGTGGGAAAGAGGACCTAACGAGGATGCTAGTTCCCAGAGAAGAGCTCTGTCTCGCTTGCAGCGGACACAGATTAAGTGAGTTTATTTAGGTACAAGTACACGTAAGTACGGGTGGGTTTCTAACCCCACAGGTACACATAAAAACGGGGGTTCTAACCTCACCCGTTTTTATGTGTACCTGTACCTAAATACCATGGTATGGGTGGGGTTCTAACCCACAGGTACACATAAAAACGGGGGTTCTAACCCCACCCGTTTTTATGTGTACCTGTACCTAAACACCATGGTATGGGTGGGGTTCTAACCTCACCCGTACCTTGGTTTATCATAGTATGTTTATACAGGTATACACAAATACATTTACATAGACTATCATACATAGCAGCATGTGTGTAAATTACGTCGAATAGCCCAAAAAGTCAGTCAGATATAGTGACTTATTTCCATTTAAGGTTCTTGCTGCGAATGACCCACATGGGTTCAACACTTCGTCTATCTAGGGAGGGTTTGCCCCTTTGCCTCCCGTTGTTAAAGAAAACGAATAATATAACGTAAACTCAGGTGTAACTTACCTGGGTATCCATAAACAGGAGCGTTAGTTACCCTGGATAACCCAGTGAAGCCAATGTCTTCAGATTGACCTCTTCCCCGCTAGGGTCATTCATTCATTTTCCCTCAGGATGCGACCCATAGCAGTCGGCCAGGTACCTACTTACTGCTAGGCGAATAGGAGCAGCAGGTGTTAGGAAACATGCCTAGCGTCTTTACCTGCCTCAGGCTCTAACCCGAACTCTCCGGTTGTTAGTCGAAGACGCTTTCACAGATGTTTAGTTGGTTTATCAGGTTACAAGCATATCGACTACACGAGGGTCATTAAGTCTACATACCTCCTGTACACTACCTGTCAAGAATACTTTAATCCTAATTACTGAAACTGAGGTAAACTGTTAGGTACTTTTTGGAAATCAATTCGTTAGGTGCTTTTTGGAGTTCAGTTCGTTAGGTACTTCCTGGAGCTCAATTCGTTAGGTACTTTCTGGAGCTCATTTCATTAAGTACTTCCTAGAGTTCAAGTCATTAGGTACTTTATCTGAAGACGTTTCGCCAACCAGTGACGAAACGTCTACAAATAAAGATACCCAATTGTTACCAATGGGTCTTGTTCATCAATTTCCTGTAGGTCCCATCCATGGGGAGATTTTTATAGCCTCATTCATGGGGATACCATTTACCTGAGATACTGTACTGATTAAAACTGATACCAGCATTGACCAACCTTCTTTCTGGGTTCAAAACGTCGTAATGACGGCAGTAGAGAAGAAAACATACCTTGTAAAACGTACTTTTTTTTAATGGTAACAATGTTTCGCTCTGTGAAGAGCTTTCTTAGTTATCAATAATAATAAAAATAATAAAAATAATAATAATAATAATAATAATAATATTATTATTAATTATTTTATTAACACACTGGCCTTCTCCGACCAAGGCAGGGTGGTCCGAAAAAGAAAAACTTTCATCATTTTTCATTCCATCACTGTCTTGCCAGAGGTGTGCTTACACTACAGTTATAAAACTGCAACATTAACACCCCTCCTTCAGAGTGCAGACACTGTACTTCCCATCTCCAGGACTCAGGTCCGGCCTGCCGGGTTCCTTGAATCCCTTAATAAATGTTACCTTGCTCATACTCCAACAGCACGTAAAGTCCTAAAAACCATTTGTCTCCATTCGCTCCTATCTAACAAGCTCTCGCATGCTTGCTGGAAGTCAAAGCCCTTCGCACACAAAACCTCCCTTACCTCCTCCCTTCAACGTTTTCTAGGCCGTCCCCTAACCCGCCTTCCTTCCACTGCAGATTTACACACTCACGAAGTCATTCTGTTTTGTTCCACCCCCTCTATATGTCTGAACCACCTCAACCCCTCCTCAGCCCTCTCTATAATAGTTTTGGTAATCCCGCACCTCTTCCTAATTCCCAAACTACAAATTCTTTGCATTATATTCACACCACATACATCTCCACTACCTCCAGCCTTTTCCTTGTTGCAACATTCATCACCCATGCTTCACACCCATATAATAAGGGCGCTCTTATAACTATACTCTCATACATTGCCCTCTTTGCTTCCATGGACAAAGTTCTTTGTCTCCACAGACTCCTAAGTGCACCGCTCACCTTTTTCACCTCATTAATTCTATGATTCACCTCATCTTTCATAGACGCATCTACTGACACATCCACTCCTACATATTTGAATACATTCACCCCCTCCATACTCTCTCCTTCCAATCTGATATCCAGTCTTTCGTCACCTATTTTTTTTTGTTATCCTCATCAGCTTACTCTTTCCTATTCTCACTTTTAATTTTCTTCTTTTACATACCCTACCAAACTCATCCACCAACCTCTGCAACTTCTCTTCAGAATCTCACAAAAGCACAGTGTCATCAGCAAAGAGAAACTGTGACAACTCCCTCTTTATGTGTAATTATCTTTTAACTCCACGCCTCTTGCCTAGACCCTCGCATTTACTTCTCTTACAACCCCATCTATAAATATATTAAACAACCATGGTGACATCACATATCCTTGTCTAAGGCCTACTTTTACTGGGAAATAATCTCCGTCTTTCCTACATACTCTAACTTGAGCCTCACTATCCTCGTAAAAACTCTTCACTGCTTTCAGTAACCTACCTCCTATACCATACACCTCCTATACCATACACCTGCAACATCTGCCACATTGCCCCCCTATCCACCCTGTCATACGCCTTTTCCAAATCCATAATTGAAATAAAAACCTATTTACCCTTATCTAAATACTGTTCACTTACATGTTTCATGTAAACACTTGGTGAACACACCCCCTATCTTTCCTAAAGCCTC
>NC_091292.1:11950693-11970693 GCF_038502225.1 Cherax quadricarinatus | reverse complement strand
CATCAGCCAGAGCACCGCACGGTGACGTCAGCCGACCCACGCGTGACGTCGGCAAGCCACGACGGTGCTCAGCCAGGCACCGCACGAGTGAAGCGTCAGCCAGACACCGCACGGTAACGTCAGCCAGGACCCACGGTAACGTCAGCCAGACACGCACGAGTGGACATCAGCCAAGACATCCACGGTGAACGTCAGCAAGACATCGCACGGTAACATCAGCCAAAACCCACGGTAACAGGCAAAGACACCCACGGTAACGTCAGGCACCACGCATGGTAACGTCAAGGACATCGCACGGTAGTCATCAGCAACTCGCACGGTAACAGCGAGCACCGCACGGTGAACATCAGCCGACGCCGCATGGTAACGTCAGCCAGACATCGCACGGTGAACGTCGAGCCAGGCACCGCACGGTGGCAAGAACCAGACATCGCACGGTAACGTCACCAGCACCGCACGGTAACGGCAGCCGAGCACCGCACGGTGACGTCAGCGCAGGCCCGCGGTGGCAAAACCGACATCGCACAGTGGCGCAATAGGCATCGCACGGTGGCATCAGCCGAGACATCACACGGTAACGTCAGCCAGAGCATCCACGGTGACGTCATGAGACACCACTGAGAGCATCAGCAGAGCACCGCACGGTGAGCATCGGTGAACAGACGCACGGTGACGCGCAGCCAGACGCCGCACGTGAACAGCAAACACCCACGGTAACAACAGCAAACACCCATAGTAACAGACAGCAAGAGCACCCACGTAACAACAGCAAAGCATCACACGGTAACGAGCAGCAAACACCACACAGTAACATCAGCAAAAACCACACAGTAACATCAGCAAACACCCACGGTAACAACGGCAAGACACCACGAGTAACAGCCAGAACACCACACAGTAACATCAGCAAACACCACACAGTAACATCAGCAAACACCACACAGTAACATCAGCAAACATCACACAGTAACATCAGCAAACATCACACAGTAACATCAGCAAACATCACACAGTAACATCAGCAAACACCACACAGTAACATCAGCAAGAGCACCCACGAGTAAGCAACCAGCACACATCACAGAACAAGCAGCGACCCACTAACATCAGCAGAGCATCCACAGTAACCAACCATGAGCACCACACGTAACGACACCAGAGCGACACACGGTAACATCAGCCAACACCACACCTAACTCAGCAAGACATCGCACAGTGACGACAGCCGACACCACACAGTAACAACAGCAAACACCACACAGTAACATCAGCAAACATCACACAGTAACAACAGCAAACATCACACAGTAACAACAGCAAACATCACACAGTAACATCAGTAAGCACCACACAATAACAAAAGCAAAAACCACACAGTATCAGCACTAAATATCACACATGAACAACACTAAATCACCCTGGAACATCACTAAACATCCAATAGCAACATCATCAAACATCACACAGCAGTACCACTAAACACTTCACAGTAACATCACTAAACATCCCACAGCAACATCACCAATCACACAGCAGTACCACTAAACACTACACAGTAACATCACTAAACATCCCACAGCAACATCACCAATCACACAGCAGTACCACTAAAAGCACTACGAGTATCACTAGAACGTCACAGCGCAACGCAGATATCCGCACGCAGCACTGCCAAGGCCCTCAGCAGCCTGCCAGACGTCGCACGCAACACCGCCAGACGTTCCGCAGCACTGCCGAGCGTTGCACAAGCACTGCCAGGCGTTTCCATGAGCGCCCCAGAGCGTCACGCAGCGCAGACGTTCTGCAGTGGCACTGCCAGGCAATCGCACGGCAGCACCACGACGTTCCCGCAGCACTGCCAGATGTTACCGGAGACGGCACTGCCGGCTCAGGCAGCACCACCAGAGCGTTTCACGCAGCACCGCAGCGTCGCAGCAACAACGCTGCCAGAGCATCGCACGCGCCGCAGACGTTTCCGCGCAATGCCCCAGACGTCACAGCACGTTGCCGACGTCGCACGTGCACGCTGCCAGACATCCGCAGCAGCACTCAGGCTCCACAGCGGAGAACTCCAGGCATCCACGGGACCTGCCAGACATCCGCAGCAACGTTGCCAAAATCGCACGCGGCGCTGCCGACGTTCACAGCAGCACTGCCAGACGTTCACGAGCAACGTTGCCAAACATCCACTGCGGCGCTGCCAGGCGTCGCCAGCAAGCGTTACCAGGCATCCACGGCAACGTTGCCAGACATCGCACGAAACCACCAGGCATCAGACAGCAACACCCCAGGCGTTCCACAGCAACATTCACCAGACATCGCACAGCACGTTACCAGACATCACACGAAACACCGCCAACATCGCACGAGTAACACCGCAAACATCGCACGGCAACGTTGCCGACATCGCACGGTAACACCGCAGGCATCGCACAGCACGCTATCAGACATCCACGCAACGTTGCCAAACGTTCCGCAGCAACTTGCCGCCCACGTCACAGCACATTAAAAAACATCACGACGCATGACATCACACAGAGCACCACCAGGCATCGCACGGAACGCCGCAACTGCACGCGCACAGCTTTCCAAGACGCACGTACCACCAGCAGCACTCGCAAGGCGGAACCGCAGACATCGCACGCAACGTGCCAACGTTCCGGCAACTTCCAACGTCGCACGGCAACGTTCCGACACCCGCAGAGCCCGCAGGCATCCACGCAGCACGACCACCACCATCACCACAGCACCACCCAAGACATCACCGGCAACCCGCCAGACGTCGGGCACCGGCCCACACGGCTGCCAGAGCGTCGCACAACCAACGCACGCAAGACGTCGCACGCAACGCCCAAAGGGCGTCCACGCCACCAGCGCCCGCACCAGCGCCGCCGACGTCGCACGGCACCAGAGCGTCGCACGGCGAGCGCCGCAGGCGTCACGCAGCGCGCCCCCAGGCGTCGCACAGCAGCGCCGCAGACGCACACACGCCCCCAGGCGTCGCACAGCCGCCGCAGGCGTCGCGACGCACCGCGTCGCACGGCAGCGCCGCTGAGCGCCCACGGGCCCCAGCGTCGCACGGGGCGCCGCAGGCGTCGCACGGCAGCGCCGCGGGCGCCCACACGGCGCCGCGACGCCCTGGCACCGCCGGCATCGCACAACAGCCCCCAGGACGCCCCAGCAGCCCGCTGGACGCCCGCAAGACGCCGCAGCTCCACGGCACGCCCAGGCGTCACTGCAGCGCCGCGGGCGTCGCACAACAGCGCCCCGGGCGTCGCACAACAGCGCCGCGACGTCCGCACCAACGCCGCGGCTCGCACCCACTGAGCGTCGCACACCGCCGCCGTCGCACGGCAAGCCCCTGGCGTCACGACAACCCCCACTAAGGCGCCCACGCAGCGCCGCAGACGTCGCCACAAGCGTCCGCCAGCAGCACCGCCTAGACTCACCAGCACGCCCTAGACTCACTGACCCGCGAACGTCGCCGAAAACCAGAGCACCCACGCAGCCCACTAAACGTCCACAGAAACACCACAGCCAACACCCCAACCCCCAAAAAGCCCAAATCCAAAACACCACTGGCACGCAGCAACGCACCCAGCATCACGGGCCCCCCTAGGCAATCGCACGCGACACCAGCCAAACCCCACGCCGCAAACGTCACACACCCCACCAGGCGTCGCATCACACAGAAACACCACCAAACATCACACAGCAACACCACCAAACATCACACAACACCACCAAACATCACACAGCAACACCACCAAACATCACACAGCAACACCACCAAACATCACACAGCAACACCACCAAACATCACACAGCAACACCACTAAACATCACACAACAACACCACCAAACATCACACAACAACACCACCAAACATCACACAACAACACCACCAAACATCACACAACAACACCACCAAACATCACACAACAACACCACCAAACATCACACAACACCACTAAACATCACACAGCAACACCACCAAACATCACACAACACCACCAAACATCACACAGCAACACCACTAAACATCACACAACACCACCAAACATCACACAACACCACTAAACATCACACAACACCACTAAACATCACACAAGACCACCACTAAACATCACACAACACCACCAAACATCACACAGCAACACCACCAAACATCACACAGACACATAGGGGAATAAAAAAAATAAAAAAAAATAAATATACTTCCCTCAGTTATTACGTAGTCACATAACAGAAATTAATTATAATAACGAAGTTATTACGGCTCAAAAGTTCTCGTTGACAAAATTACCGTCAATTGTTAGAAATATTATTTTTCTGTATGTACAACGAATTCACTAACTTCGCGGTTCTAGTGACGTTATAATGTAACACTGGAGGGAAAGAAAGGTAATTACGATGCCAATTGTTTGTTGTTACATTACGTGAATACAGTAATGGTATATAATGCCGGCAAGTTGATAATTGAGACGTGTGCAACAGTTAGGGATCTTTATATAGAAATGTTCCGCCTCCACGGTAGGCTTCCTCAGTCGAGTACACAGGAGGTAGCAGAAACGGTCGAATTTGTTTTATGCAAAGTTATGTTATTTAATTAATTAAAAAATGTATTTAAATGATTCTCTCTTTCTTTCTCTCTTTCTTTCTCTCTCTCTCTCTCTCTCTCTCTCTCTCTCTCTCTCTCTATCTTTTAGAATCATGCAGACAGTATTTTCTAAGCTATCTGTCTATGAAGATACTACCACCATCACCACCACTACCACCATCACCACCACTACCAGCATCATCACCGCTACCACCACTACTACCACTTCCATCACCATCACCACTATCATCATCACCATCACCACTATCATCATCACCACCACTACCATCATCGCCACCACTACCAGCATTATCACCGCTACTACCAGCACCACCACCGCCACCAGCATCAACACCAGCACCACCAGCACCAACACCACCAACACCACTAACACCACCACCAACACCACCAGCACCACCAACACCACAATCATCAACACCAACACCACCAACACCACCACCACGAACACCACCACCACCACCACGAACACCACCACCACTAGCACCACCAACACCACCACCACCACCACCAACACCACCACTAACACCACCACCACCACCGGCCAACAACCCCTACGCTGTTGTCTAACGGGATTCACTAACCACCAACTGCTCCTCCACACTAAAAATATCTGTCATACTGAACGAGTTCTTCCTGCAAGCTTGACGACCAACATTATATTACTGCCCCTCTAAATGATTGTATTTAAAATTGTTGTATAGTGTTAATGAAGAAGTCTCTCTCTCTCTCTCTCTCTCTCTCTCTCTCTCTCTCTCTCTCTCTCTCTCTCACATGTTGATTTATTACAAAACACATGCCACATGGCTGTTTTTTTATATGATGGATGGAGCAAGAATGTGATAAGTGTGTGTGTGTGTGTGTGTGTGTGTGTGTGTGTGTGTGTGTGTACTCACCTAATTGTGGTTACAGGGGTCGATTCATAGACACTGTGTGTGTGTGTGTGTGTGTGTGTGTGTGTGTGTGTGTGTGTGTGTGTGTGTGTGTGTGTGTGTGTGTGTGTGTGTGTATCTGTGTGTGTGTACTCACCTAATTGTGGTTACAGGGGTCGATTCATAGCTCCTGTGTGTGTGTGTGTGTGTGTGTGTGTGTGTGTGTGTGTGTGTGTGTGTGTGTGTGAACAAATCAACAAATATGGCCCTTAGAACAAATCCTCATAGGATTCTATATAACAGGAAACTATCAGGAGAAAAACTTACACGGAGAACAAGCGATAACCAAACGAACGAGACGAAGAACAAGGAGACAGCACACGCGAAGAACAAGGCGACAGCACACACGAAGAACAAGGCGACAGCACACACGAAGAACAAGGCGACAGCACACACGAAGAACAAGGCGGCAGCACATACGAAGAACAAGGCGACAGCACACATGAAGAACAAGGCGACAGCACACACGAAGAACAAGGCGACAGCACACACGAAGAACAAGGCGACAGCACACACGAAGAACAAGGCGACGGCACACACGAAGAACAAGGCGACAGCACACACGAAGAACAAGGCGACAGCACACGCGAAGAACAAGGCGACAGCACACACGAAGAACAAGGCGACAGCACACACGAAGAACAAGGCGACAACACACACGAAGAACAAGGCGACAGCACACACGAAGAACAAGGCGACAGCATACACGAAGAACAAGGCGACAGCACACACGAAGAACAAGGCGACAGCATACACGAAGAACAAGGCGACAGCACACACGAAGAACAAGGCGACAGCACACACGAAGAACAAGGCGACAGCACACACGAAGAACAAGGCGACAGTACACACGAAGAGCAAGGCGACAGTACACACGAAGAACAAGGCGACAGCACACACGAAGAACAAGGCGACAGTACACACGAAGAGCAAGGCGACGGCACACACGAAGAACAAGGCGACAGTACACACGAAGAGCAAGGCGACAGTACACACGAAGAGCAAGGCGACAGTACACACGAAGAACAAGGCGACAGCACACACGAAGAACAAGGCGACAGCACACACGAAGAACAAGGCGACAGCACACACGAAGAGCAAGGCGACAGTACACACGAAGAGCAAGGCGACAGTACACACGAAGAACAAGGCGACAGCACACACGAAGAACAAGGCGACAGTACACACGAAGAGCAAGGCGACGGCACACACGAAGAACAAGGCGACAGCACACACGAAGAACAGACAGCTATATTAAACTAACAAACCTCGAGCGTGTACACGGAAAAATCACTATATAAAAAATAACAGATTTATTCACGCTACATAAAAAAAACAGATTTATTCACGCTACTTTTAAAAAAATAACAGATTTATTCACGCTACATAAGAAAATAGCAGATTTATTCACGTAAGACATTATGATCAGCGTCAGTCTTTAATCAAGTCATTTGTGATAACCAACAATTTTTTCCAAGTCTGGTAATGCCGTCTTGGTGAAGCTCTAAAGTCTGAACAGTGAAACAAGACTTGAAGCTCTTCATAGAGTGATAAAGCTGATAAAGCTGATAAAGCTTCACCCAGTGAGACACAAGGCTTGATAAAGCTGTACGCAAATTGAAACATGACTTAAAGCTCTACTCAGAGTGAAACATGGCATCATAAAACTTTCCACTTAAGGAAACATGACTTGATAAAGCTCTACACAGTGAAACATAACTAGATAAAGCTCTACACAAAATAAAACAGAATGGGATAAAGCTTTACATAAAGTAAAACATGACTTAAAAAGCTCTTTACACAGTGAAACATGACTTGGTAATTTATTCTACCCAGAGTGAAACATGATGTGATAGAACAGAGTGAAACGTGCCTTGATAAAGCTCTATACAGGGAGAAATATGTCTTGATAAAGCTCTACACGGAATAAAATGTGACTATATAAAGCTCCACACAGAGTGAAACATGATTCGATAAATCAGTGTTCCTAAAATATGTGTATTCTGTTACTAGAATAGGTTTATTCAGTGTTCCAAGAAGAGGTTTATTCAGCAATGTATTTTGCAATGTATTCTGCAGTTTCATACTCATTTGACCTCATTTGCAGCGGACTTTCACGGCGTCAATTCCCATCTTCAGAATCCTACACACGACGTACAACAATGAGAAAGACGTGAAAGGCAAAATGTCCTAGTGGAAATGTAAGTTGAGTAGGAAGACACTTGCCATCTGTGAGACACGAACAAAAACAAGGGAGAGAAATGATAACAGTATGTCAATGAAAGTCATCAATAAAAGATATCTGGAAAGGTTTTTATAAATAGCTTTCAACTCCTGCAATATAGTTTAGGGGTAGGTTAATTAGCGTCATTATTAATAATAATATTCATGGGGATAAAGTATGATTGATGGACTGATTTTATCGACTCCGGTCTGAGGGATTGATTACCTCAAACTCCTTCTGATCTTCACTGTGTGCCGAAACGTTTCCACAATAGAGATACCCAAGTGTTGCACATGTGTCTAATTTACCAACTTGTCGGTTCTCTGAACCATTTATCTATACGATTGGTAATTAACTATTTGTAGCCACAGCAGCAGTGCTATGCTTGCCGTGTCCCATTTTCATTAATTTACCCATCAACTTTTCCTCGAATACCAATGGTTGAAGCGCCTGCTACAGCCTCTTATAATCCATTCCATAATAAATGGAAGTCAGTGGACGCATTTGCAGCGTTCGAATACATGTTTTGGCAAAGTTTCGCCCTTGGGAAGCTTTATTATACTTTGATAAAGGATTATTCATGGCTAAATAATACGAATAGCATTTGCATACTCGGTATGTGCACAAATCAGACCGAAATGTTTTGTAACATCTGCTGAAGAGGATTCCAGAAGGGGATCGAAACATGCAGATCACTTAATCTGAGTTTCTGTCTCCATGTGGGTTATTATTGAGCTTTGACAAGTGTACATTACAATTAGCTATCTATATATATATATATATATATATATATATATATATATATATATATATATATATATATATATATATATATATATATATATATATATATATATATATATATTTATATATATATGCACGCACACACACACACACATACACACACAGACACACACAGACACACACACACACACACCCTGACACACTTCCCCAGAGCTCCATGACCAAAACAACAAGCAAACAACAAACAAAGCTCTGACCACAAAGAACCGTTCCTCGTAACGTAACAGGAACAGGTATATATATATTTTTTCTCAGTGTTTCTATTATACTTATCTATCTTGTGGTCATCCTAGCTATATCTCTTTTCATCCATCTTAACCCACATTTATAAACAGATACACACACACACATAATATATATATATATATATATATATATATATATATATATATATATATATATATATATATATATATATAATATATATATTTAATACATTTATTGTAGAAAAAAATGCAAGATATAAAAGACAAGTTTACAGATTTAATCTCAATCACCTTCAGTGGGAAACAGCATTGAAACCAGACAAGATCTAATTAATTAATACAACAGAGTTCCGGCAGCAACGAAACGATAGTAAAGTTATAATACAAGTACATAGCCACACATACACACACATACACACACGCACACACACACACACATATATACACACACACATACACACATACACACACACACACACACACACACACACACACACACACACACACACACACACACACACACACACACACATACACACATACACACATACACACATACACACATACACACAGGGATCTGGACAGGCTGCAGACCTGGTCCAGCAATTGGCTCCTGGAGTTCAATCCCACCAAGTGCAAAGTCATGAAGATTGGGGAAGGGCAAAGAAGACCGCAGACGGAGTACAGTCTAGGGGGCCAGAGACTACAAACTGAGGAAAAAGATCTTGGGGTGAGTATAACACCAGGCACATCTCCTGAAGCGCACATCAACCAAATAACTGCTGCAGCATATGGGCGCCTGGCAAACCTCAGAACAGCATTCCGACATCTAAATAAGGAATCGTTCAGGACCCTGTACACCGTGTACGTTAGGCCCATATTGGAGTATGCGGCACCAGTTTGGAACCCATACCTAGCCAAGCACGTAAAGAAACTAGAGAAAGTGCAAAGATTTGCAACAAGACTAGTCCCAGAGCTAAGAGGTATGTCCTACGAGGAAAGGTTAAGGGAAATCAACCTGACGACACTGGAGGACAGGAGAGATAGGGGGGACATGATAACGACTTACAAAATACTGAGAGGTGGACAAAGACAGGATGTTCCAGAGACCGGACACAGCAACAAGGGGACACAGTTGGAAGATGAAAACACAGATGAATCACAGGAATTTTAGGAAGTATTTCTTCAGCAATAGAGTAGTCAGTAAGTGGAATAGTTTAGGAAGCGATGTAGTGGAGGCAGGCAAGATCCATACATAGCTTTAAGAAGAGGTATAATAAAGCTCATGGAGCAGGAAGAGTGACCTAGTAGCGACCAGTGAAGAGGCGGGGCCAGGAGCTGTGACTCGACCCCTGCAACCACAACTAGGTGAGTACACACACACACACACACACACACACACACAGGAGGTAGGAACCATACATAATTTTAAGATAAGGTATGATAAACCTCATGGAGCAGGGAGAGGGAGGACCCAGTAGCGACCAGTGAAGAGGTAGGGCCAGGAGCTGAGTCTCGATCCCTGCAACCACAATTAGGTGAGCACCCTTTGATGTTAATTAATACTCAAAACAGGCCAAGTATCTATCGACAAGCGTCGTTGATAATTGGCAACTAACACACTGTGAAAAGTTCTGGAGAAGATTGTAAGGTAGCTCATATTAGACCACTTGAAGAGAGGATTCTTATTCTTTTACAGAAATCCAGCAAGAAATTAGGGATGGAAAATCTTGCGCATTGGTACTCTGTGACAGAGTCTCAAGGATAAAGGAAGAAAGACAAGATTGCGTTAATTACATCTTCTTTGACTGGAAGAAAGCATCTGAGATCCATCCAAGTGATTAACTGAGTGAACAAGGCTAAAATGCAGAGTGCTCCAGTGGGTCAGGGAGTACCTGACTGACAGAACTCAGAAAGCAATAGTAAGGGATGAGACATCAAATTGCGAGAGAGTAAACAGCGTTGTTCCGCAAGGTGTAGTATTTGGGTCGCTACTGTTTATAATATACCTGAATGACCAACCAGATGGGATTGCGATGATGTAAAACTAATGAGAAGAATTAAAACAAAAAAGGAAAGTGATTACTTCAGCAGCCTGCAGAAGAGGTCAAGCAGATGCATCGTCATGCGATTTGGAAAAGGCAGACTGGATGCGGAGTACAGAATGGAAGGAAAGAAACTGCAGATATTAGAGAGGAATGAATCTTGGGTAAGAATAACACCAGACATATGACCAAAATTACAGATTAACCGCATAACGTCAGTGGCATATGGAAGATTAGCAAACCTCAAAACAGCATTCAGAACAATGAACAAAGAATACTCCAGACTTTTATATACAACCTATGTTGAGTCAATCACCGAGAACTCAGCCCCCAGCATGGAGTCCCACGCCTGCTCAAGCACTTGCAGAAGTTTGGAATGGTCATAATGTTTGCAACCAGGCTAGATCCAGAACTGAGGACGATACACTTTGAGGAGAGGTTGAAGGAACTGACCCTGACAACCTTGGTAGAGAGAAGGACACTGAAAGAAAGGATTATGAGAAACAAAACCTTAAAAGGAACTGAGTGGGCACACAGAGACAGACTTACAATTAACAGAGTCATAGTCTAAGGGAATCAGGTGGAAGCTGAAAAAAACTCGAATGAGTTATGATATGAAGAAGTATTTATTTAGTCTCAGGGTACTTAGAATGTGGAATGACTTGGATGAGGCAGTGATCAAGACATCTTAACATAAAGCTTCAAGAGTAGATATGATAATACAGAAGAGGCCAGGAATCAGTGATGTTGATCAAAGTAGTCTAGGAGGCGGGGCCAGGAGCTAAATCTCGACCCCGGCAAACACAACTCGTTGAGTAACACACACACACACACACACACACACACACACACACACACACACACAATTATTAACCCATCATTCGCCAAACACTCAAGCTGTGAGTGTGTGGTAAAAAAAAATATTTACAAGTACCTTTTGTTTTCACGCGCACCGGAAACCCAACAGAAACGTCAGGCGACCACAAGAAAAACACAGGCAAGCTCACGCAGACACACATGTACATACAGACACGCACCTTACACACACAGCACACACACACACACACACACACACACACACACACACACACACTCATTTCAGCTAAGTGGTATAAGTGTACGGCTTCCTGTTGTATCCGTGACAGGGTAGTAATGGATCAGAATGACAAATACAGTACCACTAACTTGCGAGTGAGATTACAGGCATCATAAAGGCAGATAACATATACAGTATGAGTGATATGCATGGCGGAGGTTATCTTTTGTATATCCGTGATCACTCAGGCTGTTCGTGCTCGCTACGCGCAGTCTCACGGAGGAACCAGAGGCCAGCTGATCAGGAGGTTTTTGAGAACCATATTGAGCTCTATCTTAAAAAAAATTCGTCTAAAGGCAATTGTCTAATATATTTGAGAGGAAGGTTAGGTTAGGTTAGGTTAGGTTAGGATAAGTAGGTTTCTCAGGAAACAGAACAAGTACTCCCTGACGCGGGTCTCAGACATATGATGACCTGCAGTTGGAGCTTTCGGTCATCTGGCCGAGGCCTTCCGCTGGCTTACTCTTCCACCCCTTCAAAAATTATGGTTGTAATTATTTATATACATTGTGCCCATAAGAGTTTCTCATCTGAATTTAACCAAATGCAGTTTGACAGTTCTGAGAGTAATACAGAGTGTTTCAAAATGAAGGACCCATTTTCAAAGCAGTTTACTTTGAAACTTTTTTATTTTTTGAAACACTCTGTATTATACCCTGTATTACTGTATTATACCCTGTATTATACCCTGTATTACTGTATTATACCCTGTATTATACCCTGTATTACACCCTGTATTATACCCTGTATTACACCCTGTATTATACACTGTATTATACCCTGCATTATAACCTGTAATATACCCTGTATTATACCCTGTATTATACCCTGTATTATACCCAGTATTACACCCTGTATTATACCCTGTATTATACCCTGTATTACACCCTGTATTATACCCTGTATTATACCCTGTATTATACCCTGTATTATATCCTGTATTATACCCTGTATTATAACCTGTATTATACCCTGTATTATACCCTGTATTATACCCTGTATTATACCCTGTATTACACCCTGTATTACACCCTGTATTACACCCTGTATTATACCCTATATTACACCCTGTATTATACCCTGTATTATACCCTGTATTATACCCTGTATTATACCCTGTATTATACCCTGTATTATACCCTATATTATAACCTATATTACACCCTGTATTATACCCTGTATTATACCCTATATTACACCCTGTATTATACCCTATATTACACCCTGTATTATACCCAATATTACACCCTGTATTATACCCTATATTACACCCTGTATTATACCCTGTATTATACTCTATATTACACCCTGTATTATACCCTGTATTATACCCTGTATTATACCCTATATTACACCCTGTATTATACCCTGTATTATACCCTGTATTACACCCTGTATTATACCCTGTATTATACCCTGTATTATACCCTATATTACACCCTGTATTACACCCTGTATTATACCCTGTATTATATCCTGTATTATACCCTGTATTATACCCTGTATTATACCCTGTATTATACCCTATATTACACCCTGTATTACACCCTGTATTATATCCTGTATTATAACCTGTATTACACCCTGTATTATACCCTGTATTATACCCTGTATTATATCCTGTATTATACCCTGTATTATACCCTGTATTATATCCTGTATTATATCCTGTATTATACCCTGTATTATATCCTGTATTATACCCTGTATTATATCCTGTATTATACCCTGTATTATACCCTGTATTATACCCTATATTATACCCTATATTACACCCTGTATTATGGTTACCTGAGGAGTTCCTTGCCTCTCTTTTGCTGTTCGGCAAGATTTTTACATCAGTCCGGCCAGAGCATCAGACGGAGGATCAAGCCTCTACCACTCCAGCTGAATGACCCACAGTGGTTTAGAGCTTCACATAGCATAATTTCCGCTCTAAGTGAGGAATACACCGCAGTGACATCATATTAAGAGGGGGTAGTGATGTCAATCAGTGTAGTGATGTTAGTCATCAGGGTAGCGATGTCATCAGTGTAGTGATGGCAGTCATCAAGGGCAATGATGTCAGTCATCAAGGTAGTGTTGTCAGTAATCAGGGGTAATGATGTCAGTAATCAGGGGTAATGATGTCAGTCATCAAGGGTAGTGATGACAACCATCATGGTAGTGATTTCAGTCATCAGGGGTAGTGATGTCAGTCATCAGGGGTAGTGATGTCAACCATCAAGGTAGTGATTTCAGTCATCAGGGGTAGTGATGTCAATCATCAGGGGTAGTGATGTCAGTCATCAGGGGTAGTGATGTCAGTCATCAGGGGTAGTGATGTCAATCATCAGGGGTAGTGATGTCAATCATCAGGGGTAGTGATGTCACTAAGGTCTGGGTAGTATCACGTGCTTTAATAAGGAAAGTATCTTACATAAAAGTAGTAATATTACAGATACCAGTTTGGAAAGTACCTCACAGTAAAGAAAGTACCTCACAGTAAAGAAAGTGCTTCACAGTAAAGAAAGTACTTCACAGTAAAGAAAGTACCTCACAGTAAAGAAAGTACTTCACAGTAAAGAAAGTACCTCACAGTAAAGAAAGTACTTCACAGTAAAGAAAGTACTTCACAGTAAAGAAAGTACCTCACAGTAAAGAAAGTACTTCACAGTAAAGAAAGTACTTCACAGTAAAGAAAGTACCTCACAGTAAAGAAAGTACTTCACAGTAAAGAAAGTACTTCACAGTAAAGAAAGTACTTCACAGTAAAGAAAGTACCTCACAGTAAAGAAAGTACTTCACAGTAAAGAAAGTACCTCACAGTAAAGAAAGTACTTCACAGTAAAGAAAGTACTTCACAGTAAAGAAAGTACCTCACAGTAAAGAAAGTACTTCACAGTAAAGAAAGTACTTCACAGTAAAGAAAGTACTTCACAGTAAAGAAAGTACCTCACAGTAAAGAAAGTACTTCACAGTAAAGAAAGTACCTCACAGTAAAGAAAGTACTTCACAGTAAAGAAAGTACCTCACAGTAAAGAAAGTACTTCACAGCAAAGAAAGTACCTCACAGTAAAGAAAGTATTTCACATTAAAGAAAGTACCTCACAGTAAAGAAAGTACTTCACAGTAAAGAAAGTACTTCACAGTAAAGAAAGTACTTCACAGTAAAGAAAGTACCTCACAGTAAAGAAAGTACTTCACAGTAAAGAAAGTACCTCACAGTAAAGAAAGTACTTCACAGTAAAGAAAGTACCTCACAGTAAAGAAAGTACTTCACAGTAAAGAAAGTACCTCACAGTAAAGAAAGTACTTCACAGTAAAGAAAGTACTTCACAGTAAAGAAAGTACTTCACAGTAAAGAAAGTTCTTCACAGTAAAGAAAGTGCCCCAAAGTATGGAAAGTACCTCACAGTAAGTAAAGTATTTCACAGTCAGGAAAGTACCTTACAATAAGAAAAGTATTTTACACAGTAAGGAAAGTACCTCCCAGTCAGGAAAGTACCTTACATGAGGGTAGTAATGTCACAGAATTGAGGAGGGAAAGTAACGGTTAGCAAGTTACTTAATTACTGATGCAGACCACCAACACCACCACCACCACCACCACCAACACCAACACCAACACCACCACCACTATCACCACCACCACCATCACCACCAAATCACAGTGGGAACTGGAGGAATAAACTAGTTGCCTCTGCCATTTGTGCCTAATTGTAAGGTTGACTTTCTGATTGTCTGTCTGAATATCTGACTAGCTGTCTATCTGAATAACTGAATGATTGGCTATCTGCCAGGCTTATTATCTTTCTGATCAACCCATAATCTAAGCTGGCCCACTGTCTCGTTTCCAGTCTGTCTTACTCTCTAATTAGTTGTATGGCTTGCTGACTGACTGTTTAGCTGGCTGTCTGGCTACATGACTGGCAAGCTGGTTGTTCCCGCTAGCATGTTCGAGTCCCGTTACGAGCCCAAACAGCGCCTCGTCAGCGGATAATGGGTTGTAAGCTAGCCGCAGCGGCTATGAGGAATCCGTCTGTTAATGGGCCGTCTGTTTTTTTGTGCCCCCTCGCTTTCTCTCCCTCTAAGAAACTAAAACAGTACGCCGAAGAACGCGGCTCGGCAAGTCTCCATTCAAAGCGAGGGACAACGGTCCCTCTGAAACCGCTTGCGGCGATAATTCTCCGTGGAGGGTGTAATTGGCCCTCCAAGTACCGTTAGTAGGTAAAGACAGTCCAAACTGTGCATTATGAAGCCAAGAGTCAGCCGTTCAACTCCGTGTTGACTGAGAAAGCGTACTTGCCGAGTCATTTGTGCCTCTAACACTGTCTCGTAGATACTTGATAACCCAGACCCGTTTTCTTTCTTTTTTTCCCTCGAGGAGGAGCGAAGCGGCCATTATCTTTTTTTTTTATTCCTGTTTATGTTGTGTCTGACACAGGGAAGAACAAATGTTTATTGGAGGAAGTTTTTTTTTTCTTTTTTTTTTTTGGTGCGGCCAGGTATCGTGAAAAGGGGTTACATTACTTCAGATATATATATATATATATATATATATATATATATATATATATATATATATATATATATATATATATATATATATATATATATGACATTCTCTTTTTCTTTGCTGTGACTGTAACCTGGATGAGAGGAGGTTCGCAAACTGTTCCAGGTAACCCTAGGATCCAGCGGGAGCTTGATGGAGTTCCGCGGGTCACTTTATGAGACTGAGGAGGGAGAGAGAGATGTATGATGAAATATTTTCAATTGGCGTCTGACGGCTCTTTCATCTGTAATAGGAAACTGGGGCCAATTTTGTCAATAATCGCTAGTCTGATTTTGCAGAGTTATCTACAGTTTGTGGTTTAGTTTTAGGTTTGCCATAGTTTAACGAAGCAATATTACTCTCAGATGAACGTATTAATATTATTATCATTATTATTATTATTATTATTGTAAATTATTAATGATGTCTTTATTTCAAACGATATCATTGTTTGATCCTTATTTTGGTGGACAAAAGCTACCTATAAATTAGACAAAAATGACGCTCCCTCAACATGGATCGTTCGCTACAAACTGGCAAACTTACAGTTGAAGACAGACAAAAGTGAAAACAATAAACGGGAAACAAACTGAAGTGCTGTTACCTCATCTAGGTTGTCTCTCTGTTCAAATACATTTACTGATGGCGCGGTAACTATGGTAGGAAAAATGTCAGGTGCTATGGCAAGCATACACTATATAGCATTACATAGTGAGCATAGTTATTGTCATCATCGTCATGTACTTGCAGTTAAACAAGTGACACAAGACCTAATGTGTTTAATGAGGCAATATCGTTTTTTTTTAATTTGATGGTAGCCAGATATCTAATTCCAGGACGCTCAGTTACGTTGTGTGAAAAAATGGGAAAGTTACGTAGAACAACAACATCGCTGATTCGAAGCGACATTTAATAGTCGTCTCGCGAAGTGTCGGATCGGTTTTACGCGTTGAGGAGAAAAGCTTTTTTTTTTAACCGAGCGCCCTTCTGAACTAGCGCTTAAACAACGCATATGTAATACGGAAGGTAGCATACTAAGTTGATATACCTTTTCCATCTTGATAGACTCAGTGTTCCAGTACAAGGTTTCAGTAATGTAACTAGTTTAACGTTGAGCTGATTAGTTTCTGGATTCAGATATTAGAAGAATAAACTGACGTTGCCACACGAGGCATGAAACATCTCACTGGTTTTACAACAACATACCTCGGCCAGAGAACATTCGAAATCTAAGAAAATAAAAAAAAAAACAAGGTGCGGTGAAAATAGCAATTGAGCTCTGCTTGCAGGTACCATCAATGGAGGTCTGATTGCAGGTACGATCAATTGAGCTCTGTTTGCAGGTACCATCATTTGAGCTCTGCTTGCAGGTTCCATCAATTGAGGTCTGACTGCAGGTACCATCAATTGAGCTCTGTTTGCAGGTACCATCATTTGAGCTCTGCTTGCAGGTTCCATCAATTGAGGTCTGACTGCAGGTACCATCAATTGAGCTCTGCTTGCAGGTACCGTTGAGCTCTGCTTGCGGGTACCATCAATTGAGCTATGCTTGCAGGTACCATCAATTGAGCTCTGCTTGCAGGTACCTTCGGTTGAGCTCTGCTTGCAGGTACCATCAATTGAGGTCTGCTTGCAGGTACCATCATTTGAGCTCTGCTTGCAGGTACCATCATTTGAGGTCTGATTGCAGGTACCATCAATTGAGCTCTGCTTGCAGGCACCATCATTTGAGCTCTGCTTGCAGGTTCCATCAATTGAGGTCTGACTGCAGTTACCATCAATTGAGCTCTGCTTGCAGGTACCATCAATTGAGCTCTGCTTGCAGGTACCTACAGTTGAGGTCTGCTTGCAGGTACCATCAATTGATCTCTGATTGCAGGTACCATCAATTCAGCTCTACCTGCAGGTACCATCAATTGAGCTCTGCTTGCAGGTACCATCAATTGAGCTCTGCTTGCAGGTACCATCAATTGAGCTCTGCTTGCAGGTACCATCAATTGAGCTCTGCTTGCAGGTACCATCAATTGAGCTCTGCTTGCAGGTACCATCTATTGAGCTCTGCTTGCAGGTACCATCAATTGAGCTCTGCTTGCAGGTACCATGAATTGAGCTCTGCTTGCAGGTACCATCAATTGAGCTCTGCTTGCAGGTATCATCAATTGAGCTCTGATTGCAAGTACAATCAATTGAGCTCTGTTTGCAGGTACCATCTATTGAGCTCTGCTTTCAGGTACAATCAATTAAGCTTTACTTGCAGGTACCATCAATTGAGCTCTGCTTGCAGGTACCATCAATTGAGCTCTGCTTGCAGGTACCATCATTTGAGCTCTGCTTGCAGGTACCATTAATTGAGCTCTGCTTGCAGGTACCATCAATTGAGCTCTGCTTGCAGGTACCATCATTTGAGCTCTGCTTGCAGGTACCGTCAGTTGAGGTCTGATTGCACGTACCATCAATTGAGCTCTGCTTGCAGGTACCGTCGATTGAGCTCTGATTGCAGGTACCATCAAATAAGCTCTGCTTGCAGGTACCGTCGATTGAGCTCTGATTGCAGGTACCATCAGCTGAGCACTTTTGCAGGTACCATCAATTGAGCTCTGCTTGCAGGTACCATCAATTAAGCTCTGATTGCAGGTACCATCAATTGAGCTCTGATTGCATGTACCATCATTTGAGCTCTGCTTGCAGGTACCATCAATTGAGTTCTGCTTGCAGGTACCATCAATTGAGCTCTGCTTGCAGGTACCATCAATTGAGCTCTGCTTGCAGGTACCATCAATTAAGCTCTGATTGCAGGTACCATTGAGCTCTGCTTGCAGGTACAATCAATTGAGCTCTGCTTGCAGGTACCAATAATTGAGCTCTGCTTGCAGGTACCATCAATTGAGCTCTGCTTGCAGGTACCATCAATTAAGCTCTGATTGCAGGTACCATTGAGCTCTGCTTGCAGGTACAATCAATTGAGCTCTGCTTGCAGGTACCAATAATTGAGCTCTGCTTGCAGGTACCATCAATTGAGCTCTGCTCGCAGGTACCATCATTTGAGCTCTGCTTGCAGGTACCATCAATTGAGTTCTGCAAGATACCATTAATTGAGCCCCGGGCCGGGGTTCCATCAATTTGGCTCTGGCAGGTACCTTTAAATTTGGGGCTCTGCCGGGGGGGTATCATCACCCGGCAATTATCCCCAATTTTTAAACCATTAATCCTTTTTAAGGGGCAAAGAAGTAATTTTTTCCAATTACTCGAAAATAAAAAGGTATAAATAATTATAAAAGGGGTTTAAAGTTTAATTGTTTAAGACAGGGAACCAAAATGCAATTTGAAAGCAAATTTTAACAGGGGAAAAGGCCGCTCGATTAAGATAAGACCACATAAAGGGGTTTTAAAAGTTTGTGTCGGAACTGAACATCTGGGTTCAAGTAAACTCGGTCCTGCCTTTAAAAGGTAAAACAATTTAAAATGTTGAAAATTTTGCAATTTTTTGGAGATAAAATGGTTCAGAGAGAAACATGGATAAATTAGACAATGTAAAACT
>NC_091292.1:11898193-11935693 GCF_038502225.1 Cherax quadricarinatus | reverse complement strand
ATACAAGATAATGCGGGGAATAGATAAGGTGGACAGAGATAGGATGTTCCAGAGAGGGGACACAGAGACAAGGGGTCGCAACTGGAAGCTGAAGACTCAGACGAGTCACAGGGACGTTAGGAAGTATTTCTTCAGTCATAGAGTTGTCAGAAAGTGGAATAGCCTAGCAAGTGAAGTAGTGGAGGCAAGAACCATACATAGTTTTAAGAAGAGGTATGACAAAGCTCAGGAAGCAGAGAGAGAGAGGACCCAGTAGCGATCAGTGAAGAGGCGGGGAAAGGAGCTGAGTCTCGACCCCTGCAACCACAATTAGGTGAGTACAATTAGGTGAGTACACACACGCACACTTCATCCAGGGAAAATAGACTGGGAAAAGGGAGATCAGAATGGGGACCGCAAACATAAAGAGGCAACTTCATGAATGCAACGATGAGAAACATGCTCTTGCAACACGTCAGGAAATCAACGAGGACGAGAGAAGGCAAATCTTCATCAAGACTAACCCCAGCATTTACTTGCAGTGAATCATATCTGTGAAGGAAAGAACAACATGGACTCGTGATGGCGATCAATCACTCAGTTCTCAACTCTCGATTCCCTCACGAAGACTAAAAAAAAAAAAAAAATAGGGTCAGACAAAAGAGTAATGGTCTCAAGAGGAAACAAAAAGAAAAGGCATCTTCGATGAAATGAAAAGTTTCTCAAACAAAACACAATGGTAAAAAAGAATTCTCAGGGGAAAAATGATAGACAACCTCACACAAAGGCATTGGGATGCAACGCATTGATTTGCTTCCACCTGAAGAGAAGCAAACAATAGCAAAAATAAAAAAAAAAAGAAATGGTAGGTTCAACGCTAGTGCAAATATAACCTGAATGAAAATGAAAGTGTGGAAGTAACCAAATGACATTAAAAAAAAATCAGTGGAAGGGCAAGAAATAAATATTTTGTGATAAATCGAAAATTACGTTACAGTCATTGTCCAAAATAAAATGGCCCGGAAATCGAACCGGAAATGAGACTAAGGGCGGAAAGGCATACGTCCCGAGAAACGACAAAGAACGAAAAGGTCTGTATATAAATGCATCTAGCGCAAACTAAAAAAAAATTAACTGAAATATCAAAGAGGTAACGAAGGAATAAAGAAATATTTAAAACATATTCTCGGTAAGGGACAAAATATTGGAATGGACGAACGAAACCAGGGGATTCACAAGCTTAAATTTAGGACCCATACTGGAAAATATTCCTGTGGACTAAAAAATACCTAAAGGATAGAAAACAGAGTGAATGTTTCGAAGAAGATAATACTATGGGCGAGTGTAGCAAGCGGGGTCCCCCAAGGATGTGTGTTAGGATCAATACTCTCTTTAATTTACGTTGATGATCTCGATGATAAAGAGAATTGAGTCATGTTTATCTATTATCATATTATTTAGAATTAAAGAAAAGAATAAAATCAGTTACCAATTAGGATAGTCTCCAAGATGACGGTCAAGTTGCAAGAGCTTCTCGAATCTAATCCGAACAAGTGCAGGATCATGGTAAACCGGGAAGGAGAGAGAGAGAGAGAGAGAGAGAGAGTGTTTGAGGGTGAGATTCTGCAAAATGCTGACGAAGAACCAATGAGTGAACGTGAATATATCACCGAGTGTGCGGATAAAAAGGTAATCCCCTCCAGTGTCAGTGATTCTGTTTAACCTCAGAGAAAACTTCAGGTTAGCAAGTAACTTCCTAGGAAGTTGTGTCTTGTATTTCTCGTCACTTAACACTTGCATGAACTCCATATCTAATAAGTCATGTTTAGAAGGTCTGACAAATTGCCCCTAGACTTGTTCCTAATATACAAGGATGAACTGCGAGAAAAATCCAAACTAATCTGAACTAGAGAATGACTAGGGAAGATGTAATTACGGCGGATTAGATACTAAAAAAAATCGAGGGGCAGATAGGGTTAGACTGCTTGAAATGCAAAGATAATTAACTAGCTATAGAAATGGTGGAGGGAAATGCTACGCATAGTTTCAAGTTGGGGAATGAATAGTCCAATGAAAACAGGAATCAGTAATGTCAATCAATGCAGTTTAAACGACGGGAACAAAATCTGTGTATCGATCCCGCAAACCCAATTCACCCACGCACACACACGCACACACACACGCACACACACACACAAACACACACACACACACACACACCCTGACAATGACCTTCACGCACTGAGACACAAAGCGAGAGTGGACCGTGACCTAGAGAAGTGAAGCTGCCATCTCCCCACCACATACAGGAATCTCCCCACTACACTCACGCATCTCCCCACCACACTCAGGAATCTCCCTGCCACTTTCAGGAATCTCCCCCGTTCACGTGGGAATATCCTCAACACACCCAAGAAATTTCCCACAACAGTAATAGTGACAAGGGGAAAAAAACAAGAAAATTATCTTTGTGTCATAAATTGCTATAATTACTTTCGTTATATATAACTTGCAAACTTGGTCTCTTTGTGACATATTCCGTCAGGTGTGTAAGTTACAAGTATGAAAATTGTGTCTAAGAGACTTCCATATATATATATATATATATATATATATATATATATATATATATATATATATATATATATATATATATATATATATATATATATATATATGCGAATTTTCCCATATATTGTGACTGAAAACGGAGCATTTCTGTTCGACTTGCAAGAGTGGTGCTGACACGTGTGGTTGAGAGAGACTGTTTGCAGGGCAAGTGTTCGTTCTCACAATCTTTCGTTCAGTCCTGAACTTTATTAAGTTCTCAGCAGCTGACTCACCTTACCTCAGCAGCTGACTCACCTTACCTCAGCAGCTGACTCACCTTACCTCAGCAGCTGACTCACCTTACCTCAGCAGCTGACTCACCTTACCTCAGCAGCTGACTCACCTCAGCAGCTGACTCACCTTACCTCAGCAGCTGACTCACCTTACCTCAGCAACTGACTCACCTTACCTCACCTGTTCGCTGTTAATTTCTCTGATTCTAAAGTGCTGAGTCAATAACTCAGTTCTCTGATATGTCTCTTTTCTCAGCTTAAGCACTGCACTTAAGGATACCAGCGTCAGGCTACCAGCGTGGTGATACCAACGTGGTGATACCAGTGTTGTGATACCAATGTGGTGATATCAATGTGGTGATACCAGCGTGGTGATACCAATGTGGTGATACCAACTTCGGGATACCAACGTGATGATGCCAACTTGTAGATGTCAACGTAGATATGCTAACTTGGGAGTAGCTACGTCTGAATACCTAAGTGGGTATACCAACATAAGGATACCAACCTGGGGATACCAGCACTCCAAGGCCGTAGTTTCCACTAGCCCTCTCGATCAGGAAGACTCCTTTTCTAACCTCAAAGAATTTTGCGTTTATTTTAGTCTCCTCCAATTGTAAAAAGACTTCAATAAAGAGGCTACGAGGACCTCTTGGTATAACTAAGAGGCCCCTTCCACTTCAGGGGGTCCACGGCCCCCACGCTGAGAACCATAACCCTCTAGCTAAGGTACTGTGTGTGTGCCGTGTTGCCAGGCATAAGCTGCCAGCTTATATTACTTCGCTATTCACGGAAAATATATGTAAATATTGGTTATGTTGCATTATTCTGGCATAGAATATAAATATTTAATTTATTTGGATGTTTTGATCAGGCAAAAGTCAACGAACTCGATGATGAGCGAGATCGTTCGCTTTCTTTGGGCGAGATTTCGTGACTGAAACAATACACAGACAACGCGTACATGGGAGAAAGAAGCATACGACGACGTTTCGGTCCTAATTGGACAGATACGTTGGACCGAAACGTCGTCGTAAGCTTCTCTCTCCTATGTGAGGGTTATTTATGCATCTTTCAATACTTGTTGATTGCTTTTATTGGTTTAAAGCCTGTCGACTGCATGAGGGATCATCGAGGCTGTATGTCACCTGTACACCATCAGTCGAGATCCTGTCTGAATGACTAAAATATCTATGGCTGGTGGAGTATAGGTGACACGAGCCTCATGCAGCCGACAGGCATTTAATTGCACAAACCAACCAGTCCAATAAAAATCTAACAATTGATCTTTTAATATGAGAATAATAGAACCACAGAAATTGAAACAATAATTTGACACAAAATTGTGTGATAATTCAAAAGTTGTGCATATATTCTTCTGAGTATATCTCTTGATGCGTCTACATTGAGAGCAGCAGTGTATATACACTTAGAGTGTGTATATCTTAGTCTAATTTAGCTCCATCATTATAAGTTTGACTGGTGGGGTAAAGGGGACAAGCGTTGATAAACCTCTTTTAGCCGATAGGTTTTAAATCAGTTAAAGCAATTAACAAATACAGAGAAATGTGTTGTGCAATGTTTTAGAAACAGCCTTTTCCAATCAGGACGAACTATCTCGCTCTTAGTAGAGTTCCTTGACTTTTGCTTAGTCTAAAGTTCCAGACGTGGGCAAACTGTGGTTCTCGAGTCTCATGCGGCTCCCGAAGCTACTCTGTGCGGCTCCCAAAGCTACTGTGTGCGGCTCCCGAAGCTACTGTGTGCGGCTCCCGAAGCTACTGTGTGCAGCTCCCGAAGCTACTCTGTGTGGCTCCCGAAGCTACTCTGTGCGGCTTCCGAAGCTACTCTGTGCGGCTCCCAAAGCTACTCTGTGCGGCTCCCAAAGCTACTCTGTGCAGCTCCCAAAGCTACTCTGTGCGGCTCCCGAAGCTACTCTGTGCGGCTCCCGAAGCTACTCTGTGCGGCTCCCGAAGCTACTCTGTGCGGCTCCCGAAGCTACTCTGTGCGGCTCCCGAGACAATATTGCCATTTTTCCTAAAATTTTATATTAATAATCTATAGCAGTACAGTATGTGAACCCCTTACTGCTGTGAATGTCTCTTCTCTGTAATGAAATTAACCAAGTCAAAACACGGTACTATGCCCACTAACAGCCACCGACCTCACTGAGCTTCTTATAACACCGTCGACATCCTACTAGCAAGATTTTAAATTTTTAGCTGCAAAACAATGAAGACTCAGTCAATTTTCAACGAGCAGAGATTAAACATATTCTGCATTGGCGAGGAGGACTCCTATGTAGTTGTATTTATTTATTAGTTATAAATACAATTTTAAAATATGTAAGACTGAGATCTTTATTCCCAAAACCCAGGTTTAGTACGATTTCTAAATTAATAAAACAAATGCGAGAACACCATGAGGTAGAAAATATATTGTAGTGAGCGCCAAGCTCACCACAATTCGGGATTTCATAACAAATATTGTTTTTGAACGAAAAAAAAATGATTTTTTTTCCTCTGGGCTGGAGAATATTTCAAAATTCCTGCCAAAAATACAGACCAACTGTAGGTGGAGTAATGCCACCAAGCTAATATATCCATTATATTCCGATATATCATAAAAAATTGTTTTTGTACTATGTTTAGATTTTGATTAATATACGTAAAATGAAATATGAAAATAATATATTAAATTGACAGTTAAATAATTCTGATAATTTCTCGGTAAAGTGAGAAAGCTGTGACCCAAGAACTTACAGAGCAGAATCCATATTTATTGAGACAACGTCTCGCTCCAGAAGAGCTTAATAATGATGTGATCAAGAGCTAAACAGGGCAAAACGTTGTCTCAAATATAGGCTGGCTCTGCCATCCCACTACCCTGCCTTCTCACCATCCTGAGACACAGTATGGGACATCCCTCCCACTATCTTGAGACACAGTATGGGACATCCCTCTCACCATCCTGGGACACAGTATGGGACATCCCTCTAACCAACCTGAGACAAAGTATGGGACATCCCTCTCACCATCCAAAGACACAGTATGAGACATCCCTCCCACCATCCTGAGACACAGTATGGGACATCCCTCCCACCATCCTGAGACACAGTATGGGACATCCCTCTCACCATCCTAAGACACAATATGGGACATCCCCCACACCAGCCTGAGACACAGTATGGAACATCCCTCTCACCATCCAGAGACACAGCATGGGACATCCCTCTCACCATCCTGAGACACAGAATGGGACATCCCTTCCACCATCCTGGCACACAGTATGGGACATCCCTCCCACCATCCTGAGACACAGTATGGGACATCCCTCTCACCATCCTGAGACACAGTATGGGACATCCCTCTCACCATCCTAAGACACAGTATGGGACATCCCTCCCACCATCCTGAGACACAGTATGGGACATCCTTCCCACCATCCTGAGACACAGTATGGGACATCCTTCCCACCATCCTGAGACACAGTATGGGACATCCCTCACACCATCCTGAGACACAGTATGGGACATCCCTCACACCATCTGAGACACAGTATGGGACATCCCCCACCGTCCTGGGACACAGTATGGGACATCCCCACCATCCTGGGACACAGTATGGGACATCCCTCTCACCATCCTGAGACACAGTATGGGACATCCCTCTCACCATCCTGAGACACAGTATGGGACATCCTATCCACCATCCTGAGACACAGTATGGGACATCCCTCCCACCATCCTGAGACACAGTATGGGACATCCCTCTAACCATCCTGAGACACAGTATGGGACAACCCTCCCACCATCCTGAGACACAGTATGGGACATCCCTCTCACCATCCTGAGATACAGTATGGGACATCCCTCCCACCATCCTGGGACACAGTATGGGACATCCCTCTCACCATCCTGAGACACAGTATGGGACATCCCTCTCACCATCCAAAGACACAGTATGGGACATCCATCCCACCATCCTGAGACACAGTATGGGACATCCCTCCCATCCTGAGACAGTATGGGACATCCTTTCCACCATCCTGAGACACAGTATGGGACATCCCTCCCACCATCCTGAGACACAGTATGGAACATCCCTCTAACCATCCTGAGACACAGTATGGGATAACCCTTCCACCATCCTGAGACACAGTATGGGACATCCCTCTCACCATCCTGAGATACAGTATGGGACATCCCTCCCACCATCCTGGGACACAGTATGGGACATCCCTCTCACCATCCTGAGACACAGTATGGGACATCCCTCCCACCATCCTGGGACACAGTATGGGACATCCCTCCCACCATAATGAGACACAGTATGGGACATCCTTTCCACCATCCTGAGACACAGAATGGGATATCCCTCCCACCATTCTGAGACACAGTATGGGACAACCCTCCCACCATAATGAGACACAGTATGGGACATCCTTTCCACCATCCTGAGACAGAATGGGATATCCCTCCCACCATCCTGAGACACAGTATGGGACATCCCTCACACCATCCTGAGACACAGTATGGGACATCCTTTTCACCATCCTGAGACACAGTATGGGACATCCCTCCCACCATCCTGAGATACAGTATGGGACATCCCTCTAACCATCCTGAGACACAGTATGGGACATCCCTCTCACCATCCAAAGACACAGTATAGGACATCCCTCCCATCCTGAGACACAGAATGGGACATCCCTCTCACCATCCTAAGACACAGTATGGGACATCCCTCTAACCATCCGTAGACACAGTATGGGACATCCCGCTCACCATCCTGAGACACAGTATGGGACATCCCTCTCACCATCCTGAGACACAGAATGGGACATCCCTCCCACCATCCTGGCACACAGTATGGGACATCCCTCTCACCATCCTGGGACACAGTATGGGACATCCCTCCCACCATCCTGAGACATAGTGTGGGACATCCCTCTCACCATCCTGAGACACAGTATGGGACATCCCTCTCACCATCCTAAGACACAGTATGGGACATCCCTCCCACCATCCTGAGACACAGTATGGGACATCCTTCCCACCATCCTGAGACACAGTATGGGACATCCTTCCCACCATCCTGAGACACAGTATGGGACATCCCTCACACCATCTGAGACACAGTATGGGACATCCCCCACCGTCCTGGGACACAGTATGGGACATCCCCCACCATCCTGGGACACAGTATGGGACATCCCTCCCACCATCCTGAGACACAGTATGAGACATCCCTCCCACCATCCTGAGACACAGTATGGGACATCCTTTCCACCATCCTGAGACAAAGTATGGGTCATCCCTCTCACCATCCTGAGACACAGTATGGGACATCCCTCCCACCATCCTGAGACACAGTATGGGACATCCTTTTCACCATCCTGAGACACAGTATGGGACATCCTTTTCACCATCCTGAGACACAGTATGGGCCATCCCTCCCACCATCCTGAGACACAGTATGGGACATCCCTACCATCCTGAGACACAGTATGGGACATTCTTTCCACCATCCTGAGACAGTATGGGACATCCCTCCCACCATCCTGAGACACAGTATGGGACATCCCTCTAACCATCCTGAGACACAGTATTGGACAACCCTCCCACCATCCTGAGACACAGTATGGGACATCCCTCTCACAATCCTGAGATACAGTATGGGACATCCCTCCCATCATCCTGGGACACAGTATGGGACATCCCTCCCATCATTCTGGGACACAGTATGGGACATCCCTCTCACCATCCTGAGACACAGTATGGAACATCCCTCCCACCATCCTGGGACACAGTATGGGACATCCATCCCACCATAATGAGACACAGTATGGGACATCCTTTCCACCATCCTGAGACACAGAATGGGATATCCCTCCCACCATTCTGAGACACAGTATGGGACAACCCTCCCACCATAATGAGACACAGTATGGGACATCCTTTCCACCATCCTGAGACACAGAATGGGATATCCCTCCCACCATCCTGAGACACAGTATGGGACATCCCTCACACCATCCTGAGACACAGTATGGGACATCCTTTTCACCATCCTGAGACACAGTATGGGACATCCCTCCCACCATCCTGAGATACAGTATGGGACATCCCTCTAACCATCCTGAGACACAGTATGGGACATCCCTCTCACCATCCAAAGACACAGTATAGGACATCCCTCCCATCCTGAGACACAGAATGGGACATCCCTCTCACCATCCTAAGACACAGTATGGGACATCCCTCTAACCATCCGTAGATACAGTATGGGACATCCCGCTCACCATCCTGAGACACAATATGGGACATCCCTCTCACCATCCTGAGACACAGAATGGGACATCCCTCCCACCATCCTGGCACACAGTATGGGACATCCCTCTCACCATCCTGGGACACAGTATGGGACATCCCTTCCACCATCCTGAGACATAGTGTGGGACATCCCTCTCACCATCCTGAGACACAGTATGGGACATCCCTCTCACCATCCTAAGACACAGTATGGGACATCCTTCCCACCATCCTGAGACACAGTATGGGACATCCTTCCCACCATCCTGAGACACAGTATGGAACATCCCTCACACCATCTGAGACACAGTATGGGACATCCCCCACCGTCCTGGGACACAGTATGGGACATCCCCCACCATCCTGGGACACAGTATGGGACATCCCCCACCATCCTGGGACACAGTATGGGACATCCCCCACCATCCTGGGACACAGTATGGGACATACCTCTCACCATCCTGAGACACAGTATGGGACATCCCTCCCACCATCCTGAGACACAGTATGAGACATCCCTCCCACCATCCTGAGACACAGTATGGGACATCCTTTCCACCATCCTGAGACAAAGTATGGGACATCCCTCTCACCATCCTGAGACACAGTATGGGACATCCCTCCCACCATCCTGAGACACAGTATGGGACATCCCTACCATCCTGAGACACAGTATGGGACATCCCTCTCACCATCCAAAGACACAGTATGGGCCATCCCTCCCACCATCCTGAGACACAGTATGGGACATCCCTACCATCCTGAGACACAGTATGGGACATTCTTTCCACCATCCTGAGACACAGTATGGGCCATCCCTCCCACCATCCTGAGACACAGTATGGGACATCCCTCCCACCATCCTGAGATACAGTATGGGACAACCCTCCCACCATCCTGAGACACAGTATGGGACATCCCTCTCACCATCCTGAGATACAGTATGGGACATCCCTCCCATCATCCTGGGACACAGTATGGGATATCCCTCCCATCATCCTGGGGCACAGTATGGGACATCCCTCCCACCATCCTGGGACACAGTATAGGTCAAGGCTCCAGGTCTGCCAGCAGTGGTTGTACTGTTATATTTTAATATATATATGGTGGAGGAGTGGTTTCTGTAGCATATATATATATGATATATATTTGTATATAATATATATATATATATTTATATATATGATATATATTTGTATATTATTATTATTATCACTCTGGCCGATTCCCACCAAGGCAGGGTGGCCCGAAAAAGAAAAACTTTCACCATCATTCACTCCATCACTGTCTTGCCAGAAGGGTGCTTTACACTACAGTTTTTAAGCTGCAACATTAACACCTTTCCTTCAGAGTGCAGGCACTGTACTTCCCATCTCCAGGACTCAAGTCCGGCCTGCCGGTTTCCCTGAACCCCTTCATAAATGTTACTTTGCTCACACTCCAACAGCACGTCAAGTATTAAAAACCATTTGTCTCCATTCACTCCTATCAAACACGCTCACGCACGCCTGCTGGAAGTCCAAGCCCCTCGCACACAAAACCTCCTTTACCCCCTCCCTCCAACCTTTCCTGGGCCGACCCCTACCCCGCCTTCCTTCCACTACAGACTCATACACTCTTGAAGTCATTCTGTTTCGCTCCATTCTCTCTACATATCCGAACCACCTCAACAACCCTTCCTCAGCCCTCTGGACAACAGTTTTGGTAATCCCGCACCTCCTCCTAACTTCCAAACTACGAATTCTCTGCATTATATTCACACCACACATTGCCCTCAGACATGACATCTCCACTGCCTCCAGCCTTCTCCTCGCTGCAACATTCATCACCCATACTTCACACCCATATAAGAGCGTTGGTAAAACTATACTCTCATACATTCCCCTCTTTGCCTCCAAGGACAAAGTTCTTTGTCTCCACAGACTCCTAAGTGCACCACTCACCCTTTTCCCCTCATCAATTCTATGATTCACCTCATCTTTCATAGACCCATCCGCTGACACGTCCACTCCCAAATATCTGAATACATTCACCTCCTCCATACTCTCTCCCTCCAATCTTGTATCCAATCTTTCATCACCTAATCTTTTTATCCTCATAACCTTACTCTTTCCTGTATTCACTTTTAATTTTCTTCTTTTGCACACCCTACCAAATTCATCCGCCAATCTCTGCAACTTCTCTTCAGAATCTCCCAAGAGCACAGTGTCATCAGCAAAGAGCAACTGTGACAGCTCCCACTTTATGTGTGATTCTTTATCTTTTAACTCCACGCCTCTTGCCAAGACCCTCGCATTTACTTCTCTTACAACCCCATCTATAAATATATTAAACAACCACGGTGACATCACACATCCTTGTCTAAGGCCTAAGTTTACTGGGAAATAATTTCCCTCTTTCCTACATACTCTAACTTGAGCCTCACTATCCTCGTAAAAACTCTTCACTGCTTTCAGTAACCTACCTCCTACACCATACACCTGCAACATCTGCCACATTGCCCCCCTATCCACCCTGTCATACGCCTTTTCCAAATCCATAAATGCCACAAAGACCTCTTTAGCTTTATCTAAATATTGTTCACTTATATGTTTCACTGTAAACACCTGGTCCACACACCCCCTACCTTTCCTAAAGTCTCCTTGTTCACCTGCTATCCTATTCTCCGTCTTACTTTTAATTCTTTCAATAATAACTCTACCATACACTTTACCAGGTATACTCAACAAACTTATCCCCCTATAATTTTTGCACTCTCTTTTGTCCCCTTTGCCTTTATACAAAGGAACTATGCATGCTCTCTGCCAATCCCTAGGTACCTTACCCTCTTCCATACATTTATTGAATAATTGCACCAACCACTCCAAAACTATATCCCCACCTGCTTTTAACATTTCTATCTTTATCCCATCAATCCCGGCTGCCTTACCCTCTTTCATTTTACCTACTGCCTCACGAACTTCCCCCACACTCACAACTGGCTCTTCCTCACTCCTACAAGATGTAATTCCTCCTTGCCCTATACACGAAATCACAGCTTCCCTATCTTCATCAACATTTAACAATTCCTCAAAATATTCCCTCCATCTTCCCAATACCTCTAACTCTCCATTTAATAACTCTCCTCTCCTATTTTTAACTGACAAATCCATTTGTTCTCTAGGCTTCTTTAACTTGTTAATCTCACTCCAAAATTTTTTCTTATTTTCAACAAAATTTGTTGATACCATCTCACCCACTCTCTCATTTGCTCTCTTTTTACATTGCTTCACCACTCTCTTAACCTCTCTCTTTTTCTCCATATACTCTTCCCTCCTTGCATCACTTCTACTTTGTAAAAACTTCTCATATGCTAATTTTTTCTCCCTTACTACTCTCTTTAAATCATCATTCCACCAATCGCTCCTCTTCCCTCCCGCACCCACTTTCCTGTAACCACAAACTACTACATTTTTAAACCTACCCCATACCTCTTCGACCCCATTGCCTATGCTCTCATTAGCCCATCTATCCTCCAATAGCTGTTTATATCTTACCCTAACTGCCTCCTCTTTTAGTTTATAAACCTTCACCTCTCTCTTCCCTGATGCTTCTATTCTCTGTGTATCCCATCTACCTTTTACTCTCAGTGTAGCTACAACTAGAAAGTGATCTGATATATCTGTGGCCCCTCTATAAACATGTACATCCTGAAGTCTACTCAACAGTCTTTTATCTACCAATACATAATCCAACAAACTACTGTCATTTCGCCCTACATCATATCTTGTATACTTATTTATCCTCTTTTTCTTAAAATATGTATTACCTATAACTAAACCCCTTTCTATACAAAGTTCAATCAAAGGGCTCCCATTATCATTTACACCTGGCACCCCAAACTTACCTACCACACCCTCTCTAAAAGTTTCTCCTACTTTAGCATTCAGGTCCCCTACTACAATTACTCTCTCACTTGGTTCAAAGGCTCCTATACATTCACTTAACATCTCCCAAAATCTCTCTCTCTCCTCTGCATTCCTCTCTTCTCCAGATGCATACACGCTTATTATGACCCACTTTTCGCATCCAACCTTTACTTTAATCCACATAATTCTTGAATTTACACATTCATATTCTCTTTTCGCCTTCCATAACTGATCCTTCAACATTACTGCTACCCGATGGAAATAAATGGTATAAAATACCGACACAATGGAAATATAAACACAAATGCAGTATAATGTGATCCTTTATTGACTACGTTTCGCCCACACAGTGGGCTTTTTCAAGTCACAAACAGAACTACCTGGGGTGGAAGGAACGCGAGTATTTATAGTCCGGTTCAGAATGCTGAGGTCAGGTGAAGAATGCTGCATCTGATGATGTACCGAGTGGGGTTATAGAGTCTAAAAACTTGGGTAGCTTGGAAAGGAGATTGGATAAGTTTGTGAGCAGACCTTCTACAGTGTTCTTATGTGGGATAGCGATGAAGAAGTTTCTTGGCAAGTGGTTCAGCTATGTTATAGAAGCCACTATTCTGGTTGAAGTTGTCGGATATAGAAATAAGTGATGATTCCAGGATTCTTCGGTATTGAGTGTTGTCTTCTGTGGCGATAAGTCTTGAGTTTCTGTAGTTTATCAAGTGGTTGTGTGAATTACGGTGTTGTACGCAGGCATTCCTTGTGTCGTCAGACCTGCTTGCGTATTGGTGTTCTGAAATACGTGTTTGGAGGTCCCTTGATGTTTCGCCCACGTATAACTTGTTGCAGTCATTACTCGGTACATCATCAGATGCAGCATTCTTCACCTGACCTCAGCATTCTGAACCGGACTATAAAAACTCGCGTTCCTTCCACCCCAGGTAGTTCTGTTTGTGACTTGAAAAAGCCCACTGTGTGGGCGAAACGTAGTCAATAAAGGATCACATTATACTGCATTTGTGTTTATATTTCCATTACTGCTACCCCTTCCTTTGCTCTAACTCTCTCAGATACTCCAGATTTAATCCCATTTATTTCCCCCCACCGAAACTCCCCTACCCCCTTCAGCTTTGTTTCGCTTAGGGCCAGGACATCCAACTTCTTTTCATTCATAACATCAGCAATCATCTGTTTCTTGTCATCCGCACAACATCCACGCACATTCAAGCATCCCAGTTTTATAAAGTTTTTCTTCTTCTCTTTTTTAGTAAATGTATACAGGAGAAGGGGTTACTAGCCCATTGCTCCCGGCATTTTAGTCGCCTCATACGACACGCATGGCTTACGGAGGAAAGATTCTTTTCCACTTCCCCATGGACAATAGAAGAAATAAAGAAGAACAAGAGCTATTTAGAAAAAGGAGAAAAACCTAGATGTATGTATATATATATGCATGTGCGTGTCTGTGAAGTGTGACCAAAGTGTAAGTAGGAGTAGCAAGATATCCCTGTTATCTAGCGTGTTTATGAGACAGAAAAAGAAACCAGCAATCCTACCATCATGCAAAACAGTTACAGGTTTCTGTTTCACAGTCATCTGGCAGGACGGTAGTACTTCCCTGGGTGGTTGCTGTCTAACAACCTACTGTATATATATATATATATATATATATATATATATATATATATATATATATATATATATATATATATATATATATATATATATATATATCGTGCCGAATATGTAAAACTGGTCAATTAGCAAGAACTCATTTAAAATTAAGACCTTTCTAAAATTTTCTTTTATACGTTTAAAGATATATTTTTTTCATTAATGTTAATGTAAAAAAATTTAATTTTGCTCCAAAAGAATCTTAGAAAACTTACCTAACCTTATTATAACAAGAACAATTTATTTTAGCCTAACCCAACTAAATATATTTTAGATTTGTTTACAATAATTTAATACTAAACAAACACAGTGAAATATATTTTTTTCGTTAGGTTCAGGATGATTTTGGCGAAATTATTGCATACACAAATTTTCGCTTGTCCTATATGGCAAGATGAGCGTTGCTATTTAAACCAAGATCGCAAGTTCTGCCTATTCGGCACGACATATATATATATATATATATATATATATATATATATATATATATATATATATATATATATATATATATATATATATATATATACACTAATAATTTGCTAGTAAAATTGCATAATAGCAAAGGAGCGTGTGAGTGCAAGTCTCGAAGTGTATGTCTTAAGTGCGTGCGTTGAGTGCGTGTTGATTGCGTGTGAGTGCGTGTCAGTAGTAATTCATAACACATCAACAACTACTACAATCACTCCCCCCTCCCACTACTAGCCCCCCACCTATGCTTCTTTCAACTACCTCTCCCCCTCCCTCCCACTCATCCATATAACCTGGTCCGAGGTTCACTACCCCCACCACTACGACAGTTCTTGTAACCACACCACTACCTGACCACTATCTCTAACACTAGTAAAGTTTCACTACTATCCAAACCACTACTTGGCCGCTATCCCCACCCTAGCATAGATCTAGTAACCAAACCAATACCACAACTACTAGCCCACCACTAGCTCCCATGATAACATCAACAATCATCTCCATTTTAACACACGCTACAGAAACCCCTACATTGCCTCGATACAATCACCCTACCTCACCCCCACCCCTAGTACAACCCCGTCACCCCACACCACTACCACAACCACACTACCTCCACTATGCAACGCACGACACATTCCCACAGTAAATAGCTTAACAACCTCCCACTGTGGCATCCGGCAACGTCAACTTATCACGAGAGGTACGACACGAAAGGTGAAGGGGGAGGGGGTGTCGCTGGTAGCACCGTCAGGTCGCAGGTCAGGTCAAGCCAGCCACAGGGTCAGGTCGTCGTAACGGAGGAGGGCAACGCTACTGCAGTGTAACTGATGATGTGATTGACTTGGTCGGAAGGGCGTAGGCACCTAAACTTTGAGAACATTAGCACTGGTTCTCTGAAGTCGTTGGTACTTGAGGGTGTTGACATTTGGCCCTCTAAGAGTGTTGGCACCGGAATTTTTGAGAGTGGTTGGCACTTGGCTCTCTGAAGGCAAAGACATTCTGGAGACGAAGGGGCACTGAAGGCAGAAAAGAGGAAAAAGAATGAGTGTGAAGCAGAAAGGAACAGCCTTGCGTATTATGTGAGAAAGAGTGTGAAAATTGGTAGGTAGACAGGGAACTAAATTAAAAGATGGAAAGGGAAAAAAGAGAGTAAAAAGACAGGCAACAAGGAAGGGTTAAAATATATAAACGAGGGAATTGGAAAGTATAAAAGAAATATTAGAGGATTAAAAGTAGTGAGAAAATTTGACGTAAAACAAAATAAAACAAGTTTTATTTAAGATAGATCATAGGGAGGGATAAGAACAGGAAAAAAAGGAAGAGTAAGTAGAGAAGACAGGAATAGCAAACAAGAAAAACGGACATTTCATAAACTCGCCTTAATCTATTGATAAACGGAATTTTTTCTCTCCCAAACTAACTTCCATACATTTCCTCTTTTAGATATCGTGTTTCATATCGCCACACTAATATATCCTTCGTATTAATTCAGTTCATACTTCAGTAACTGATGCTTCCAGTGTTTTCATTACCTGCTCCTCCTGTCCTCTTTGGTAAACCTTTAGAAAGTACAGAAGTGTTCACCTTTTTGATGCCAACAATGTTCTTTTCTGTCATATTAAAGATCACAACCATCCTATTAACTGGTCCTGTACTGCAATATGGTTGAATGTAACATTATTTTCGACATTCATAGCATGAGTTTTAAGTGGTGGCTTTGTGTCTGTTGATGCTATCCTTTCTCAATACAAATGCTCTGACTCTCAAAACACCTATGACTTGATCTGACTTTTTTCTCTTCTTTCCCCCTTGTCCTGTCTTCTGTATTTCCTTTGCCTTTCATTTCTCCCTCTCTTGCTCTTCGTAGCACGAGGGACAGGTGCTGGTGTGTTGAGATGCTTTAATCTATACTAACTTGAGATGTAATATACTCTCGTTGCTTTAGCTCTTGTCCCACAGGGTTGTACCAGGGTTTGTTTTGTTTTAGTAGATTATGTCCCTTGCCCAAGTAGTCTCCTATGGTCCTCACTAGTACCAATTTTACTACAACTACTGATACTACCTCATTACTACTACTACCATTGCTACTATTATTACTATTACTTCTATTGGTAATTCTTTTAACAAACTACTACAATAATTCCCTTCTTCCCTATCCTTCATCTGGCTTTACCTCATCCTCCGTTTCATCCAAAATCGACAACTATATTAATAGTAAAACAAGATGCTAAAATATTATCACTAGCTCCTACGAGATAAAATTCCAAACACAACATGACTTACGTAAAAGAGTTAAATTAACAAATCCTTTACGACACATCTGATTCCATTACACTTTCCATCTGATTCCATTACATATGAAAATAAAAAAAGTTAATTTCATTGCAAAGTTGACAATGTGTGGGTTACATGTTATAAAATATTAATTACAGAGAAGGCCACTAGCATGCCTAGGCATTTCCACCAGATTCGTTTTGGGACTTGAGGCCATTCGTGGCTATACGTTTTCTTTAATAATTGTCCTGAACTGTACATAAATGTCTTTTTCCACTTTCGTACCTGACTGAAACTGTCACAACCTTTCTGAAATATTAAACCTTCCGACTGAATCATTTTAATTTTTGTATGTAAGTTAGAATTTTGACTTTGATTTTCTGATGTCGTTTTGAAACTGAATTTTAATATTATGGTAATACTGTTTAAATTATGATGATGGCTGAAGAATGATTCGAAATGGTCTTGCCTCTCTTTTAATGTGATATATATATATATATATATATATATATATATATATATATATATATATATATATATATATATATATATATATATATATATATATATATATATATATATATATATTATAATATATATATATATATAATATATATATATATAATATATATATATATATATATATATATATATATATATATATATATATATATATAAATATATATATATATATATATAATGTCGTGCCGAATAGGTAAAACTGGTCAATTAGCAAGATAAGTCCTTTTTCAAAATTTTCTTTCATACGTTTAAAGATATATTTTGTACCAAAAAAAACTTAGAAAACTTATCTAACCTTATTGTAACAAGCGCAATTTAATTTAGCCTAATCCAACTAAATATATTTTAGATAAGTTTAAAATAATTTAATAATAAGCAAACACAATGAAATATATTTTTATCGTTAGATACAGAATGATTTTTGCGAAATTATTGCATACACATTTTTTTTGCTTGCCTTATTCGGCAAGAAGAGAGCTGCTGTTTAGGCCAAAATCGCAAATTTTACCTATTCGGCACAGCTTCAGGGAGAACCTTGAGATTTCTCTGAGGCAAGTTTATTCTTTTCTCTGAGGATGAGGGTCCCAGGACAGTTATATAGGGAGGTACCACCTCTAGATAGATATATATATATATATATATATATATATATATATATATATATATATATATATATATATATATATATATCATATCCTAGGTAGTAGTTGGTAGACAGCAATCCCAGGAGGTACTACTGTCCTGCAAGTGAGTGTAAAACGAAAGCCTGTAATTGTTTTACATGATGGTAGGATTGCTGGTGTCCTTTTTCTGTCTCATGAACATGCAAGATTTCAGGTACGTCTTGCTACTTCTACTTACACTTAGGTCACACTACATGCATGTCAAGCATATATACACACCCTCTGGGTTTTCTTCTATTTTCTTTCATTTTATTCTTGTTTATTTCCTCTTATCTCCATGGGGAAGTGGAACAGAATTCTTCCTCCTAAGCCATGTTTGTAAGAGGCAACTAAAATGCCCGAGCAAGGGGCTAGTAACCTCTTCTCCTGTATATATTACTAAATGTAAAAGGAGAAACTTTCGTTTTTCCTTTTGGGCCACCCCGCCTTGGTGGGATACGGCCGGTGTGTTGAAAGAAAGAAAGAATATATACATATCCTAGGAAGTAGGTTGGTAGACAGCAACCACCCAGGGAGGTACTACCGTCCTGCCAAGTGACTGTAAATCGAAAGCCTGTAATTGTTTTACATGATGGTAGGATTGCTGGTGTCTATTTTCTGTCTCATAAACATGCAAGATTCCAGGTACGTCTTGCTACTTCTACTTACACTTAGGTCACACTACACATACATGTACAAGCATATATATACACACATACCCCTCTGGGTTTTCTTCTATTTTCTTTCTAGTTCTTGTTCTTGTTTATTTCCTCTTATCTCCATGGGGAAGTGGAACAGAATTCTTCCTCCGTAAGCCATGCGTATTGTAAGAGGCGACTAAAATTCCGGGAGCAAGGGGCTAGTAACCCCTTCTCCTGTATATATTACTAAATGTGAAAAAAGAAACTTTTGTTTTACTTTTTGGGCCACCCCGCCTGGGTGGGATACGGCCGGTTTGTTGAAAAAAAAGATTATATATATATAATATATATATATATATTGCAACTAATTTCACATGATATGATTGTTGTTACTACAAAGAAAACGAGAAGTCATCAACAATTAGATGACAATCAACTGAGCGACGCTTTAACAAGAATTGTGAAACAATCAATACTTAAAAAATAATTTCAAATTTAGACATGATGAGAGAGAAGGAAGATGAGAGGGGAAGTTAATGTGAGGGGAGGGGGAAGTTAATGTGAGGGGAGGGGGAAGTTAATGTGAGGGGAGGGGGAAGATGGAGGGGTAGAGAGGGGAAGTTAATGAGAGGGGAAGTTAATGAGGAGGAGGGTTAATGTGAGGAGGGGAGTTAATTGAGGAGGGGGTAATGAGGAGGAGGAAGAAGGAGGAGGGGAAGTAATGTGAGGGGAGGGGAAGAGTGAGGAGGAATTAATGGAGGAGGGAAGTTAATGTGAGGAGGAAGAATGGAGGGAGGAGTTAATGTGAGGGAGGGGAAGTTAATGAGGAGGGAAGTAATGTGAGGAGGGAAGTTAATGAGGAGGGGGTTAATGTGAGGGAGGGAAGTAATGGGAGGTTAATGAGGGAGGGAAGTTAATGTGAGGGAGGGGAAGTAATGTGAGGAGGTTAATGAGGAGGAAGTTAATGTGAGGGGAGGGGGAAGTTAATGTGAGGAGGAGGTAGTAGAGGAGGGGAAGCACGAGGGGAGGGAGGAAGTTAATGTGAGGAGGAGGGGAAGTAATGAGGAGGAGGAGTTAATGTGAGGGGAGGAAGTAATGGGGGAGGGGGAAGTTAATGTGAGGGGGGAAGAAAGAGGAGGGGAAGAAAAAGGGGGGAAAATGGAGGGGGGGAAAGGGGGAAAGGGAGGAAGAATGGGGGAAAGGAAGAATGGGGAGGGGAAGAAGGGGAAAGGGAATGAGGGGGGGAAGAAGGAGGGGGGGAAGAGGAGGGGGAAAAAGGGAAGGGGGGGAAAGCACGGGGGGAGGGGGAAGGAGGGGAGGGGAAGAATGTGAGGGGGGAAGCAGGAGGGGGGAATTTAAGGGAGGGGGGGGGTTAATGTAAAGGGAGGAATTTAAGGAGGGGGGGGGAAGTAAATGAAGAGGGGGAAGTTAATGAGGGGGGGGTTAAGGGAGGAGGGGGAATGGGGAGGGGAATGAAGGGGGGGAAGTAAAGGGGGGAAAAGGGAGGAGGGGAAGCACGGGGGAAAGGGGGTTAATGGGGAGGGAAGGGGGGAATTTAATGAGGGGGGGAAGAATGGGGGGAAAAAGGGGGTTAATGGAGGGGGGGGAAGAAGAGGGGAAGAATGGGGGGGGGGAATTTAAGGGAGGGGGGAAGAATGAGGGGGGGAAGGAGGGGGGGGAAGAATGGAGGGGGGGGGGAATTTAAGGAGGGGGAAGTTAAGGGGAGGGGAGGGGAATTTAATGGGGGGAGGGGGAAGAATGAGGAGGGGTTTAAAAGGAGCCGTGGGGTGAGTAACAGGGGTCTGGAATAGCCGTGGGTTGAGTAACAGGGGTCTGGAATAGCCGTGGGGTGAGTAACAAGGGGGGTCTGGAATAGCCGTGGGGTGAGTAACAGGGGTCTGGAATAGCCGTGGGGTGAGTAACAGGGGTCTGGAATAGCCGTGGGGTGAGTAACAGGGGTCTGGAATAGCCGTGGGGTGAGTAACAGGGGTCTGGAATAGCCGTGGGGTGAGTAACAGGGGTCTGGAATAGCCGTGGGGTGAGTAACAGGGGTCTGGAATAGCCGTGGGGTGAGTAACAGGGGTCTGGAATAGCCGTGGGGTGAGTAACAGGGGTCTGGAATAGCCCTGGGGTGAGTAACGGGGGTCTTGAATAGCCGTGGGGTGAGTAACAGGGGTCTGGAATAGCCCTGGGGTGAGTAACAGGGGTCTGGAATAGCCGTGGGGTGAGTAACAGAGGTCTGGAATAGCCGTGGGGTGAGTAACAGGGGTCTGGAATAGCCATGGGGTGAGTAACATGGGTCTGGAATAGCCGTGGGGTGAGTAACAGGGGTCTGGAATAGCCGTGGGGTGAGTAACAGGGGTCTGGAATAGCCGTGGGGTGAGTAACAGGGGTCTGGAATAGCCGTGGGGTGAGTAACAGGGGTCTGGAATAGCCGTGGGGTGAGTAACAGGGGTCTGGAATAGCCGTGGGGTGAGTAACAGGGGTCTGGAATAGCCGTGGGGTGAGTAACAGGGGTCTGGAATAGCCGTGGGGTGAGTAACAGGGGTTTGGAATAGCCCTGGGGTGAGTAACAGGGGTCTGGAATAGCCCTGGGGTGAGTAACAGGGGTCTGGAATAGCCCTGGGGTGAGTAACAGGGGTCTGGAATAGCCGTGCGGTGAGTAACAGGGGTCTGGAATAGCCGTGGGGTGAGTAACATGGGTCTGGAATAGCCGTGGGGTGAGTAACAGGGGTCTGGAATAGCCGTGGGGTGAGTAACAGGGGTCTGGAATAGCCGTGGGGTGAGTAACAGGGGTCTGGAATAGCCGTGGGGTGAGTAACAGGGGTCTGGAATAGCCGTGGGGTGAGTAACAGGGGTCTGGAAGAGCCGTGGGGTGAGTAACAGGGGTCTGGAATAGCCGTGGGGTGAGTAACAGGGGTCTGGAATAGCCGTGGGGTGAGTAACAGGGGTCTGGAATAGCCCTGGGGTGAGTAACAGGGGTCTGGAATAGCCCTGGGGTGAGTAACAGGGGTCTGGAATAGCCGTGGGGTGAGTAACAGGGGTCTGGAATAGCCGTGGGGTGAGTAACAGGGGTCTGGAATAGCCGTGGGGTGAGTAACAGTGTCTGGAATAGCCGTGGGGTGAGTAACAGGGGTCTGGAATAGCCGTGGGGTGAGTAACAGGGGTCTGGAATAGCCGTGGGGTGAGTAACAGGGGTCTGGAATAGCCGTGGGGTGAGTAACAGGGGTCTGGAATAGCCGTGGGGTGAGTAACAGGGGTCTGGAATAGCCCTGGGGTGAGTAACAGGGGTCTGGAATAGCCCTGGGGTGAGTAACAGGGGTCTGGAATAGCCGTGGGGTGAGTAACAGGGGTCTGGAATAGCCGTGGGGTGAGTAACATGGGTCTGGAATAGCCGTGGGGTGAGTAACAGGGATCTGGAATAGCCGTGGGGTGAGTAACAGGGGTCTGGAATAGCCGTGGGGTGAGTAACAGGGTCTGGAATAGCCGTGGGGTGAGTAACAGGGGTTTGGAATAGCCGCGGGATGAGTAACAGGGGTCTGGAATAGCCGTGGGGTGAGTAACAGGGGTTTGGAATAGCCGTGGCGTGAGTAACAGTGTCTGGAATAGCCGTGGGGTGAGTAACAGGGGTCTGGAATAGCCGTGGGGTGAGTAACAGAGGTCTGAAACAGCCGTGGGGTGAGTAACAGGGGTCTGGAATAGCCGTGGGGTGAGTAACAGAGGTCTGGAATAGCCGTGGGATGAGTAACAGGGGTCTGGAATAGCCGTGGGGTGAGTACCAGGGTCTGGAATAGCCGTGGGGTGAGTAACAGGGGTTTGGAATAGCCGTGTGGTGAGTAACAGGGGTCTGGAATAGCCGTGGGGTGAGTAACAGGGGTCTGGAATAGCCGTGGGGTGAGTAACATGGGTCTGGAATAGCCGTGGGGTGAGTAACAGTGTCTGGAATAGCCGTGGGGTGAGTAACAGGGGTCTGGAATAGCCGTGGGGTGAGTAAGAGAGGTCTGAAACAGCCGTGGGGTGAGTAACAGGGGTCTGGAATAGCCGTGGGGTGAGTAACAGGGGTCTGGAATAGCCGTGGGGTGAGTAACAGGGTTCTGGAATAGCCCTGGGGTGAGTAACAGGGGTCTGGAATAGCCCTGGGGTGAGTAACAGGGGTCTGGAATAGCCGTGGGGCGAGTAACAGGGGTCTGGAATAGCCGTGGGGTGAGTAACATGGGTCTGGAATAGCCGTGGGGTGAGTAACAGTGTCTGGAATAGCCGTGGGGTGAGTAACAGGGGTCTGGAATAGCCGTGGGGTGAGTAACAGAGGTCTGAAACAGCCGTGGGGTGAGTAACAGGGGTCTGGAATAGCCGTGGGGTGAGTAGCAGAGGTCTGGAATAGCCGTGGGATGAGCAACAGGGGTCTGGAATAGCCGTGGGGTGAGTAACAGGGGTTTGGAATAGCCGTGGCGTGAGTAACAGTGTCTGGAATAGCCGTGGGGTGAGTAACAGGGGTCTGGAATAGCCGTGGGGTGAGTAACAGAGGTCTGAAACAGCCGTGGGGTGAGTAACAGGGGTCTGGAATAGCCGTGGGGTGAGTAACAGAGGTCTGGAATAGCCGTGGGATGAGTAACAGGGGTCTGGAATAGCCGTGGGGTGAGTACCAGGGTCTGGAATAGCCGTGGGGTGAGTAACAGGGGTTTGGAATAGCCGTGTGGTGAGTAACAGGGGTCTGGAATAGCCGTGGGGTGAGTAACAGGGGTTTGGAATAGCCGCGGGGTGAGTAACAGGGGTCTGGAATAGCCGTGGGGTGAGTAACATTGTCTGGAATAGCCGTGGGGTGAGTAACAGGGGTCTGGAATAGCCGTGGGGTGAGTAACGGGTCTGGAATAGCCGTGGGGTGAGTAACAGGGGTCTGGAATAGCCGTGGGGTGAGTAACAGGGGTCTCGAATAGCCGTGGGGTGAGTAACAGGGGTCTGGAATAGCCGTGGGGTGAGTAACAGGGGTCTGGAATAGCCGTGGGGTGAGTAACAGGGGTCTGGAATAGCCGTGGGGTGAGTAACAGGGGTCTGGAATAGCCGTGGGGTGAGTAACAGGGGTCTGGAATAGCCGTGGGGTGAGTAACAGGGGTCTGGAATAGCCGTGGGGTGAGTAACAGGGGTCTGGAATAGCCCTGGTGTGAGTAACAGGGGTCTGGAATAGCCCTGGGGTGAGTAACAGGGGTCTGCAATAGCCCTGGGGTGAGTAACAGGGGTCTGGAATAGCCGTGGGGCGAGTAACAGGGGTCTGGAATAGCCGTGGGGTGAGTAACATGGGTCTGGAATAGCCGTGGGGTGAGTAACAGTGTCTGGAATAGCCGTGAGGTGAGTAACAGGGGTCTGGAATAGCCGTGGGGTGAGTAACAGAGGTCTGAAACAGCCGTGGGGTGAGTAACAGGGGTCTGGAATAGCCGTGGGGTGAGTAACAGAGGTCTGGATTAGCCGTGGGATGAGTAACAGGGGTCTGGAATAGCCGTGGGGTGAGTAACAGGGTCTGGAATAGCCGTGGGGTGAGTAACAGGGGTTTGTAATAGCCGTGTGGTGAGTAACAGGGGTCTGGAATAGCCATGGGGTGAGTAACAGGGGTTTGGAATAGCCGCGGGATGAGTAACAGAGGTCTGGAATAGCCGTGGGGTGAGTAACAGGGGTTTGGAATAGCCGTGGGGTGACTAACAGGGGTCTGGAATAGCCGTGGGGTGAGTAACAGAGGTCTAGAATAGCCGTCGGGTGAGTAACAGGGTCTGGAATAGCCGTGGGGTGAGTAACAGGGTCTGGAATAGCCGTGGGGTGAGTAACGGTGTCTGGAATAGCCGTGGGTGAGTAACGGGGGTCTGGAATAGCCGTGGGGTGAGTAACAGGGGTCTGGAATAGCCGTGGTGTGAGAAACAGGGGTCTGGAATAGCCGTGGGGTGAGTAACAGTGTCTGGAATAGCCGTGGGGTGAGTAACAGTGTCTGGAATAGCCGTGGGGTGAGTAACAGTGTCTGGAATAGCCGTGGGGTGAGTAACAGTGTCTGGAATAGCCGTGGGGTGAGTAACAGTGTCTGGAATAGCCGTGGGGTGAGTAACAGGGTCTGGAATAGCCGTGGGGTGAGTAACGGTGTCTGGAATAGCCGTGGGTGAGTAACGGGGTCTGGAATAACGGTAGGGGTGACAAATGGAGTTTGGAACAACCTTAAGGGTGAGAAACGGGGTTTGAACAGTCGTGGGGGTGAGTAAGGAGTCCAGAACAGCTGTATGTATGAGAAACGGGTCCGGAACAACAGTATGGGTGAGAAACTGGCTCTGGAATAACAGAATAGGTGAGAAGCAGGTCTGGAACAACAGTATGGGTGAAAAATGGGGTATGGAACAGCCGTAGAGATTAGTAATGGAATCTAAAACGAAGTTACTAACATCAAAGGCGTGACTAATGAGTTGGTAGAGCAGCCGTGGACGGCACTAACGTTCGTGGAACAGTCTTTAGGCGGCACTAATGGGCGTAGAACAGCAGTGGGCGGCCCTAACGGACGCGGAACAGCCGTGGGTGACACTAACGGGCGTGGAAGAATCCGTGGGCAGCACTAACGGAGAGTGAAAAAGTTGTGGGCGGCACTAACGAGCGTGGAACAGGGGGGGGATTAGAACAATCGTGGGCGGCACTAAAGGGGGGATTAGAACAGCCGTGGGCGGCACTAATAGAAGGGATTAGAACAGCCGTGGGCGGCACTAATAGAAGGGATTAGAACAGCCGTGGGCGGCACTGACATGGAGGATTAGAACAGCCGTGGGCGGCACTGACATGGAGGATTAGAACAGCCGTGGGCGGCACTAACGGGGCCTTGCGGCACAACGGACGCCCGTGGACCAATATCAGTTCAGAGGCCATAAATAAACGCCACTATTACACCATAAAGAAACGCAAGTTCCTGCTTTGGAAACTTTAGTGGCGCACTGGAGGGGGTGGGGGGAGCGGGAGGGAAGGGGTTTGGGGGAGGGAGTGGAGGGGAAGGGAGGGGAGTGTGAAGGGGGAGTGGGGAGGGTAGATTTGGTAGCACTGGGGAGGGGGAGAGAGGGTAGATATGGTAGCACTGTGGGAGGAGAGAGGGCACATATGGTAGCACTGGGGAGGAGAGAGGGCAGATATGGTAGCACTGGGGAGGAGAGAGGGCAGATATGGTAGCACTCTGGGAGGGGGAGAGAGGGCAGATATGGTAGCACAGGGGAGGAGAGGGGGCAGATATGGTAGCACTCTGGGAGGGGGAGAGAGGGCAGATATGGTAGCACAGGGGAGGAGAGGGGGCAGATATGGTAGCACTGTGGGAGGAGAGAGGGCAGATATGGTAGCACTGGGGAGGAGAGAGGGCAGATATGGTAGCACTCTGGGAGGGGGAGAGAGGGCAGATATGGTAGCACTGGGGAGGGGGAGAGAGGGCAGATATGGTAGCACTGGGGAGGAGAGAGGGCAGATACGGTAGCACTGGGGAGGAGGAGGGAGGGCAGATATGGTAGCACTGTGGGAGGAGAGAGGGCAGATATGGTAGCACTGGGGAGGAGGAGAGAGGGCAGATATGGTAGCACTGTGGGAGGAGAGAGGGCAGATATGGTAGCACTGGGGAGGAGGAGAGAGGGCAGATATGGTAGCACTGTGGGAGGAGGAGAGAGGGCAGATATGGTAGCACTGGGGAGGAGGAGAGAGGGCAGATATGGTAGCACTGTGGGAGGAGAGAGGGCAGATACGGTAGCACTGGGGAGGAGAGAGGGCAGATATGGCAGCACTGTGGGAGGAGAGAGGGCAGATATGGTAGCACTGTGGGAGGAGAGAGGGCAGATATGGTAGCACTGTGGGAGGAGGAGAGAGGGCAGATATGGTAGCACTGGGGAGGAGGAGAGAGGGCAGATATGGTAGCACTGTGGGAGGAGGAGAGAGGGCAGATATGGTAGCACTGGGGAGGAGAGAGGGCAGATATAGTAGCACTGTGGGAGGAGGACAGAGGGCAGATATGGTAGCACTGGGGAGGAGAGAGGGCAGATACGGTAGCACTGTGGGAGGAGAAGAGAGGGCAGATATGGTAGCACTGTGGGAGGAGAGAGGGCAGATATGGTAGCACTGTGGGAGGAGAGAGGGCAGATATGGTAGCACTGGGGAGGAGAGAGGGCAGATATGGTAGCACTGGGGAGGAGAGAGGGCAGATATGGTAGCACTGGGGAGGAGGAGAGAGGGCAGATATGGTAGCACTGTGGGAGGAGAGAGGGCAGATATGGTCGCACTGTGGGAGGAGAGAGGGGCAGATATGGTAGCACTGTGGGAGGAGGAGAGAGGGCAGATATGGTAGCACTGGGGAGGAGAGAGGGCAGATACGGTAGCACTGGGGAGGAGGAGAGAGGGCAGATATGGTAGCACTGGGGAGGAGGAGGGAGGGCAGATATGGTAGCACTGGGGAGGAGGAGAGAGGGCAGATATGGTAGCACTGGGGAGGAGGAGAGAGGGCAGATATGGTAGCACTGGGGAGGAGGAGAGAGGGCATATATGGTAGCGCTGTGGGAGGAGAGAGGGCAGATACCGAAGCACTGGGGAGGAGGAGAGAGGGCAGATATGGTAACACTGGGGAGGAGGAGAGAGGGCAGATATGGTAGCACTGGGGAGGAGGAGAGAGGGCGGATATGGTAGCACTGGGGAGGAGGAGAGAGGGCAGATATGGTAGCACTGTGGGAGGAGAGAGGGCGGATATGGTAGCACTGTGGGAGGAGGAGAGAGGGCAGATATGGTAGCACTGGGGAGGAGGAGAGAGGGCAGATATGGTAGCACTGTGGGAGGAGGAGAGAGGGCAGATATGGTAGCACTGGGGAGGAGGAGAGAGGGCAGATATGGTAGCACTGGGGAGGAGGAGAGAGGGCAGATACGGTAGCACTGGGGAGGAGAGAGGGCAGATACGGTAGCACTGTGGGAGGAGAAGAGAGGGCAGATATGGTAGCACTGTGGGAGGAGAGAGGGCAGATATGGTAGCACTGTGGGAGGAGAGAGGGCAGATATGGTAGCACTGTGGGAGGAGAGAGGGCAGATACGGTAGCACTGGGGAGGAGGAGAGAGGGCAGATATGGTAGCACTGGGGAGGAGGAGAGAGGGGAGATATGGTAGCACTGGGGAGGAGGAGAGAGAGCAGATATGGTAGCACTGGGGAGGAGGAGAGAGGGCAGATATGGTAGCACTGGGGAGGAGGAGAGAGGGCAGATATGGTAGCACTGTGGGAGGAGGAGAGAGGTAGCACTGTGGGAGGAGGAGAGAGGGCAGATATGGTAGCACTGGGGAGGAGGAGAGAGGGCAGATATGGTAGCACTGTGGGAGGAGGAGAGAGGGCAGATACGGGGAGGAGGAGAGAGGGCAGATAGCACTGGGGAGGAGGAGAGAGGGCAGATATGGTAGCACTGTGGGAGGAGGAGAGAGGGCAGATATGGTAGCACTGGGGAGGAGGAGAGAGGGCAGATATGGTAGCACTGGGGAGGAGGAGAGAGGGCAGATATAGTAGCACTGTGGGAGGAGGAGAGAGGGCAGATATGGTAGCACTGGGGAGGAGGAGAGAGGGCAGATATGGTAGCACTGTGGGAGGAGGAGAGATGGCAGATATGGTAGCACTGTGGGAGGAGGAGAGATGGCAGATATGGTAGCACTGTGGGAGGAGGAGAGATGGCAGATATGGTAGCACTGTGGGAGGAGGAGAGATGGCAGATATGGTAGCACTGTGGGAGGAGGAGAGATGGCAGATATGGTAGCACTGTGGGAGGAGGAGAGAGGGCAGATAAGGTAGCACTGTGGGAGGAGGAGAGATGGCAGATATGGTAGCACTGTGGGAGGAGGAGAGAGGGCAGATATCGTAGCACTGTGGGAGGAGGAGAGATGGCAGATATGGTAGCACTGTGGGAGGAGGAGAGAGGGCAGATATGGTAGCACTGTGGGAGGAGGAGAGAGGGCAGATATCGTAGCACTGTGGGAGGAGGAGAGATGGCAGATATGGTAGCAATGCGAACTGGGAATTAGTGGAAGAAATCATGAATAGCAGAAGGATAAGGTGTGATGGAGAGGGATAGTGACAAGTCTCAGACAGTAGTAGGAGAGTCAAGGTAGAATGTCCTACAAGAAACCTACGAGAAAAATGTACAAAAGTCTCTTAGTTAAGAAATGAAGAGGAAATGGAAGCTGTATTATTATTATTATAATCAAGGGGAAGCGCTAAACCCGGAGGATTATACAGCGCCTGGGGGGGGGGATGTGGAAGGCATTCAGGCTTAATTCGGGGAACTGGAGCACAGATCCAATTCCCTAAATCAAGAGCCCCTCACCAACATCAAGGAACCTTCCTTGAGGGGATGAAAGCTGTAACTAGAAGGAAAAGTGTTTAGAGTAAAGGAAAGAAGATGAACAAGAAAGAAAAAAAATGGGAGGGGAGTGGTAGTAATAGTAATAGTAGTAGTAGTAGTAGGAAGAGAAGGAGGAGGAGGAAGAGGAAGAGGTGGACCTGTTGACAGAAAATGAAGAGGAGAGAACTATTATAAACAGTATAAGAGACTTCCATAACTGAGCAAGAACCACTATTACCAGATCTGGAATAGGGAAAAAACGATCTATGCCGGCGGTTTGTAATCGGGGAGCGTCGACCCCTCTTGGGAGGCACTAGTAATTTCTAGGGAGAGGAGAAAACCGAGAGCAAAAATAAGGAATGATTTATCGATGTTATTGATTTGGGATTTGCTCCAATAACAGACTTTCCAATAGTTAAAAGTAATAAAAACTAATTTTCATATTTAAATCGGACTTGTTTTTTAATTTTTATATTTAGAATTTCAGGTGGAGGAAGGAAGGGGAGGTCGTAGAAATGAGGACCAACTGCGGTGAGGAACGCCTCCCAAAATAAGTCAAGAACTAACACGCCTCAGTGTCAAATACCCAGAACATGGTAAGCTCAGCAGGCACCTCACCTTAGTTACTTCAGAAAATTAGATGTCTTTCGGTCGTTACGCGATCCAAAGATAGGTATCCCCGTATGACGTAAGTCGAACCCAATAGAGCAAGGAACACGAAGGAGTTGACATCGTAACGAACCTACGCTGGACGTTCGCGAACAGAGCCTCAGCTACCAGTGATACAGCGTTCAGGAGCATGTCAGTTCCCCTGTCTTCTAATAACATAATATATTTTCCATATAATCTACCGTGTTCGTAATCACTATAGCATTTGCTCTGTCCTAGACTTCACCTTACGAAAACAGAGCAAATACGATAGTAATTATAAACAAGGTAGATTATAGGGAGAAAAATAAACATATTATGAGACAAGGAAATTCACGCGCCTTATTAGGAACCTTCAACAAAAATACTTCAAGGTAGTAGGAAGACACTGGGTAAATGCTCACATCTGAGCTAAACCTTAGGTGGGCAGACACTGTGCAGAGCATATCCCTATTAACAGAAAACGTATCGCTATAAATAGAGATTTATGAAGACAATGCAAGTCGACAATGCTCTGGAGAAAAACCATGTATAACAAAGGGGCCAGAGCTACGAGGACAGGTTTAGAGAACTATAACTTGCTAAGCTGGAGGAACGAGGGAACACAGAAGACATGATTATTACATACAAGATATTCAGGGGCATTGACAGTAGTGGATTTAAACCGGCAGTTTATCATCTAGAAGAACAAAAAGGGACAATACCATGACTGGAACAATGCACAAATAACCCTGTCCGAAGTCGGACCGACACGTCGTCCTAAGCCTATGTGTGTGTGTTATTTGTGTAGTTTATTATCTGTCTATAAATGATCCTTTTTGCCTTGATCTTGAAGCCCAGCGAATGAGCTATTGTCTATTTCTCTTCTCTCCACCGCCGACCAAAAATTTCCTTCCTCCTTTTCGCAGTTATAAACTTTCTTATCTTCTTCATGCCACATTTCCCTCCTCTCATCGTTTAGTTCTTCATTGAATTGATGAGAAAGCTGTTTAAGGCTCACAGAAGACAGTCAATCGTGTAAGTTAAGAATTGGGTTAAACAAATACATAGGGTTATCAGAGGTTATTCCTTAGGTACCATTGAAAATGGGTTGTGGCAAATATTTTTATTAGAAGCTATGGGTTTGAGGACTTTCCTAGTATGGGCCAGTAGTCTTGCTGCAGTATTCCTCCTTTCTTGTGTTCCTGTGATTGGGAATGTTTGGGCTGACTGCAGTGAAACTATTCTTACATTATATACCTACTGAACTCCTAGCATGTCAACAATATGTCTACAAAACATTTACCTACATCAGTCATGCGTCCTGTTTTTAATGTGTCAAGAACACAATGTGTTTATAATGCACGCTACTTGACCATGACATATGTGCATATTGCCAAGAAGTTTGGAATATTTCTACAAAATGCTTATCCTAGCAGAGCAATCAACGAGCTATTAACAGAACTCCAGTGTTGACATGTCTATGTTAACAGAGCAATGGACGGGCCATTAACAGAGCTGCAACATACGAACAACAAATCTATGCTAACAGAGCAATCAAGTAGCCATTACCAGAGCCGTCAGCAACACGAGCATCACAGGATCAGCCTCGAGTGGGAAAAATAGCACACTGGGAATGTTGTACTCTTTTCCTCACTCTCATCAACCTTCCAGAGGCTTATCCTCTCCGTGTCGTCCATTAGGGAAGAGCAGATCTTATGCAAAGTCTAGTGCCTCGTTCTATCCCTATCCCTCGCCCCCACTATCTGGCCTATCCCTCAACCCGCCTGTCTCTCGTCCCACGTGCTTACTTATCCTTCCTCCCATCCAGGAATGTATAACAACTTTAATCGAGCAATCAGCTCGTATTAATGTTGTAAAATACAACCCTGCAAAAACATCAAGCTAGTAATGTTTATGCAGTAAATAAGACGTCCTAGTTTACAAACTATATACGTTATGGCGTATTATAGTATATAGCACATTATGGTATATTTCAGAAATGTCTTCATTTCTTGCTAAATAAAAAAAATAGAAACCATTTGGGAAGAAAACTGAAACAGAGACCCTCTTCAGAAGATATGACTCGGATTGAAAAACACAGATTTTTACCAGTGTTTCAAGTGTCTGACCAAGAAATTTCGGACTTCCCATCGATCATTGTTTATGGTACTTTAATTCAAGTTGAGATATATATACATATATATATACATATATATTATAATATGTGAGTGTGTGTGTGTATACACATTAAATATCAAACAATTTCCAGAAATGACAAAACTGGTTGGAAAAGCTTTTCAGAATCGTTCAGGATGCTTCATTAGGCTTTGTAAAACACTGTTAAATACGGGAAACAATAAATTTCTTACCTGTACGCAACAGTACATCCGTATTGGTTCCTGACCCCACTGCAATGCACAATAAAAATGTATATAAATCACCAAGTTAACTGCATTAATAATCAGGGAAAAACTATCCACCTTCCAGCTGACGATTGTAAAGTCAAACCGCTTATCCGAAACCCCAGACCACAAATTGCCCTTTATCCAACACTAAAAAAATGCTTCTCCTCCTCATTTGGAAAGGGTTATGTGGTCAATATATCATTTAATTTCGCGAAAGCTGGAAAAGCTCCGTTAGGTGGTTAGTCGTACGCAGGTAACAGAGATACTTAGGTTACACCTTGACACGGTGTAAGGAGCCTTCTGGAGCAGTGACTTAAGAGTTGGTGTTGGTGGAACTTGAGTCTGGATGTATTTCATTGTGTCTATGGTGAGTGTTGTTGGAGGAAGGGGGAGAGGGAAGGGTGGAGGGAGGGAAGGAGGGTGAATAGATGGAGGGAGAGAAGGGAGAATGGGGAGGGTTGGTGAATCTAGCCACAAGAGGGCACACACTTATGCTGTTTTCCGACAACAATCATCATACTAGTATCATGTTAACTACTATCTTTTCTTTTGTATGTGCCCGTGATGGAATATATATATATATATATATATATATATATATATATATATATATATATATATATATATATATATATATATATATATATATATATATATATATATATATATATGTCGTGGCGAATATGTAAAACTGGTCAATTAGCAACAACTCATTTAAAATTAAGTCCTTTCTAAAATTTTCTCTTATACGTTTAAAGATATATTTTTTTTTCATTAATGTTAATGTAAAAAAATTTAATTTTTCTCCAAAAGAATCTTAGAAAACTTACCTAACCTTATTATAACAAGAACAATTTATTTTATCCTAACCCAACTAAATATATTTTAGATTTGTTTACAGTAATATAATACTAAACAAACACAGTGAAATATATTTTTTTTCGTTAGGCTCAGAATGATTTTCGCGAAATTATTGCATATACAAATTTTCACTTGTCCTATATGGCAAGATGAGCTTTGCTATTTACGCCAAGATCGCAAGTTCTGCCTATTCGGCACGACATATATATATATATATATATATATATATATATATATATATATATATATATATATATATATATATATATATATAATATTTTTACTAAATTTCAAGGTAGAGAAAGCTTAATTAAGACTATTTTCTCAACGTTTCTCAATTATAATTGTAAATATATTTCTTACGAAATTTCAAAATAATTATATATTACGTTCTCGAAAAATAAAACACAAGACAAGACAAAAATAAGAGAGATACTTTCCCAGCTGTGTTATCAGTCAGTAACATTTGTATATAAACAACTGCAAATTAATTAGATTTAAAACACTCTATATAAGTGTAGAGTTAAAACACACTTCTATTTAAATAATAAATCTGTTACTGCAAGTGTAAAGAGAAGATACATTTGAATCAAGGCTCTGGATCTCAGTAACTACAAGTGTAGAGTGTAGCAACACCTATTGTCAGCACTAGTAACTGCAAGTGTGGATTGAAGAAACTCTTACATAGAATGAAACCTAACTAACTGGAAATAGAGAGTAAAGTTCCACTTGTATTTAGGCATTGAACCTCAGTAACTACAAGTGTAGAGTGAAGGCAGTGTAAGTTTCCATCAGTAAGGCAGACAAACACTGGGACAATAGAATTTCTATGCTGCATTAACTGTTCAACTAACGCACAAGTGACAACGGCTTCATGCAGTTTCTGATGCATGCTGTTTGATAAGCATGTTGCAGTGTTTGTGACTCTGAGGGAATTTATATATTACTTGGTGTTTAAACACGCTTGTTTGTACAGTGGACTGGAATCCCTACACGATACTAGACCCGATAAATTTCCAGACGAAGCCAGAGTGTAGCTACACGTTCCAGTACTGGAAAAATTATACGTAAATGCAATATAATGCGATCCTTTATTGACTACGATTCGCCCACACAGTGGGCTTTATCAAGTCACAAACAGATAGATCTGCTTGTGTCTTGATAAAGCCCACTATGTGGGCGAAAGGTAATCAATAAAGGATCGCATTATATAGCATTTGTCTTTAATTTTTCCATCGTGTGGGTATTTTATATCATTTATCTGGATCCAGAACCGTCAGTGGTCATCGCAAAGACCAGTGCTGGTTGGAGACGCTCGATCTCTTCTTCGAGAGGAACTTTATCTATGTTGTTAACTTGATAAAGTTTTTCTTTTGAGAGAAACGTTGTTGTGATAAATGTATATGATGTTTAATGTGTCCCTCAACAACTGGTCAGCTAGCTGCCTATTCCACCCAATAGGTCCAGGTCACAAATTATCTGGACCTAGAGGAGGAAACTTTAGACGTCGTTTCGGTCCATCTTCGATCATTTTCAAGTAACAGACGGGCCGTTTCCTCTTTTATGAGTAATCTCTTTTAGTGAATTGTTCCAGTCAAGGTTTTGTGACTTGGATCCCTCTTTATCAGTTGCAGTTTTGTTATTTTATAATATATAATATATACCCCGGATATCTTGGGCAGAAATTTATGAAGGCTGTGGAGGATTACAGGTCATGGAGATATATTATGTAATATAATATCACAGGAGACAAAAACTCTAAAAAAAAAAGTCATAAGCTTGTGTTTACATGTATTTTTCTCAGAAGAGCTTATAGTTTCTTTATAGATTTGTGTGTGTGTGAATATAAGAAAAGGTTAATATTTTTTTTCTTTTTTTGTTTTTCACTTTGTCTTTGTGCAGTCAATTAAATGAGGTATTTTACAATGATTCTTTTACGTACACTTAAGTTGTAAGCTTACATTGTTGCAGCATCCAAAGACATACTAATTCCCTAGACATCTCAAACAAGCGCGTTATTGCAGCCTCCAACGAGCTGTTTCACACGAGAGGTCCTCCCACGCTCTGCAAATATATCATCTCCCACGCCGTAGCATCCAGTGAGATGCCCAACACAAGATATCATCCAGCGAGACGCTGAACTCAAACTCTCATCTCACGCCACGACCCCTGGGCAACGAACATCCAATCTCTTAGCGAATCAAATAATCGCCTCAGTAACGGGCACAAACACAGGAAATAATAATTTTTTCCTTAATTATCCTTCGATGATGATAATTACAAGAGTGATGGCTCAAGGCGAAGTTGAGGCTCGTTTTTTTTTCCAGTAGACATCTATATTTCAAGCTCTACACTACATGAGCTTTATAGGAACTCTATATATTTTGCGTTTCTTCACTAATATAATAAATAAAAGAGTTACTTGTACTAGATTCCTGGGAGTTGTCGGCAACGATGATGTGTTTACGTTAGGAAAAAAACGCAGAGGAAGAGACGAGGAAGAGCGATGCTTCTACTGGCAACAGGAGAAAGAGAGCGGAGGAAAAGATGAGGAGCAGGAGGATGATGGAGGAGGAGGAATTTGAGGAGTAGGAGGAAGAGGAAGATGAAGAGGAGGAGAACGACGGGGATGACGAGGAAGAGGAGGAGGTGCTGGCTGAAAGACAATTGATGCTCATTTTTTATACCTGATAGTAACGACAGATACAAGCAACCAAAACAAGGATGTTAGAAACCCATCACTGTGAGGTTTATTGCCTAGTAGGTTTTAATCCCCTTATTTGAACCAAATTATGGAGTCAAAGGTTCAATAATTACCATCAGAAGATTAAGAGCCTATTATCCACTGTTGTTTGCTGGAAATTAACCGGGGTTCTACCTGCAGTATTTACCTAATAAACACACACAAAAAGTAAGCTTTTGCAATCTGAGTACTTATTTTTATGCCAACTCTTGTAGAGACTTTAAAAAATTGTAGAACCAGGGGAGACATAATCATAACATAAAATATATTCACATTATTATTAAATTCACGGGGAAGCGCTAAATCCTTAGGGATCATACAGCTCCTGTGTAATGCGATTCAAGCTGATTTAATGCCAAGAAAGATAGGTAAATATTGTCCAGACACAGATAAAATTTACAACGTAAGCAACTCTCAGCTTTTTTGCATGACTGAGATCTTCAGTCACCCAGAAGATGCTCCAAGATATAGACAAAGTTTGATCACAACAGACAATTTGAGGGTAAAGGATGGAAGGAGCAGAACGAGGGAACACAAGAGAAAACTTGAAGGTTAAATAAGCGAGTGACATAAGAAACAAAATCCTTTGGTTAGCAAAATAGATGCTGTAGGAAAAGCTGTAGTGGACACTAAGGTCATTTATGCCCTCCAGGATGCATGTGGATGGCTTCAGAAAGGCAGAAAATAAATCAGTTTGGTTAGTCGAATTACACTAAGAGCTAGTGATCAACCCCCAGAAATGCAACTAGGCGATAACACACGCTCAAAAAAAAAAAAAGGATATTAGAAAAAAACGAACAAACTTATAAGAATTTTATATTTATACATTAAATAATATAGAATAAGGCTAAAATAAAAATATAAACAATAAAAAAAATCCAGTCATATTTAGTCTAATTCAAACAGAAATTTTAAATAAAAATATATTTTCAATGAGGCATTGTTACTGATGGCAAATTTGAGATTAACAGTAATTTTGATCTTCAGAAATTTGACATAGAAACTTGTTGTCTCCCTAATTGAACAACCAATATTTTGAGCTTTTAAGCAAAGATCTTAAAATACATTTTACCACTTCAAGCCAAATACATGAGAGTTGTTGCTTACAAATGCAAAAAAAGAAAAAAATAGATTTTTTTGGGTAGAAATCCAAAACTGATACGAAAAACTCATGATAAATTTAGGTGATCTTTCGTGTACAACACCAGGGGGAGAGAAGAGTTTAAAA
>NC_091292.1:11885693-11893193 GCF_038502225.1 Cherax quadricarinatus | reverse complement strand
ACCATCCCAACACACCCTACAATCCATACCCACAGCCTCCACCCAACACCAAGCTATAGAACCCCACAGTATGCCACCAGGTCTCCCACCCTCACAGGCCCCCCAAACCACAGTGTTGGAAAGGAAACTGAAGGTATGGTACACAAACGCTGATGGAATAACAAATAAGTGGGAGGAGTGGCAAGAAAGAGTCAAAGAAGCATCACCGGACATCATAGCTCTCACAGAAACCAAGCTTACAGGTATGATAACAGATGCCATCTTTCCAACGGGATACCAAATCCTGAGGAAAGACAGAGGGAACAGGGGGGGTGGAGGAGTGGCGTTGCTGATCAAAAATCGCTGGAATTTTGATGAGCTGGAGAGAGAAGATAGCGGAGAAGAAAGTGATTACATAGTGGGAACACTTCACTCTGGAGGTCCCAAGGTGGTAATAGCAGTGATGTATAACCCACCACAGAACAGCAGGAGGCCAAGGCAAGAGTACGACGAGAGCAATAGAGCGATGGTTGACACACTGGCTAGAGTGGCCAGAAGAGCTCATGCATGCAGGGCAAAGCTCCTGATCATGGGTGACTTTAACCACAAGGAGATAGATTGGGAGAACTTGGACCCACATGGGGGCCAAGATACTTGGAGGGCTAAGATGATGGAGGTGGTACTGGAGAACTTCATGTACCAACACGTAAGGGACACTACAAGAGAGAGAGGAGAGGATGAACCAGCAAGGCTGGACTTAGTATTCACCTTCAGTAGTGCAGATATCGAGGACATCACATATGAAAGACCCCTTGGGGCCAGTGACCATGTGGTTGTAAGCTTCGAATACACAGTAGAGCTACAAGTGGAGGGAGAAGCAGGAAGGCCAGGACGAATGAAGCCAAACTACAAGAAAGGGGACTACACAGGAATGAGGAACTACCTGAACGGGGTTCAGTGGGACAGAGAACTGGCAGGGAAACCAGTTAATGAGATGATGGAATATGTAGCAATAAAATGCAAGGAGGCTGAGGAGAGGTTTGTACCCAAGGGTAACAGGAGTAATGAAAAAGCCAGGATGAGCCCATGGTTTACCCAAAGGTGCAGGGAGGCAAAAACCAAGTGTGCTAGGGAATGGAAGAAATATAGAAGGCAAAGGACCCAGGAGAATAAGGAGAACAGTCGTAGAGCCAGAAATGAATATGCACAGATAAGAAGGGAGGCCCAAAGACAATATGAAAATGACATAGCAGCGAAAGCCAAATCTGACCCGAAACTGTTGTACAGCCACATCAGGAGGAAAACAACAGTCAAGGACCAGGTAATCAGGCTAAGGAAGGAAGGAGGAGAGACAACAGGAAATGACCGGGAAGTATGTGAAGAACTCAACAAGAGATTCAAAGAAGTGTTCACAGAGGAGACAGAAGGGACTCCAGAAAGACGGAGAGGTGGGGCACACCACCAAGTGCTGGACACAGTGCACACAACCGAGGAAGAAGTGAAGAGGCTTCTGAGTGAGCTAGATACCTCAAAGGCAATGGGGCCAGATAACATCTCCCCATGGGTATTGAGAGAGGGAGCAGAGGCGCTATGTGTACCCCTAACAACAATATTCAATACATCTATCGAAACAGGGAGATTGCCTGAGGCATGGAAGACAGCAAATGTAGTCCCAATCTTTAAAAAAGGAGACAGACATGAAGCATTAAACTACAGACCAGTGTCACTGACATGTATAGTATGCAAAATCATGGAGAAGATTATCAGGAGAAGAGTGGTGGAACACCTAGAAAGGAATGATCTCATCAACAGCAGCCAGCATGGTTTCAGGGACGGGAAATCCTGTGTCACAAACCTACTGGAGTTCTATGACATGGTGACAGCAGTAAGACAAGAGAGAGAGGGGTGGGTGGATTGCATTTTCTTGGACTGCAAGAAGGCGTTTGACACAGTTCCACACAAGAGATTGGTGCAAAAACTGGAGGACCAAGCAGGGATAACAGGGAAGGCACTACAATGGATCAGGGAATACTTGTCAGGAAGACAGCAGCGAGTCATGGTACGTGGCGAGGTGTCAGAGTGGGCACCTGTGACCAGCGGGGTCCCGCAGGGGTCAGTCCTAGGACCAGTGCTGTTTCTGGTATTTGTGAACGACATGACGGAAGGAATAGACTCTGAGGTGTCCCTGTTTGCAGATGACGTGAAGTTGATGAGAAGAATACACTCGATCGAAGACCAGGCAGAACTACAAAGGGATCTGGACAGGCTGCAGAACTGGTCCAGCAATTGGCTCCTGGAGTTCAATCCCACCAAGTGCAAAGTCATGAAGATTGGGGAAGGGCAAAGAAGGCCGCAGACGGAGTACAGTCTAGGGGGTCAGAGACTACAAACCTCACTCAAGGAAAAAGATCTTGGGGTGAGTATAACACCAGGCACATCTCCTGAAGCGCACATCAACCAAATAACTGCTGCAGCATATGGGCGCCTAGCAAACCTCAGAACAGCATTCCGACATCTTAATAAGGAATCGTTCAGGACCCTGTACACCGTATACGTTAGGCCCATATTGGAGTATGCGGCACCAGTTTGGAACCCACACCTAGCCAAGCACGTAAAGAAACTAGAGAAAGTGCAAAGGTTTGCAACAAGACTAGTCCCAGAGCTAAGAGGTATGTCCTACGAGGAGAGGTTAAGGGAAATCAACCTGACGACACTGGAGGACAGGAGAGATAGGGGGGACATGATAACGACATACAAAATACTGAGAGGAATTGACAAGGTGGACAAAAACAGGATGTTCCAGAGATTGGACACAGTAACAAGGGGACACAGTTGGAAGCTAAAGACACAGATGAATCACAGGGATGTTAGGAAGTATTTCTTCAGCCACAGAGTAGTCAGTAAGTGGAATAGTTTGGGAAGCGATGTAGTGGAGGCAGGATCCATACATAGCTTTAAGCAGAGGTACGATAAAGCTCACGGCTCAGGGAGAGTGACCTAGTAGCGATCAGTGAAGAGGCGGGGCCAGGAGCTCGGACTCGACCCCCGCAACCTCAACTAGGTGAGTACAACTAGGTGAGTACACACACACACACACACACACACACACACACACACACATCAGACACACACACACACATACACACACACACACACACACACACACACACACACACACACACACACACACACACACACACACACACACACACACACACACACACCTGACGACACTGGAGGACAGGAGAGATAGGGGGGACGTGATAACGACTTACAAAATTCTGAGAGGAATTGACAAGGTGGACAAGACAGGATGTTCCAGAGACTGGACACAGTAACAAGGGGACACAGTTGGAAGTTGAAGACACAGATGAATCACAGGGATGTTAGGAAGTATTTCTTCAGCCACAGAGTAGTCAGTAAGTGGAATAGTTTGGGAAGCGATGTAGTGGAGGCAGGATCCATACATAGCTTTAAGCAGAGGTATGATAAAGCTCACGGTTCAGGGAGAGTGACCTAGTAGCGACCAGTGAAGAGGCGGGGCCAGGAGCTTGGACTCGACCCCTGCAACCTCAACTAGGTGAGTACAACAGGTGAGTACACACACACACACACACACACACACACACACACACACACACACACACACACACACACACACACACACACACACACACACACACACACACACACACACACACACACACAGAGTTTTGGCGGAAAGGGAGGAGGAGACTAGCCCCCTGTTACCCCAGGAAGCAACTCGGTCACAGATGTTCACAACTGTTACTCACCTGGCTAATTCCCTTCCGTTACTCAGCCACCAGTGTCTTAACGGAGGCATGAGTGGTTTTCACGATGGTCTGCAAGGTCTTGACGGCGTCCAGGGGCGCCTGGAGGGTCTTTGATCTCTTCAGGAGCAAGGAACGATCGTATTTGTGTAAAGACAGTCTGTTGTCCAGTTGGGGGCAAGCGCTTACACGAGGGGTTAATATTAGTCTCTTGTTCTGGGGACGTCATAGTAATCTGTCGTTGTTCTGGGGACGTCGTAGTGGTCTGTCGTTGTTCTGGGGACGTCGTAGTGGTCTGGCGTTGTTCTGGGGACGTCGTAGTGGTCTGTCGTTGTTCTGGGGACGTCGTAGTGGTCTGTCGTTGTTCTGGGGACGTCATAGTAATCTGTCGTTGTTCTGGGGACGTCGTAGTGGTCTGCCATTGTTCTGGGGACGTCGTAGTGGTCTGGCGTTGTTCTGGGGACGTCGTAGTGGTCTGTCGTTGTTCTGGGGACGTCGTAGTGGTCTGTCGTTGTTCTGAGAACGTCTTAGTGGTCTGGCGTTGTTCTGGGGACGTCGTAGTGGTCTGTCGTTGTTCTGGGGACGTCGTAGTGGTCTGTCGTTGTTCTGGGGACGTCGTAGTGGTCTGGCGTTGTTTTGGGGACGTCGTAGTGGTCTGTCGTTGTTCTGGGGACGTCGTAGTGGTCTGGCGTTGTTTTGGGGACGTCGTAGTGGTCTGTCGTTGTTCTGGGGACGTCGTAGTGGTCTGTTGTTGACCTGGGGACGTTGTAGTGATCTATCGCTGTTCTTGGGTCGTCGTAGTGATCTGTTGTTATCTTGGGACCGTCGTAGTGATCTGTTGTTATCTTGGGACCGTCGTAGTGGTCTGTTGTCCTAGGGACGTCATAGTAATTTGTCGTTGTCCTGGGGACGTCGTATCAGTCTGTCGTTGTCCTTGGGACGTCGTGGTAGTCTGTCGTTGACCTGAGATCGTGGTGGTGGTGTTGCATTGTGCTAGGATAATTGTAGTGGTTCATTTAAACAGGAAGGCTGGTCTGAAAAGTACCTGATGACAATCATTTTTGGTCTGTCTATGGTCTGGAAGCAGCAATTTTTGTGGAAATAGTCTTTGATAGTAATGCTGGTCTGCAAACAGTCAAGAGTGAAGACGCAGTAAATAACTTCGTCGGTTGTTCCCTTCACATGTTTGGAAGTAGGAGAAGGAAGGAGACGAAATTTCAAGGACGAATTTTCTCCAGTTTCATTACAAATAGCCTACGATCCTATTTTCGTATTATTCATTATTCAGCATAGGCCTGTAGTGTTGTATAATAGTGTGGTATAGGAGCCTACTGATTAGGCCTTATTTTTTAAGGATTTTACGGAGCGCTACAGCAAATCCATCAGTCACTGTTGCAGTACGTTTAGGAGGAAAAGTTTGAAGTGCCTAGTGAAACTGACACTCTTGAACCTTTCATGGCACTGTGCCCAGAAATAGATTTGGTAACAGGCGATATACGTTTCAAGAAGTTTAAGATGAACACTTTCACTCAAAGCTAAGAAACTGAACAACATCTATCAGGGCTAAGAAACTGAACAACATCTATCAGGGCTAAGAGACTGAACAACATCTATCAGGGCTAAGAAACTGAACATCATCTATCAGGGCTAAGAAACTGAACATCATCTATCAGGGCTAAGAAACTGAACAACATCTATCAGGGCTAAGAAACTGAACATCATCTATCAGGGCTAAGAAACTGAACATCATCTATCAGGGCTAAGAAACTGAACAACATCTATCAGGGCTAAGAAACTGAACATCATCTATCAGGGCTAAGAAACTGAACATCATCTATCAGGGCTAAGAAACTGAACATCATCTATCAGGGCTAAGAAACTGAACATCATCTATCAGGGCTAAGAAACTGAACAACATCTATCAGGGCTAAGAAACTGAACATCATCTATCAGGGCTAAGAAACTGAACAACATCTATCAGGGCTAAGAAACTGAACATCATCTATCAGGGCTAAGAAACTGAACAACATCTATCAGGGCTAAGAAACTGAACATCATCTATCAGGGCTAAGAAACTGAACAACATCTATCAGGGCTAAGAAACTGAACATCATCTATCAGGGCTAAGAAACTGAACAACATCTATCAGGGCTAAGAAACTGAACAACATCTATCAGGGCTAAGAAACTGAACATCATCTATCAGGGCTAAGAAACTGAACATCATCTATCAGGGCTAAGAAACTGAACAACATCTATCAGGGCTAAGAAACTGAACATCATCTATCAGGGCTAAGAAACTGAACATCATCTATCAGGGCTAAGAAACTGAACATCATCTATCAGGGCTAAGAAACTGAACATCATCTATCAGGGCTAAGAAACTGAACAACATCTATCAGGGCTAAGAAACTGAACATCATCTATCAGGGCTAAGAAACTGAACAACATCTATCAGGGCTAAGAAACTGAACATCATCTATCAGGGCTAAGAAACTGAACAACATCTATCAGGGCTAAGAAACTGAACATCATCTATCAGGGCTAAGAAACTGAACAACATCTATCAGGGCTAAGAAACTGAACATCATCTATCAGGGCTAAGAAACTGAACAACATCTATCAGGGCTAAGAAACTGAACAACATCTATCAGGGTTAAGAAACTGAACATCATCTATCAGGGCTAAGAAACTGAACATCATCTATCAGGGCTAAGAAACTGAACAACATCTATCAGGGCTAAGAAATTGAACAACATCTATCAGGGCTAAGAAACTGAACAACATCTATCAGGGATAAGAAACTGAACATCATCTATCAGGGCTAAGAAACTGAACATCATCTATCAGGGCTAAGAAACTGAACATCATCTATCAGGGCTAAGAAACTGAACATCATCTATCAGGGCTAAGAAACTGAACAACATCTATCAGGGCTAAGAAACTGAACAACATCTATCAGGGATAAGAAACTGAACATCATCTATCAGGGCTAAGAAACTGAACATCATCTATCAGGGCTAAGAAACTGAACATCATCTATCAGGGCTAAGAAACTGAACAACATCTATCAGGGCTAAGAAACTGAACAACATCTATCAGGGATAAGAAACTGAACATCATCTATCAGGGCTAAGAAACTGAACATCATCTATCAGGGCTAAGAAACTGAACATCATCTATCAGGGCTAAGAAACTGAACATCATCTATCAGGGCTAAGAAACTGAACATCATCTATCAGGGCTAAGAAACTGAACATCATCTATCAGGGCTAAGAAACTGAACATCATCTATCAGGGCTAAGAAACTGAACATCATCTATCAGGGCTAAGAAACTGAACAACATCTATTAGGGCTAAGAAACTGAACAACATCTATCAGGGCTAAGAAACTGAACATCATCTATCAGGGCTAAGAAACTGAACATCATCTATCAGGGCTAAGAAACTGAACATCATCTATCAGGGCTAAGAAACTGAACATCATCTATCAGGGCTAAGAGACTGAACATCTATTAACATTAAGGGATTGAATGCCTTAGAATTACCTCTGCACTTCTCTCACTACTCTGTTATTAAAATTGCCTCTGTATTCGAATGAAGACGCCTACTGCGCAGATGAAAGGTTTCGGCAGTAAACACACTCAAGTGTCACAGTCATCAAGACAAGGCAACAAAAGAATACAAGGTATAATTCACAACTAACTCATAAACTGCAGATAAATCTTTGA
>NC_091292.1:11875693-11880693 GCF_038502225.1 Cherax quadricarinatus | reverse complement strand
TACATAACAAACTATACAACAATATGTACCACCTCTGCCATATATTGGTAACACGTGCAACACTGCTCTCTCTATCATATTCCTTTTCTATCACCACGAATACAACAAGCAGCTACCTTCACCCTTATAAACGTATTACTCTCTCATATATTGTCTTGCAAACATTGGATTCACACATTTTCTTACATATATTTGTTACTCTGTGGCCCTGGTTATCGATCTCACAGCTCTTTCAGTAGTAATCCAGGAGTTCACTTTACACTGTATACACAACTGCGACCCTTGAAGATTGGTCTTAACAGAGACATTCTCTCGTTCCCACAACAAAGCCAGAATGCAGCTCTTCACCACACTTATCTTCATTTCAAAGGAAAAAGAATGTAATGAACAGTTGAAATTTTTTCAAGGAATGCAGGGATCGAACTGGGGGGCAAGAATTTAAAAGCCGGTCACTTTATCGACCATTTTAACTCTCGTCGAATATATATATATATATATATATATATATATATATATATATATATATATATATATATATATATATATATATATATATATATATATATATATATATATATATATATATATATATATATATATAGTGTGTGTGTGTGCGAATGTGTGTGTGAGAATGTGTGTGTATGAATGTGTGTGTATGAATGTGTGTGTGTGTGTGTGTGTGTGTGTGTGTGTGTGTGTGTGTGTGTGTGAGTGTGGTGTGTGTGTGTGTGTGTGTGTGAGTGTGGTGTGTGTGTGTATGTGTATGCTCACACACACACACTGCTTTCAGTCACTCGAAAAACGACCAAAATAATTAAGATATGTTTTCCAGTGCTCGTCGGTGTAGTAACTGGACAAATCAACGGGTTTACGGATAATTCACTGATAGTTGGCGAGGTTGACCTCTGACCCGGTAAATATGTAATTGAGGAAGTGTACTTAACCCCTCCCTCCCTCTCCTCCCCTCCCTCGCCCCCTCCCTTAACCGCCCCCCCCCCCTTCACTCCTTCTGTTAGCGACTTCTAAACCGCAGAGAATCAGGCACCCTGCTCCCCCCTCTCCATTCTCTGCCCCCCACGGCCCCCCACGACCCAAACTACTGCATGGTAGTTCCGCTACGCTGAGCCGTGCATGACAACACGGGGTTGTACGGTGCAATTACACGGCGGGTAATGTTGTGTCTTTTTGTTATTATGGTAATCATTCTCCAGGGCTGTTATTACGGTTGTTATTATTGGTTAATAGTCTTTATAGTTAGTATTATTTATTATTGATATTATTGATTATATTTCTGTTTTTATTTTAGTTGAAGTTGATTTTGTTTTTATAATTATTATTGTTGTTATTATCATTATTATTATTATTAATATTATTATTATTATTATTATTATTATTAATCTTTAATAATAATAATAATAATAATAATAATAATAATAATAATAATAATAATATCAATGTTTTAATAATAATAATGATTATCACTATTATTATTATTATTATTATCATAATAATGATAACGTCATACTACAGCCTTGTGACCCAAGATTATCCCCGACTAAGTGAAGTAGCCTGGACCACTTCCCATGCTACCACCAACAGTCTAGCAGGTCACAGACCTCATCACGATTGGAGACGGAGTATCGAACCTCCAACACACTCATTTTTGCTGACTGACCCACACGGGTTTACCGCCTCGTTTGGAGAATATCATAACCGTTTCATCTAACCATACATTACCTTCAATTTTTTCACTGAGGAAGCGTTTAAACCGTAAGGGGTCAGCGTCTGAGTAATGAGAAAGGAGGGGGGGGGAGGAGGTAATCGAGTTTGATCCGAGGGAGGGGATGATAGCCTCGGTTCCTTCCTTTATGAATCTTTCAGAAACTTCAAGAAGCCTTTACTGAATGATAATATTAATAATATATAATAAATAGTAATAATAATAGCAACAACAACAATAACAACAACAACAACAACAGCAACAACAACAACAACAACAATAATAATAATAATAATAATAATAATAATAATAATAATAATTAATTTATTCAAGAATTCAGTGATTCTAAGAATGCGCTCAAGCATATAATGGTACTCAAGTCATACATGTTCTTTGAATACATAAGGTCTGAATAGTCGTCCTTAGAATCTAATCATACGGTACAGTAGTTCTTAGAATACAAGTGTACAGTGCAGAGGTTCTTAGAATACAAATATACAGTGTAGAGGTTCTTAGAATACAAGTACACAGTGTAGAGGTTCTTAGAATGCAAGTGTACAGTGTAGAGGTTCTTAGAATACAAGTACACAGTGTAGAGGTTCTTAGAATACAAGTACACAGTGCAGAGGTTCTTAGAATGCAAGTACACAGTGCAGAGGTTCTTAGAATACAAGTATACAGTGTAGAGGTTCTTAGAATACAAGTACACAGTGTAGAGGTTCTTAGAATGCAAGTGTACAGTGTAGAGGTTCTTAGAATACAAGTACACAGTGTAGAGGTTCTTAGAATACAAGTACACAGTGCAGAGGTTCTTAGAATGCAAGTACACAGTGTAGAGGTTCTTAGAATACAAGTACACAGTGTAGAGGTTCTTAGAATGCAAGTGTACAGTGTAGAGGTTCTTAGAATACAAGTGTACAGTGTAGAGGTTCTTAGAATACAAGTACACAGTGCAGAGGTTCTTAGAATGCAAGTACACAGTGTAGAGGTTCTTAGAATACAAGTACACAGTGTAGATGTTCTTAGAATGCAAGTGTACAGTGTAGAGGTTCTTAGAATACAAGTGTACAGTGTAGAGGTTCTTAGAATACAAGTGTACAGTGTAGAGGTTCTTAGAATACAAGTATACAGTGTAGAGGTTCTTAGAATACAAGTACACAGTGTAGAGGTTCTTAGAATACTAGTCCCCTCAAGGGAGGTTCCATGACGCTGGTGAGGGGCTCTTGATCTAGGGTATTACGAATTTTTAAAATACAGTCATAGGGTACAGATTACAAATAAACGCTTAATAGTACTTAGAATGCAACCATTTAGAAGTTCTTTGAATTCAAGAATAGAGAGAATGGATCTTTGAAAAATTTGATGGACTGGTTCCCGAACTTCACGTAAGCAGTCAATGCTCGCTGTTGCGACACAGATTTGCCAGTCTTTAAATATATTTCATAATACGTTTCAAATAACAGATTCGAGAAATAGAAAGTATCGCTAAACCCGTATAGGAGATCCACGATTTATTCTGACTGTGAACGCTGAGTAACGGCACCTGCACTTGCTTGCGTTATTTGTGTGTATGAGTGCGTGTTCGTTAGTAAGCGGTGAAACAGTGATTGTACAAGAGATGTTGTGACCCAGTTGAGCCTCTGAAGGTGTTTTCATTTATGAATTACGGTAGTAGTGAAGCAGCGAGTGACGTCATGTTAGGAGAGCTTGTCGTGATTGGCTGAGATGTTGGCTCAGGTGTGACCTCCCCTCCTCCTACTCCCCCCCTTCCCTCCTCCATCACTCCACCACTCAGGTGCCTCCGTCCTGCCCCTCTTCCCCCCCACTTACCCCTTCCCCAGTGAACGGGTGTGAAGGGAGTGGAGGGGGAGGGAGAGGATGGGTATCTTTTCCATTTTTCAGGGTGTGTCAAATCGTTGCTTAGAAATAGGGTTCAGGCTGGAGGGAGTAGAAGTGTGCGAGTGGGGAGGGAGAGGGGCAGGGGTGGGCATGCCCCGGGCATGCAGGTCTCCGTGAGTTAGTCCTCCCCCCCCCAATACCTCGTCCCGTTCATTGACCCAAGAACTAGGGAGGTGGAGGTAAAAGTGGGAGGGAGGGGGTGGAAGGGGGGTGAATCTGCCTCCTTCCCGCCTCCCCTACTATCACCTCCTCTCCCTCCCTCCACCAGCCAACGGGACTTGGTAAAAACTTGAGGTGTGTCTTGACGATGCGCGCCGTCAGTCGGTAGTGTAGAGTGAGCGAGCACGAACGTCCGACGGCTTGTGTCGTGGTAACACTTGTGGCAAGACTGTCGCTGCTGCAGGCTGGCCCGGGCATACTGGACGACCTGCCGCGCGGAATACTGAGCAGGCGCTGTAGCAGCACCCTCAACAACCCATCACCAGTGGCCCTCTATGCTCGTATAAGAAACTATTCCCTTCATTTTAATAGTAGTTAAGACTTTTATCGTTGGTTGTGCAGTGGCTAGAGGATGGATACGTCCTAGTGGCCTGGGTTGGGAGAAGGTAAACATTTGTGTGGCCGCATGGTGCCTGCTTGGGTGAGGGCGGCGCTGCAGGTGGTGGAACTAGTGCAGGTTTTTCGATGACCCAAGTCTCCACGACTCAGGCATGACACCACACACAACGTGATATTCTTTCTTTGGGGGAAACAACTCAGTATCCCCAGCACAAAACACACACATACAAACACACCTGCACACCTACACACACACACACACACACATACACAAACACCTACACATACACACACCTACACACACACACACACACCTACACACACACACACACACACACACACACACACACACACACACACACACACACACACACACACCTACACACCTACACACACACACACACACACACACACAAGAGAGCAATTAAGTTTAGAAGACGCTGCAGGAGACTCCAACGAGGCAAGCTGGAAGACCCGAAGGTCAATTACAGTCCCGCCGCCAGGATGGACGTCTTTAAAATTGACCAGAGTTTGGGGTCTCTAGGAGCAGGCGTCGCTGAAGTTAAGGTAACGAATCCCGAGGTGACCTTCGATACCAACACGGACTTCAACCTCTCGTTCTTCGACGCTTCGACATCCCCTTCGCCGGGCGTCATCAAGAAGGAGGACTTCGACGAGAGGACATTCGACTCAGTGGCTCCAGATTCCCTCTTCTCACCGTCGGGGGAGTATTCGCCGTTCACCACCGAGGAGTCAAAGTACACATCCTTCTCCGATACAGCTCAACCCTACGCCCACGACTCCACCAGCAGCCTGAGCCCAG
>NC_091292.1:11835693-11870693 GCF_038502225.1 Cherax quadricarinatus | reverse complement strand
TACATTACAGCCACCTGGGCGCACACATGACCTACGTACATTACAGTCACCTGGGCGCACACATGACCTACGTACATTACAGTCACCTGGGCGCACACATGACCTACGTACATTACAGTCACCTGGGCGCACACATGACCTACGTACATTACAGTCACCTGGGCGCACACATGACCTACGTACATTACAGCCACCTGGGCGCACACATGACCTACGTACATTACAGCCACCTGGGCTTCACCTACAGAAACAAACACCAAGAGATACACAGACATGAGAAAACTATTAAAAAGCGAATGATGAGAGAGAAAAAATCAGTGAGAAAAGCCTAACATGCTCATGTGAGAAGAGAGACGAAGGAAAAGTTTGAGGATGACATGACTTAGCAACTAAATATAAACTGAGAGTGTTGCAGTCTCCCGTAAAAGGAAGATAACAATAAAAGACCTCATAATAAGACCGGAGAAGGAAGGAGGAAGACTTTATGAGGGCAAAACTATAATGAAAAAATGGTAATAGGGATGTGTAATAATTACCGACAGTGTATTAGGTAAAAATAACACAAGTGCAACTAACTGCGACATTCTATTGTGGCAACGTTAATGCATATAGGAAGGATAATCTGAACGACGTCTGCGTACAACACCGGTATTCCGCCAATCACGTAACGAAATTCAACGACGCCTGGCTAGTGATTAAAGAACCCAGTTTTCGTAAACGTAAATGCCTTGAATCATCATTAATCGCTGTTTCTAACACAAATAGAATTAAAAGGCAGCTTCATCATCTCTGATGTATTAACAAGAATTCTGCACAGACCAACAAACCCAGCCATCACATAGCTGCTACCACTAACGTATTAATGTTGGTAAAATTACCGACAATGTGTTAGGTAAAAGGACACATTTTACTGCGTCAGCGTTCCGCTCTCCAGGAGCTTTGTCAGGCCGTTACGGCTAACATACTGTCGGTTATTCTTCCATAATTTGATAGGTTGGGTTAGGTAAGATTTGTCAGGAAACAGGACAAGTGTTTCCTGACGCGGGTCTTAGTCATGATGACCCACAGATAGCGGCCAAGGCCTTCTGCTGATAAACATTTTCTGACTTTAATTTGATAGGCTTCAAAATTTATTTGTAGACTTTTCAGCATCCAGTGGCTTTATCAATATAATACAAAGACATAATGTGAAGAATGTTGATGAGGTAATTAGTCCCTCAGCCTTGGAGTTGGTGAAGAGCACCGTAGCACCGTATCACCGTAGTCTTAAAGACTACAGTGATCTTCACCAAAGTTCTACATTCTTCACGTTATGTCCTTGTACTGATAAAGCCACTGGATGGTGATACGTCTACAAATAACTATACCCAGATGTATCACATGTATCTAATTCTTCATCTTGTCGGTATTATATTCCATTCATATACAAAGATGAAGAAGCCATTTAATGATCTGGACGTCTTAAAGGCAGTGAGACGTAACAGTAAGTCACCATGGCTTCTGAAAGAGGGAACACGGCTACATTGTGAACCGCTAACTAAAATCTACAAGTCACTAAAAACGGAATAGTTGTCAGAAATGTTGGAGATAGTGGAGTCCCAGTGCTTTAAAAAGGGGACAGATTGATAGTTCTGAACTACGGACTGATAGCAGTGGCATGCGCATCATGCAAGATAATGGAGAAGATAATAGAGTGTGTGGTGGCGCAATTGGAGAGAAGTGGATTTTTAAATTGCAACCAGCATGGGTTTAGAGATGGCAAATCCTTTCTCACAAACCTACTAGAATCTATGACAGTATAAGACGTAAAGCAGGGAAGAAAATGTGGATGCATTTGAATTTGTTTGAACTTTATGAAGGTATTTGGCACTACCGCATAAAAGTTTCTGCTAAAAACTTAACGAGCTGACAAGAATAACAGAAAAAATGCATTACAACGAGTCTAGGAATATCTAAAAGAAATGAGACAACATATGATACGGCAGGAAGCGCGAGGTGTTAGAATGGGCAAGTGTAACAAGTGAGGTTCCACAGAGAATACTACTGAGACCGGTTCTGTTTCTAATATATGTAAACTACACGTTGGAAAAGAGAGGATTTCCTGTATCCTTGTTCGTAGATGATAGGAATAAAATTAGAATGACACGCAAAGATTTTAACATGACCTGTCCTGTTCTAACAGCAGGATTGGTCACACAGGTGATTATAAAAAATTAACTCGAGGAAGTGCAAGGTGATGAATATTGAGGAAGGAGACAGAGAGCAGGAAATTCATCACAGGCTGTAGGGACTGAGGCTACAAACCTCACACAAAGAGAAGCATCTAGGGACGAGCAAAACACCGAACATAGAGTCTGAGGCGAACATCAACCGAATAACTAATGCAGCAGATGCACGCTTGCCGAATCTAAGATCAACTTTCGGGTGTCCCGACAAAGAGTCATTGAGGTCTCTATGTAAGACATATGTCAGCATCCTCTTAGAGTACACAATACAAGACAGTCTCTCTACTTCACACTACCACTACTACCTCTACTACTACTTCCACCACCAGTCTTACCACTACCACTACTACTCCTCCCACCTCTCTTGTCCCGTCCCTGCCAGCTGGTCTCTATATACCTGCTCCATCTCTCTTTTCTGTTAATGTGACTTTGTAAATGGTCTATGTTAGACCGAAACGTCGTCGTAAGCTCCTCTCTCCTATGTGCGGGTTATTTGTGTAGGGAATCCTCGCCTGACAGAGCATGTCAAAGAACTTGAGAAAGCGCAGAGGCTCGCAGTGAGAAAAGTCCTACAACTGTTGTGGAATGACGTATGGGGGAAGACTTAATGATCTGAATAACATTACGTTAGAGAATAGCGACAGATAAAATACTCAGAAGACTAAGGTGAACAGAGAAAGTCTGTTCTAGAGACCGGAAACTGGTACACGTGGATACAGTTAGTCGTAAAGATAAAAATATGCCACAGGGATACCAGGAAATATTTCTACAGTCTCATGGTGATTAGGAAGTAGAATGACCTGGGCGAAAGTGGTGGAGGCAGACTATATACACAGTTTCAAAAGTAGGCATCACAGGGGCCCCCAAGAAGCCATGAATCGGTAAATTCATGGTGGCGATAAAGAGGCTGGGCCAGGTGCTGAGCCTCGACCCCAGCAAACATCACTCGGTGAGTCCACTCAGAGGGAACAAACAGCCGAGGAGGGCTAAAGAAAGCATAGCAGCTACCAGGGGAAGAGTTGGGTCGTGGGGGTGGTCATGTCAGGTCACACCCCTCCTTTCTCCCCCACCAAGCTAACTCTCCCTTCACTCCTCAATCACACTTCTCTCCCCCCCATCCCCACACAACCCCATCCCTCCCACAATAAGTCCAGCCTTCCTCCTCTCTCCGTCTCCCTTTTCTCTCTTCTTCCGCCTAAAACCCCTTATCCACCCCCAAGTCTCCCTCTCCTACATGCATCCTGGGTAGAGTAAGTAGGAAACTGGGCGTATATTTATACATCTCCTTCGTGTGTTGGTTTATATATATATATATATATATATATATATATATATATATATATATACATATATATATATATATATATATATATATATATATATATATATATATATATATATATATATATATATATATATATATATAATATAGGGAGGTACCACCTCTAGAACTGTTATAGGGACCCTCATATATATGTGTGACTTTGTATTGTATTGTATTGTGTGTGTGTGTGTGTGTGTGTGTGTGTGTGTGTGTGTGTGTGTGTGTGTGTGTGTGTGTGTGATAGTGCCAAACAAGAAATTTTTACTAGACTATGTATTAGTAAATAAAAGGCTGAGGAATAAACTTATGGAAGTACCTGGTTGAGTTAGTGTTATGTGTGATCACTATCTAGTTACCGGTACTTGGGGGCTGGAGTACCAGGAAGGTGACATACCAGGAGACTGTAAGAGTACTGGGAAATAGAAGCAAACGTGAATGAATTAAAGAAATGAATGATTAGTAAGAGATAAGAGAATACTGAGCGTAAAGCCGTTTAAGAGAAAATGACGAGGAGGAGGTTGGAAAGATATGATGTTAATTTAAAAATTGCAATAAAAGTTGTAATAAAAATTGCAATACACCTGTGGCTTATAGGTAGAGGAGGGAGGGTGCAAGAGCAAAGGGAAAGATTAGTGGAATGATGAGGTGAAATGAGTAATAAAGTGGAATAAGAGTATTTTTACATGAGAATTATACAAGAAGGCAGAGTATATGAAGACGAAAAGAAAAGTTAGGACTGTAAAGGGAAGCAAAGAGGTAAACAGAAGAATGGAGCCATCATCAGAAAGCTTCATTGCGAAGAAGAAATAGTTTTTTAGAAAGACAGATAAGTAAGGTGTGAAAACCAAGGGATTAAGAGTGAAAGTGGAGAGATTTTAGATACGGCGGCTGAGGTGTTAGAGAGACGGAGAGAATATTCTGAGAAGCTGTTCAAAATAAATAAATGGAATCAGATGTAGTACGTTGGTGTGGCAGTACGTTGGTGTGGCAGTACGTTGGTGTGGCAGTACGCTGGTGTGGTAGTACGCTGGTGTGGCAATTCTCTGGTGTGGCAGTACGCTGGTGTGGCAGTACGTTGGTGTGGCAGTACGCTGGTGTGGCAGAACGCTGGTGTGGCAGTACTCTGGTGTGGCAGTACGCTGGTGTGGCAGTACGCTGGTGTGGCAGTACGCTGATGTGGCAGTACGCTGGTGTGGCAGTACGCTGATGTGGCAGTACACTGGTGTGGCAGTACGCTGGTGTGGCAGTACGCTGATGTGGCAGTACGCTGGTGTGGCAGTAAGCTGGTGTGGCAGTACGCTGATGTGGCAGTACGCTGGTGTGGCAGTACTCTGGTGTGGCAGTACGCTGGTGTGGCAGTACGTTGGTGTGGCAGTACGCTGGTGTGGCAGTACGCTGGTGTGGCAGTACTCTGGTATGGCAGTACGCTGGTGTGGCAGTACGCTGGTGTGGCAGTACGCTGGTGTGGCAGTACTCTGGTGTGGCAGTACGCTGGTGTGGCAGTACGTTTGTGTGGCAGTACGCTGGTGTGGCAGTACGCTGGTGTGGCAGTACTCTGGTGTAGCAGTACGCTGGTGTGGCAGTACGCTGGTGTGGCAGTACGCTGGTGTGGCAGTACGCTGGTGTGGCAGTACGCTGGTGTGGCAGTATGCTGGTGTGGCAGTACGCTGGTGTGGCAGTAGGCTGGTGTGGCAGTAGGCTGGTGTGGCTGTACGCTGGTGTGGCAGCACGCTGGTGTGGCAGTACGCTGGTGTGGCAGTACGCTGGTGTGGCAGTACGCTGGAGTGGCAGTACACTGGTGTGGCAGTACGCTGGTGTGGCAGTACGCTGGTGTGGCACTACGCTGGTGTGGCAGTACGCTGGTGTGGCACTACGCTGGGGTGGCACTACGCTGGTGTGGCACTACGCTGGTGTGGCACTACGTTGGTGTGGCATTACACTGGTGTGTCACTACGCTGGTGTGGCACTACGCTGGTGTGGCACTACGCTGGTGTGTTACTACGCTGGTGTGGCACTACGTTGGTGTGGCACTACGCTGGTGTGGCAGTACGCTGGTGTGGCACTACGCTGGTGTGGCAGTACGCTGGTGTGGCACTACGCTGGTGTGGCACTACGCTGGTGTGGCACTACGCTGGTGTGGCACTACGTTGGTGTGGCACTACGATGGTGTGTCACTACGCTGGTGTGGCACTACGCTGGTGTGGCACTACGTTGGTGTGGCACTACGCTGGTGCGGCACTACGCTGGTGTGGCAGTAGGCTGGTGTGGCAGTACGCTGGTGTGGCACTACGCTGGTGTGGCACTACGCTGGTGTGGCACTACGCTGGTGTGGCACTACGCTGGTGTGGCACTACGTTGGTGTGGCACTACGTTGGTGTGGCACTACGCTGGTGTGTCACTACGCTGGTGTGGCACTACGCTGGTGTGTTACTACGCTGGTGTGGCACTACGCTGGTGTGGCACTACGCTGGTGTGGCACTACGTTTGTGTGGCACTACGCTGGTGTGGCACTACGCTGGTGTGGCACTACGTTGGTGTGGCACTACGCTGGTGTGGCACTACGCTGGTGTGGCACTACGCTGGTGTGGCAGTACGCTGGTGTGGCAGTAGGTTGGTGTGGCAGTAGGCTGGTGTGGCAGTAGGTTGGTGTGGCAGTACGCTGGTGTGGCTGTACGCTGGTGTGGCAGCACGCTGGTGTGGCAGTACGCTGGTGTAGCAGTACGCTGGTGTGGCACTACGCTGGTGTGGCACTACGCTTGTGTGGCACTACGCTGGTGTGGCACTACGTTGGTGTGGCACTACGCTTGTGTGTCACTACGCTGGTGTGGCACTACGCTTGTGTGTCACTACGCTGGTGTGGCACTACGATGGTGTGTCACTACGCTGGTGTGGCACTACGCTGGTGTGGCACTACGTTGGTGTGGCACTACGCTGGTGTGGCACTACGCTGGTGTGGTACTACGCTGGTGTGGCACTACGTTGGTGTGGCACTACGCTGGTGTGGCACTATGCTGGTGTGGCACTACGTTGGTGTGGCACTAAGCTGGTGTGGCACTACGCTGGTGTGGCACTACGCTTGTGTGGCACTACGATGGAGTGTCACTACGCTGGTGTGGCACTACGTTGGTGTGGCACTACGTTGGTGTGGCACTACGCTGGTGTGGCACTACGCTGGTGTGGCAGTACGCTGGTGTGGCACTACACTGGTGTGGCACTACGCTGGTGTGGCACTACGCTGGTGTGGCACTACGTTGGTGTGGCACTACGCTGGTATGTCACTACGCTGGTGTGGCACTACGTTGGTGTGGCACTACGCTGGTGTGGCAGTACGCTGGTGTGGCAGTACGCTGGTGTGTCACTACGCTGGTGTGGCACTACGTTGGTGTGACACTACGCTTGTGTGGCACTACGCTTGTGTGGCACTACGCTGGTGTGGCACTACGCTGGTGTGGCACTACGCTGGTGTGGCACTACGCTGGTGTGGCACTACGTTGGTGTGGCACTACGCTGGTGTGTCACTACGCTGGTGTGGCACTACGTTGGTGTGGCACTACGCTGGTGTGGCAGTACGCTGGTGTGGCACTACGCTGGTGTGGCAGTACACTGGTGTGGCACTACGTTGGTGTGGCACTACGCTGGTGTGTCACTACGCTGGTGTTTCACTACGCTGGTGTGGCACTACGCTGGTGTGGCACTACGTTGGTGTGGCACTACGATGGTGTTTCACTACGCTGGTGTGGCACTACGTTGGTGTGGCACTACGTTGGTGTGGCACTACACTGGTGTGGCACTACGCTGGTGTGTCACTACGCTGGTGTGGCACTACGCTGGTGTGGCAGTACACTGGTGTGGCACTACGTTGGTGTGGCACTACGCTGGTGTGTCACTACGCTGGTGTTTCACTACGCTGGTGTGTCACTACGCTGGTGTGGCACTACGCTGGTGTGTCACTACGCTGGTGTGGCACTACGCTGGTGTGTCACTACGTTGGTGTGTCACTACGCTGGTGTGTCACTACGCTGGTGTGGCACTACGCTGGTGTGGCACTACGCTGGTGTGGCACTACGCTGGTGTGTCACTACGCTGGTGTGTCACTTCGCTGGTGTGGCACTACACTGGTGTGGCACTACGCTGGTGTGTCACTACGCTGGTGTGGCACTACGCTGGTGTGGTAGTACACTGGTGTGGCATTACGTTGGTGTGGCACTACGCTGGTGTGTCAGTACGCTGGTGTTTCACTACGCTGGTGTGTCACTACGCTGGTGTGGCACTACGCTGGTGTGTCACTACGCTGGTGTGGCACTATGCTGGTGTGGCACTACGCTGGTGTGTCACTACGCTGGTGTGTCACTACGCTGGTGTGGCACTACGCTGGTGTGGCACTACGCTGGTGTGGCACTACGCTGGTGTGTCACTACGCTGGTGTGTCACTACGCTGGTGTGGCACTACACTGGTGTGGCACTACGCTGGTGTGTCACTACGCTGGTGTGGCACTACGCTGGTGTGGCAGTACACTGGTGTGGCACTACGTTGGTGTGGCACTACGCTGGTGTGGCACTACGCTGGTGTTTCACTACGCTGGTGTGTCACTACGCTGGTGTGGCACTACGCTGGTGTGTCACTACGCTGGTGTGGCACTACGCTGGTGTGGCACTACGCTGGTGTGTCACTACGCTGGTGTGTCACTACGCTGGTGTGGCACTACGCTGGTGTGGCACTACGCTGGTGTGGCACTACGCTGGTGTGTCACTACGCTGGTGTGGCACTACGCTGGTGTGGCACTACGCTGGTGTGTCACTACGCTGGTGTGTCACTACGCTGGTGTGTTACTACGCTGGTGTGGCACTACGCTGGTGTGGCACTACGCTGGTGTGGCACTACGCTGGTGTGTCACTACGCTGGTGTGTCACTACGCTGGTGTGGCACTACACTGGTGTGGCACTACGCTGGTGTGTCACTACGCTGGTGTGGCACTACGCTGGTGTGGCAGTACACTGGTGTGGCACTACGTTGGTGTGGCACTACGCTTGTGTGTCACTACGCTGGTGTTTCACTACGCTGGTGTGTCACTACGCTGGTGTGGCACTACGCTGGTGTGTCACTACGCTGGTGTGGCACTACGCTGGTGTGGCACTACGCTGGTGTGTCACTACGCTGGTGTGGCACTACGCTGGTGTGGCACTACGCTGGTGTGGCACTACGCTGGTGTGGCACTACGCTGGTGTGGCACTACGCTGGTGTGTCACTACGCTGGTGTGGCACTACGCTGGTGTGGCACTACGCTGGTGTGTCACTACGCTGGTGTGTCACTACGCTGGTGTGTTACTACGCTGGTGTGGCACTACGCTGGTGTGGCACTACGCTGGTGTGGCACTACGCTGGTGTGTCACTACGCTGGTGTGTCACTACGCTGGTGTGGCACTACACTGGTGTGGCACTACGCTGGTGTGTCACTACGCTGGTGTGGCACTACGCTGGTGTGGCAGTACACTGGTGTGGCACTACGTTGGTGTGGCACTACGCTTGTGTGTCACTACGCTGGTGTTTCACTACGCTGGTGTGTCACTACGCTGGTGTGGCACTACGCTGGTGTGTCACTACGCTGGTGTGGCACTACGCTGGTGTGGCACTACGCTGGTGTGTCACTACGCTGGTGTGTCACTACGCTGGTGTGGCACTACGCTGGTGTGGCACTACGCTGGTGTGGCACTACGCTGGTGTGGCACTACGCAGGTGTGTCACTACGCTGGTGTGTCACTACGCTGGTGTGGCACTACGCTGGTGTGGCACTACGCTGGTGTGGCATTACGCAGGTGTGGCACTACGCTGGTGTGGCACTACGCAGGTGTGTCACTACGCTGGTGTGGCACTACGCTGGTGTGGCACTACGCAGGTGTGTCACTACGCTGGTGTGGCACTACGCTGGTGTGGCACTACGCTGGTGTGGCACTACGCTGGTGTGGCACTACGCTGGATGGTAGTAAGAAAAGCTAAAGGTTTGGACCAGTTAAGAAATAAATTTGTCGAGAGAAAATGGAGACAAAATTTTGGAGTAACTATTACATATGCGGGAAAAAGAGTGAATTATAACTAAGGAGTGACAGAGTACATGAATAATTATTGTATATATGAAAAACGGGGATGAGACTGAATACGAGAATTATAGACAAATAAATCTATTGATAAGATTAAATACAAGAATGATACACAAATGAATATACTGAATATAATAGGTAAAATTTATGGAGAATTTGTAATGGAAGAGTGACAGTAAGATAAAACTGTATTATTGCATAAGACAGTGAACTTAAGATTCCATTTGTGAATGTAATGTTAAAGTTGAATCGTTTAAAGTGAGCAATACTTAGATAAGAGAGAGAGAGAGAGAGAGGGAGAGAGAGAGAGAGAGAGAGAGAAGATTGTTACTTTTATTATCTTTGAAAAGGCATGTTGTATAGGAGGCCTGGTCACAGACCGGGCCGCGGGGGCGTTGACCCCCGGAACTTTCTCCAGGTAAACTCCAGGTATGGTGAATCTGAGAGAGACGCAGGTGATGCTGCAAATATATGGAATTGGCAGTAAACTGCTGAAATTTATGAAGAATTTTTATGCGGCTCTGGTTACTGGATGCAGGTTAGCGGTGGACTGTTTGCCCGTCAGAGTAGACCTTAGACAGGTCAGGTTAGGCAAGATTTGTCAGGAAACAGGACAAGTGTTTCCTGACGTGGGTATTGGTCGTATAATGACCCCGCAGCTGGAGCTTTTAGTCATCTGACCGAGGCCTTCGGCTGGCTTACCGGTCCACCCCCCTTCCCCCCTTTAAAAATTATGGTTGTGACATCCATTTTTTGAACAGGAATGTGCCTGTTTACAGGTGAAACATTTCGGTAAAGTTCCTCTCTCCATCTATGTCTTTTTCAGGAATTGTGATTTTACAGAGGTTATTAAATGTGTTTATAGATTGAGTTGTAGAGGCGGATGGTAAACTGTAGAGAGGTGTCTTTAATTAAGGAAGGATCTTGTGGTATGCCTCCCTTAAGGGAGGCAATACCACATAAGAAGCACCTCTCTTAATTAAGGGAGGCATACCATTAGAACCTCCTTTAATTAGATACAACGATGCAGATGTGAGAGTTGTCGCGTTGGCTTCTTGCTATTAACTATGATTCTGAGAAATTCAGAGGTTGCAGAAGCTGCTGGAGGAACTCTTAAAAAAATATCAAAGACGGAAATTTGAAAACGAGCTTATTATTCGCGGAAGAAAAAAAAACAAAAAGCGTCGCTATTTTAGTGGCAGAAATCCAAAGCACTGTCAAAAAAAAGAATTCACGTCAATTCCTTTAACCCGCTGCGTGATAACACATGAAGGCCAGATGACAACGGGAGAGAAAATGGTGTACTATACAGTGCATTAGTGACACTATTAACGAAAACGAAAATTATAATTTTAATCGAGGATTTTAATGACGAAGAAACGGACTAGACAGCCCTGTGAAGTTGGTTCCTTTTTTTCTAATGGCTGTCTTGATGCTGCTGGAAGATAGTCTTCATCCGAGGAATCAAATCTATTCTTCTCTTCCTTGGGTGAAACTGATTACTTCCTGTTTCTGAGTAACACCTAATGGCTCAGTGTTTAATAAAAACAAGAACTATAACAAAAAACAATTACAGCTACAGCATCATAACAATAGTAATAATAATAATAATAACAACAACAGCAACAACAACAATAATGATAATAACATGAAGCTGATATTTTCTCAGTATAATTTTTTCCTGTGTATCAAGAAATTAATAAGTGACCCGTGCGAGAGAAGCAACACACTAACAATACTGAACACTATATTTGCAAGAATAATACATTCTTAATGTGAAAACAGAAATCGTGTTCTCCTGGAGATAACATATATTGGTAAAAGTGACTTTGGGAAGAAGAGAAGCAGAGATAAGAACGACTGGATTATGAGAAGGGAAGAACAGAAAACACAGACAGAAACGACTGGGTTATGACAAAGGAAGAACAGAAAAACACGGATAGGAACGACTGGATTATGAGAAAGAAAGGTATGAGGATTCTAGGGAGTACCTTAGAGAAATAATTACAAAATATTACGAGGGACTGATGCAAATGATTCCAACAAAATGTTTCACAACGTATGTGAATACAGAATTAGACAAACAGACAGATAGACAGACAGAATGACAGACAGACGGACAGACGTACAGACAGACAGGCAGACAAACAGACACATACACACACACACACAAGCATTAGGAATGAGGACTGAACAAACCTCTAGCGAAAATATGCAAGCCACTGGAAAGTGAACGATTTCCAGGACAATGGAAGGCGACAGATAATTGCAATACATAACCAATGAGACAAACAGACCAACTGCAGACTTGCACTTGACATACGTACTAAGGCAATGGATAAAATGACCAGAAGAAAAATGGAGGTGACCTGGAAAGAAGCAAACTTTTAATCAGCAACCAGCATGGGTTTAAAAATGGCGAAGCTTGTTTCACGAACCTGCTGGAGTTTCATAATCGGGTAACAGAAATCTGGGCTGAAGGCGTTAATGGACTGCAAATTCTTGAGTTGCAGGAAGGCGTTTGACACTGTACTGGTCAAAACAGTGAGCCAGAAATTGGAAGAGCAGACAAAGATGACAGAAAACATGCTAAAGTGAAACAAAACCCAAAGGAAAAGAAACAGAATGGGATTATCCGGGAAGACCTACGATTATATACACATATAACTGGTGAGGTTCCACAAAATTAGGTAATGCAACAGATATGGATTCTGGAATATGTGCTGCTGGTGGAGAAAATTTCGTGTATCTGTTTACAAGTGACCTATACCTGGAGTATACCTGGAGAGGGCTTCGGGGGTCAACGCCCCCGCGGCTCGGTTTGAGACCATGTGAACGAAAAACTGCGATGATAAGAAGAGGCTGTTATAAATTCTAAGAATACAGAGTTGGTTAGACAAGCGGCAAGTGAAATTTAGTCTTAGCCAATGCAAGTTTTTACACCGAGGAAGTATCGAAAAAAAAGACAGAGTACCGACTGGAGGGAGAGAAGCTACAATGCTCACTCAGGGAGAACGACTTAGGAATTAATGAATTATCCAACATAAACAACAAATAGTAATAAGGTTACACACATGATAACATGACAAGCACGTGATTTTGGAGGCATTATTATTGTAGTTAATCACGTTATCACATGTCCAACCATGATAATTATATTATGCACATTATAACATGTCCAATAAACAACAATAATGCAACATATCTAGCATAAGGGCAAAAGCGCATATCAGTCAGTGAACTCCAGCAAATGCACGTTTGGCGAGCCCAAGAATAACTTTCAGGATCCTTAAGAAGACGTTTTTAATCCTATATAAGTGTGACACATGTCACACTCATCACAGAGTATGCACCTTCAACATGGAACTCCCACTTGATCAGATTTATCAAGAAAGTAGAGAAAGTGTCATGAGTCAAAAGGAGACTGGTTCTGGAGCTAATGAAAATGAACTTGGAGGAGAACCTTAAATAACTGAGGAGGATGCTATTACATAACAAAAGAAGTGGAGACAGGATTACGACGTACAAGATATATAGGCAATGTGAAGGTAGTATACAGGAAAAGACCGTTCGTGAAGCGGGAATAGGGAAGTTTGGGGAATAGATGGAAGGTAGAGAGCCATGGGGATGTCAGGAATTAATTTTCGGTCTTAAAAAGTTGAAGTGGCAGAGGCAGATATAACATACACGGCCAACGATGCTAAGTGGAAGTGAGCCCGCTACAAGACAGTTAAGAGGCAGAACCAGGAGCTGAGACCTGACCTTCGCAACCACAAATAGGTGAGTACAAACACACGGTACAGACGTGGCTGTCTTTATCTTCCTTTAATCAGTCACTCCCATACGTGTCGGCCGAGATAAAGATAAAGACTCACTGAGCCAATGACCACAAAATGCCAGCACTCTCCACCTCATTTCCGGCTTAAGCTTAAACTTAAACCCCCCCAAAAAGAAAGACAGGTCAGCCAAGAAGCATTCAGTTTGATAGGTGATTCAAGGTCCAATATACCAAGTTCAACATCCATTGGTAATGCCTATTGGACAGAGAAGGGAATTTCGCCTTTAACTGGTATTTACAGAAGGGTGCAGGGAATCTGGTACGAGGTCCCACCAGGTGTACCAGATCTCCCACACCACCTTGTTATGGGTGGGTCTGGTAATTATTCTGTGGGAGTTCTTGGAGGAGAGGGAGGGGTGTAATCTGGATGGATTGTGTTAACGATGTGAGGTGCAATTAACTAAAGTATCTGGTAACGTATGGGTGTTGTATATAAACAAGATTTATATTATTTTCTTTTTAATGTTGTGAAGTTGCTTGCATTAGCTTGGGGCAAACAGATCTGGATAGGGAAATTACAAGCCTTCTAGCATGGGCTGGCAGGTCTATTGAAATGATCCTGTGTTCTTAGGCTATGTGGGTAGGGCCTGGCTAATAATACTGCAATGTCCGTCCGCCAGGGATTTTATCAATTCATTCAGCGACAAGAGAGACATGAGGTTATATAGCAGTAGAGGTGAGGTGTAGAAAGGTCAGGTCAAAGACCTCGCCTCTACCATTCTATAACCACTGGGAAGAGACCCATGTCAGGACTTCATTCCTGACGGATATATTATAAATTGCTGTCTCTTTACGAATTAATAAAGTCCCTGGCAGACGAATCGTCTTAATAAAATACCATAACGGTCACACTGTGTTATTATCATACTGACGATACACACTACCACTTGACAACAGCAGGAGCCGTCTAGCAGGAGGCAAGACGCCAACTGCAACGCTCCTCCGTTCATTTCTTTTGGTGCTTGATATGGATTCAGGATGACCCGAAGCGTCGTTGAAAGATTCATCTCTAATCAAATTGGAGGTTAGTTTAGAGGTGAGTTACGAGGTCAGTGATTACAGAAAATTTAGCCTGTCACCTGAGCTACTATTACGTGATAAATTTGGGAGTTATAGTGTGTAACGCAGCCTGCTGTGTGAGCATTGAGAAGCATTGTGGCGCTTTGAAGTCAGGTACCTTCTTCAGTCCTAATACCACTCGAGGCTGCTTCAGTCTTCTCTAATAAATGTCCTGAACTGTACATAAGAATCTTTTTCCACATCTTGTCGGTATCACCAGACCATTTCTCAATGAGGTCTTACTTCTAGAGGAGAAAAATCAGATATTTAAAATGCATCAGAATCAACGTAGCAACGAGTGTTAAGTGGTTTGGGGATTGCGTCGTGAAACACGTCAGTAGTAACGAAGAGGAGGCAATTAGCAGTAATAAATGGGAAGTGGTTTGCAGTAAAAGGAGAATAAGATGAGGATGGTAAAAATAGAGGATTTGAATGTAGGAAATCTCGATTCTGTATTCCAGGACAAATGTATAGTGGTCGACGAGGGTACTATTAACCCCTCGACTACGTAAGAACATTAGAAAGAAGAAACACTGCAGCAGCTCTACTGGCCCATATGAGGCAGGTCCAAGTCTCCTACCGGTTTAAGCCAATGCCCTAACCTAGTCAGGTAGGTCATATTCACTTAAGGAAGGAGCAAGGCATCTGACCTAGTAGCACAAGCTAGTCAGGTCCAACTCACACCCACCCACACCCGCTCATGTATTTATCTAGCCTATTTTTAAAACTACACAACGTCTTAGCTTCTATGATGGTACTCGGGAGTTTGTTCTACTCATCCACAACTCTATTACCAAACAAGTGCTTTCATATATCTTTCCTGAATCTGAATCTGAATTATAAACAAAAGCTGCGCATTCTGTAGCAGGGATAAAAAGGTGAGACAGAGGGAGATAGTGTCAGTGACATAGTTAACAGATTAAAAAATATCTTGTCAGGTAATGGGAGCAATCTCATTATTTGCCTCGGTGCTGGAGAAAATTATTCTGGGAAGGGCAGGAGACAGGAGGTGAGAGTTGCGTACCTGACAGCTATAGATCGAATTAGGTCCAGGTGAGTAATCCAGATCACATGCAGCATTATATAGCAGTGACTGAATGTCTAAGACAATTGGTGTCAATTGCTGGCTAGGCAAGTACTGCAAAAGAATTTGCAGTCTCATTCATTGACAGCTGGTATAATTTCTATGCTAAACATGATGTGTGTGCGAGGGATGGGTTGCATCTCTCTGTGGCGGTGGTGATAGTGTTAGGAAATTCTCTCGAAGAGGCCATTGCTGAATTGTATAAGATGGTTAGATACATAAGTGGCTGTGGCTGGGTGTGAGTTGGACTTACCTATCATAGGTCAGTAGACTTGCTTCAGTGCTCCTCTTTTCTTATGTTCTTACTAGAAAGGAGGTAAAGTGCTTTAAGATGTCTAAGTATTGTGGGTATTATATACAATTTATAATATGACATATGTATATTGCTATTGTGTGCTTGTAGGCGGACAGAGCGTCTGCAAAACCAACCTAACCTAACTTAAGCAATCATATTTATGACACACAGTGCCGACAAGTTGATAACTAAGACACATGTGCAACACTTGGGCACTTGTATCGAGTGACCTAAATGAGAGAGTGGGAGAGACAGTTGTAAAGCCAGAGCTAAATGATAATGGAAGGCTTCTAATTCAATTATGTATAAAGAGAGGTCTGCTTGTAGGTAATTTTGATTATGATAAAAATGATAATAAATAAGCATATAAGATAAGAAGTAGTGTGTAACAACAGCACTTAGCTAGACAGTATATTGATGTGTGGATTTCTGGATGTGAATAAGTTTAGAGAAGCGATTGATGTCAAATCATCATCTTGTGATAGCTACAGCAAGAGTAAAAGGTATTTGAATAACAAGGAGAATGGTGTCGGTGGGTAGGAGAGAAGTGAAAGTGAAAAAACTCAAGGAGAGAGTTAGTGGGAGCCGCAAGCAACGGTTAGTAGCAAGATAAGTTAGAGAGAATGCAGACAATGAGGAGGTCGAAGAGATATGGGACAGATTTTAGAATTCAGTGTCAGAGTATACAGTAGAAGTTTGTGGTTATATGAGAGTGGGTACAGGTGGGAAGAGGAAGGATTGGTGGAATGATGACGTGAAGAGTGTGGTAAGGGGAAAAATTAGAATATGAGACAATTTTGCAATGTAAAAATGCTATACAGAAAGCAAAGAATGAAGAAAGAGAGAAAAATAGGTAAAACGAGTAGCGAAGAAATTCAAAATAAAAGCTAGAGGAAGAATGTTCCTTCTTTATCAGGAAATTTTGCTGAGAATGAGAAACAGCTTTAGAAAGCAAACTTTAGAGCAAATTAACTTTCCTTCTAAAAAACGAAGGAATATAAATGATGAAAGAGGAGAGGGAGGCACTAGAAAGGTGGAGAATTTATTCATAATAGTTATTAAATAGTGACTACAAAAGGAGGTATTGATACCAGCCTTAGGGAAGAGAGTTGAATAATATCTGGTGGGAGTAAGTAAATACTAGAGATAAATGTTGGAGAACTCAATGACATGAATAAAAGAGGGCAAAGTAGAAGGGACAGATAAGGACTGAGATGGCAAAAACAGGTGGCGATAAAGTTTTGGGGTGTGAGACAAGGGCTTCAAATGTTACAGCGAGGCGGAGGCTGGAGGCAGCAGAGATGTCGTGTTTGAGAGCAACATATTGGGTGAATATCATGCAATGAATTCGGAGCATACAAATTAGAAGACAGTGTAGGGTAACGAAACGTATCATCCAAAGGACGGAAGAGAGGTTTGGAAATTTAGAGAGGATGAGGGAAGAATAATATTTCTAAGAGACTGTAAAAAAGCTTGATTGGCAGGATGGATCAGTAGAGGTCGTCACAGGAAAGGTTGGAGGGATGGGTGAAGGAAGTATTATGCAGTAGAGAACTGAGCAACCAGTAGGAGTATGTGAGCATGTCAGATCAGGAAAAAGACACTTATGTACAGTTCAGGACATTTATTAAAGGAAACGTTTCGCCACGAGTGGCTTCTTCAGTCCTAATACAGAGAAAACTAAGAAAACACACATATATATAGTGGTGGGAGTCAGGTGAGGTGAAGCGTGGGTAGAGGTGGTAGTAGTAGTAGTAGTAGTAATGGAACTAAGGAGGTGAGGTTAGAGAGGGACCTGCTGGCATCAAGTAACACCAGTTCCCAGGATGGGTAATATCCTCTTGCTTAGTAATTTTGAAATACTGTAACTACCGGATTTCTGCTTTATAGTGTTACTGACAGAAATTAGTGCAGCTTCAATGCATTTTCTCCGTCTTAAGTCGTCTTCTTTAATAACTAGTTTAGCTTCATTGAATTTCATGAGGTGTCCAACATCGTCTCTATGTTGAACACATGCGTTTTTGCGGTCATCATTTCTGCAAGCATTTTTGTGTTCTGCTATCCTAATGTCCAGAGTTCTGGCTGTTTCCCCTACATATACTTTGTCACACCCCCCACATGGTATAGTGCAGATTCCTGCACTTGTGCCAGAATCATGCTTGTGTTTTTGTATCAGGTTCCTAATAGTAGTTGAAGAGCTGGTAGATATTTTAGCCAGTTTTCTGTCAAACATTTTTGAAACATTAGTGGCAACGTTGCTGACCAGTAAAACGATGTAACTTGGAGGCTTTTCTTCAATTTGATAGGTGTTGGTCTTGCTGAGGATACGTGTTGCACGTTTCCTGCAGTCACGTATGAAGTGTAGGGGAAAGTGTAGTGAACTAAAAGAGTTGGTGATGTATGTACATTCTTCTTCGAGGAACTGCGGACTGGAAATTCTGTAGGCCCTCAGAAAGAAGCCAATAACTACCCCTCTTTTAGTTCTTGTGTCATGGTGAGAGAAGAAATGTAGAAGATCATTCTTGTAGGTAGGCTTCCGGTAGACTTTAAAAGAAAGTTTGCTTTCCCCTGTGCGTAAGAGAACGTCGAGAAAAGGGGGGTGTGACAAAGTATATGTAGGGGAAACAGCCAGAACTCTGGACATTAGGATAGCAGAACACAAAAATGCTTGCAGAAATGATGACCGCAAAAACGCATGTGTTCAACATAGAGACGATGTTGGACACCTCATGAAATTCAATGAAGCTAAACTAGTTATTAAAGAAGACGACTTAAGACGGAGAAAATGCATTGAAGCTGCACTAATTTCTGTCAGTAACACTATAAAGCAGAAATCCGGTAGTTACAGTATTTCAAAATTACTAAGCAAGAGGATATTACCCATCCTGGGAACTGGTGTTACTTGATGCCAGCAGGTCCCTCTCTAACCTCACCTCCTTAGTTCCATTACTACTACTACTACTACTACCACCTCTACCCACGCTTCACCTCACCTGACTCCCACCACTATATATATGTGTGTTTTCTTAGTTTTCTCTGTATTAGGACTGAAGAAGCCACTCGTGGCGAAACGTTTCCTTTAATAAATGTCCTGAACTGTACATAAGTGTCTTTTTCCACATCTTGTCGGTATCACCATACCATTTCCTCAATGTCAGATCAGGTTTAGTGAAGACAAGGGATTTTTAAGGATTTGGCATGCTGCTGGAGTGTGAGCAAGTTAACATTTATAAAGTAAATTTAGGGAAACTGGTTAGCCGGACTTGATTTGTCAAGATGGATATTTACCACAAAGGCAGGATGAGACAAAAAAAAAAAGAAATACATTCTCCCTTACTCAATCCCCAAGCTTCTTTGGGAATGAAGGAAATGTACTTCCCGCTTCCAGAACCCGAGTTCAGCTAGATGTGATGCTTGATTTCCTTCAGATATACTGCCATCCTCATACCAGTCACTCTCATCAAACAGGTTGACATATACTTCCTGGAGGAACGAACCTCAATCTTCCCAGTCTCCCTCACACTGCCTTTCCAGTCTCCCTCACACTGCCTTTCCAGTCTCCCTCACACTGCCTTTCCAGTCTCCCTCACACTGCCTTTCCAGTCTCCCTCACACTGCCTTTCCAGTCTCCCTCACACTGCCTTTCCAGTCTCCGTCACATTTCACCTCACAAGTCATCTATGCACCTCCTTACATCAACCCCCAGATTTACACACCATCTGTGAATGCTTATCATGCTTCATTCTTTCTAAATTACCAAACCACTTAGAGAGAGAGAAGGGGGGAGGGAGGGAGGGAGAGAGAGAGAGAGAGAGAGAGAGAGAGAGAGAGAGAGAGAGAGAGAGAGAGAGAGAGAGAGAGAGAGAGAGAGAGAGAGAGAGAGAGAGAGAGAACTCCATTGCAGAGATCAATTAGCGATGTGACTTGCAAAAAAAAGACAGTTTAAAAATGTTGCAAGCATTTCATTGCATGTTGCAGACATATGAGAGGTACAAGTTTGAGAAGTATAACAATTATTATTGCAACAAGCATGTTAATTATTTACATCAATATAACAGATGTAACAAAATATATATATATATATATATATATATATATATATATATATATATATATATATATATGACTGAATGGATAATATTTTTCTTCTGCTCGTGAATAAATTTTCATCTCAGGTAAAAACGTTTATGACCTTTTCTCAGGTGTGAAAAATAGGGCAGGAAGGGCATAATGACCAGACATCGATAAAGGTGCTAAGTGCGTGCTCTCCCAGTCCGTAAAACGGCATAACATTCCTCGTTACTTAGCACTTTCTTGTCTCGACTTCTTTTACAAATGACCGAGCAAGTTTGTCCAGTGGCTAAATTGACAATTTTTTTTTTCTTACGACGATAAGACATTTAATTTTGTTATTCATTAAGCTCTCGCAAAGAGATTTTCATTGGATAAAAATCTGTCTCGGTTCAAGGGGTAAATTTGGACTGGCTAATGCAGAGGTTACGTAAATTGCGACGGTGTAAATGTGTGGCATCTTAAGGACGCTCAGTAGATGGCAACTGACCAGTTAAGTTGCCAGCTTCTATTTAATCTTCCCCTTCGGGCAGAGCATATCCCTCATGAATACTCTGTATCCTTCTCTCTCTCTCTCTCTCTCTCTCTCTCTCTCTCTCTCTCTCTCTCTCTCTCTCTCTCTCTCTCTCTCTATCTCTCTCTCTCTCTCTCTTTCTTTCTCTCTCTCTCTCTCTCTCTATCTCTTTCTCTCTCTCTCTCTCTCTCTCTCTCTCTCTCTCTCTCTCTCTCTCTCTCTCTCTCTCTCTCTCTCTCTCTCTCTCTCTCTCTCTCTCTGTTATTTACACAATGGTTTTACAGGTTAGGTTATGAGTTCCTACTTTTATTTCCTTAGCTCAATGAAGGGAGGAGGAGCACTGCAGCGGGCCTACTGTCCCATGCAAAATTGGTCCATTTGAAAGCCTATTTATTTTTTTGAGACATACAGATAGGGAATAAGATGAATTTGGAGGCATCTGTGGGGCAGCGATTTCATTTGGCCAACCAACTTTATTTCATCGATGCCATTATGCTGCGCCAACATGTTCCAAACTCGATTCATTCTACGAATGAATGATCTCAAATGATGAGATGTTCTTGAGAAGGCTACAACCACAGTGTGGTTGCTCTTCGCTGCCCGTCTTGCTGTGTAGAAGCTCACTTCTCACTGACCTCGAAGAGGAGCCAAGTGCCCTACCTTAACAGCACTGGCCTTGTAAATAACAGTAAGACTCCCCATATCCCTGCGGTGTTGAAGGCTCTGCTGAAGTGACAGATCTGTCCAGGCTGGGTCCAGTCGAGAGATAAGTCCTCTTGCTCTGTTCTCTATTCTGTCAAGAACATAAGAACATAAGAAAGGAGGATCACTGCAGCAGGCCTGCTGCTCCATACTAGGCAGGTCCTTTACAATTCATCCCACTAACAAAACATTTGACCTACCCAATTTTCAATGCTACCCAAGAAATAAGCTCTGATGTGAAAGTCCCACTCAAATCCAACCCCTCCCACTCATGTACTTATCCAACCTAAATTTGAAACTACCCAAAGTCATAGCCTCAATCACCCAACTAGGTAGACTGTTCCACTCATCAGCTACCCTATTTCCAAACCAATACTTTCCCATGTCCTTTCTAAATCTAAACTTATCTAATTTAAATCTATTACTGCGAGTTCTCTCTTGGAGAGATATCCTCAAGACCTTATTAATATCCCCTTTATTAATACCTATCTTCCACTTATACACTTCGATCAGGTCTCCCCTCATTCTTCGTCTAACAAGTGAATGTAACTTAAGAGTCTTCAATCTTTCTTCATAAGGAAGATTTCTAATGCTATGTATTAATTTAGTCATCCTACGCTGAATGTTTTCCAACAAATTTATGTCCATTCTGTAATATGGAGACCAGAACTGAGCTGCATAATCTAGGTGAGGCCTTACTAATGATGTATAAAGCTGCAGTATGACCTCTGAACTTCCGTTGCTTACACTTCTTGATATAAATCCCAGTAATCTATTACGTACGCTTAGGCATTGCTGTCTTGGTTTAAGGTTGCTGCTTACCATAACCCCCAAGTCCTTTTCGCAATCTGTATGGCTAAGTTCTACATCATTTAACTTATAAGCGCTAGGGTTATGGACACTCCCGAGCTTCAGAACCTTGCATTTATCTACATTGAACTGCATCTTCCACTTTTCTGACCAAGAATAGAGTTTGTTTAAATCCTCCTGAAGTTCCATAACATCTACGTTTGAATCAATTATCCTACCTATCTTTGTGTCATCGGCGAATTTGCTCATATCACTAGTAATTCCCTCATCAAGATTATTGATATATATTATAAACAACAACGGGCCCAAGACTGATCCCTGTGGAATGCCACTTGTTACAGATCCCCACTCGGATTTAACCCCATTTATGGACACTCTCTGCTTCCTGTCAGTGAGCCATGACTCGATCCACGAGAGCACTTTTCCCCCAATGCCATGAGCTGCCACTTTCTTTAACAGTCTATGGTGTGGAACTCTATCAAAAGCCTTACTAAAATCTAAGTAAATAATATCAAATTCTTTATCGTGGTCAACAGCCTCAAAAGCTTTACTGAAGAAGTCGTAGGTGAGAACATACTCAAGGTGTGAGTGCACTTGTGTTTCATGCAGTCTTGCAGCATCTCCTGTTGAGCAGATGCAAGATTTCTAAGTGCTAGAAGCTTCCTGGCCACCTTATCTGCGAGGTTTATTACGTGATTCTTTATAGTCATTGTAGAATAAAATTTAACCATAAGGATATCACTACATCATCGGGTTCAAACATACTCCCATTCATTCTGAACACTGCTCAAGTATTACTATCATGGTGCCTAGAGACAATTAGAAGCAAATGTAATCTGCCATCGTTTTCCTCAGGCTGATATATCTATAAGCTGGTGATTGATGTAATTGAGAGCAGCTGGCATTTCCTCTCTTGGATAAGTAAATGTCAGAATACAGTCGTCAGCATATAATTATGCGATTCTGGGATGAGTTGAAGAAGGTCACTGAAGTAGACATTCCCTAACAATGGCGCAAGCACACTTCCCTGTGGAACACTTGTACCAATAGTGTGTCTTGTCGACTCTGTAGCGTCTAGAACTACTATAAGAGGTTATCACTGAGAAGTCAAAATGCAGAACCGGCGATTCCTAGTGCTTGCACTTTTACCAAGAGTCCCTTGTGCCAAACTCGGTCGAGAGTGCCAGCTTTTTTGTTTCTCTCTCTCTTTCTCTCACACATTTGTAACCTCACACTTTCCTTGTTTTTTTTTTTTTAATTAATTGGCTTATACATATTTATTTAATAATAACCTACGTATAATTACAAGAGTAGAGCTACGCTATTATAACCTTTTAATTTACATTTATTATAATTATTTTTAATTATCTCCGTAGTTATTGCATAAACATCTTCCTCCTGGAGTCTATTCTGCTTGTCAGTAATTCCACATGTTAAGAAATGCACTTAATGTAACCTTTTTAGACCCGTTTCTTCCCCAATTATAGAAGCCAGTCGTCTCATAATTTTTTTACCTTTTTTTTACAAAAATATCCCTTGAAGGGGGAGGGGGGGGATCCCTTAAAGGGATCCAAATGTAAGGGATTTGGAGCTTCCCTTCCATTTCCCAGGATTAGTCTTGATTACCTACTATTTCCCAAGAGTTGTGTGATCCTCGCTGGTTAGGCGCTTCTCCGTAACTATAATACTTCTAATAATAGCAATAGTAATAATAACAACAACAACAACAACAACAACAACAACAACAACAACAACAACAACAACAACAACAACAATAATAATAATAATAATAATACAAATAACTCATATATATCTTCTCACAGCTTCCTTTAACCATTATTCTCAAAGTTTTTCTTATATTTTTAATGGTAGTGAAAGACATATTTGGTACTTCCAAAATCCACCTTAATGTCTCTGAACTTTTCTTCTTCATTATATATTTTTTTTTTTAGTTCGGGTTTGAAGCGACAGTCGGCTACCTTTATATGGTGAGTTGGGTTATTGGGTTTAAACGCTATCGACTACACGACGATCATTAAAGCTGTATCTAACCTGTTCACTACCTGTCAGGATTACTTTTAGTCCCTAAAACAGACTCGTAGTGCATATACACTGAGAGATAAACATCTCTAAGTATAGTTACACTGAAAGGTGCGTATATGTGTCGTTCAGTGTGTATACATACACATCTCTCAATGTACTTACACTTAAAAGTGTGTGTGTATGTGTTTCTCTCAGTGTATGTACACTGGGAGATACATGTCTCTCACTGTACACACACTGATATATACGCATCTTAGTATGTGTGTATACAATGAGAGTTATACACTTTTCAGTGTATTTACATCCTTTTCAATGTATATTCACTAAGGGGAAAATACATTTCGGTGTATGTACGCCAAGGTCAACACACTTCTCAGTGCATAAACGCTAAGGGAGACACAATTCTCAATGCGTATACACTAAAAGAAATACATTTCTCATTCAATATTCATTGATACGTTCCTCTGAGTGTATAACCCCTGAGAGACACGAACTTCTCAGTTGAACATTAAAATGGTATAAAATACCGACAGATTGTTAGGTAAGACACATATGCAACAGTTAGGTATCTTTATTTCGAAACGTTTCGCCTACACAGTAGGCTTCTTCAGTCGAGTACAGAAAAGTTGATAGAAGTAGAAGATACTTGAAGACGATGTAATCAGTCCATCACCCTTAAAGTTTTGAGGTGGTCAGTCCCTCAGTCTGGAGAAGAGCATTGTTCCGTTGTCTGAAACACTTTAAGGGTGATGGACTGATTACATCGTCTTCAAGTATCTTCTACTTCTATCAACTTTTCTGTACTCGACTGAAGAAGCCTACTGTGTAGGCGAAACGTTTCGAAATAAAGATACCTAACTGTTGCATATGTGTCTTACCTAACAACTTCTCAGTTATGAATAGTTAACCTGCAGTGTCTCTTTCGTTCCGGATAATTACTATCGTCAGGATATTCAATAAGAGAAATAAACGTCCAAATTCGAACGTTTTCTGCTTTTTTTTTTTGCCTCTTTATTGCCGCACAGTTTTTTTTTTTGTTTTTTTTTTTTTTTTAATTTTTTTCATCTGACATTAAACGCTCGTTTTTATAGGTGACATACTAAGCCAACCTGAAGTAATAAAACTTAATGTAATTTAACCTAACCTAACCTAGACTAACCTAACTCAAAATAACCCAGTCTAATTAATCACATAAGCAACACTTAGGTTTCTTTATTAACGAAACGTTCCGTCTGCACAACAGGCTTCTTCAGTCGAATGCAGGCTAATATTACACTGGAAACAGTTGAATTAAATTGTAAGGTGATTAGTCACTCAGCCTTGATAGAAAGTAGTACATACCTCAGTCTTAATAGGCGGTGGTCAGTCCCTTCAAGAGGGAGACCCTTTCTGTAATTAATAGTTAAGCTCCCTCAAGTCTTTTCTCTTGCACTATTCTAGTGGCAAATCGATTATTTTTTCCCTGTTTCCTTAGAAGGGTAAAATGCCGAGGGGTCTGACTTGGTGGTGTGAGTCTTGGCCGACTCTGGCCTAGGTTGCTGCAGGTATTTCTAACGTTGGCAAGTCTGCTCTTTTTCTTGGTGTACTCAACACTTTGCGAGGTAGGGACGTCAGGGATGATGGGTCTGCAGTCTAGTTCTCTCTCTCTCTCTCTCTCTCTCTCTCTCTCTCTCTCTCTCTCTCTCTCTCTCTCTCTCTCTCTCTCTCTCTCTCTCTCTCTCTCTCTCTCTCTCTCTATCTATCTATCTATCTATATATTTCTCTCTCTATCTATCTATTTTTCTCTCTCTATCTCTCTCTGTTTGTCTGGCTGTTTCTGTCTTTGTCTGTCTGTCTCTCTCAATATTTAACAAAAAAATCTCATTATACACACATTACAGTTCATAGTACAATACAAAACACAACATTTAAAAATACATCACTGCATATAGTGCATCATAAAACACAATAGATCACAGTACATCTCAGCACACAGTACACCAGGTCGAGAAGCAGACACTCAGGCAGGCTACTTGACATCAGCGGTGAACGACCCCTGCCTCTCCTGCACACACACACACACACACACACACACACACACACACACACACACACACACACACACACACATACACACACACACACACATGAGCGCTCATACACGGATACACACACATTTGTCTTCCATCTACGATTACATTTAAATACACACCACAAAAATGCCACATAGACCGACTCATTCAAGTATTTTCGATTACATCTGCATAGCACAAGTAACCATTTTGTTAATTTTAATTCAGTCTTCACTATCAAATGTTTATCATCATAATATACACACGAATGACCAAAGTAAATATACGAATGAAAAAATAAAAACTCTAATATAAGACGCAAACACATGAGTAAAAAAAAAAGATGACACACTATTAGCTTCCCTCATTTTTTTGAAGATTTGCATCATTGGATTCCAGTTAGATTAATTTGCATTTAGAAAGAATATAGGACAGCAATGATTTGGCAGTTGAGTTGTAGACAAGTGGGACCGTTGTTGAGGCGAGAACTTAGGATAGCTTTAAACATAAGTTGGACAGATACATGAGTTGGTGTGGGTGGATATGAGTTAGACCTGCCTATCATGAGGCAGTAAGCTCGATGCAATCCTTCTTTTTGGTTCTAATGGTAAGTAGCGAGAGTTATAGGTAGGTCAGTGGCATACCCAGTGGCGAGGCTGAGCCTCCAAAAAGACCAATTTTTTTTATGAAGCTTTGTATAGTATTTAGGAGAGTGATCATGGGTTCCCTTAACACTTTGTGAGGAGCCTGGGTGTTCACTCGGCTCCTCACCTGGAAGGTGTTACTGGGATAATTCCATACTGTGTGAGGAGCCTGGGTGTTCACTCGGCTCCTCACCTGGAAGGTGTTACTGGGATACTTCCATACTGTGTGAGGAGCCTGGGTGCTCACTCTGCTCCTCACCTGGAAGGTGTTACTGGGATACTTCCATACTGTGTGAGGAGCCTGGGTGCTCACTCGGCTCCTCACCTGGAAGGTGTTACTGGAATACTTCCATACTGTGTGAGAAGCCTGGGTGCTCACTCGGCTCCTCACCTGGAAGGTGTTACTGGAATACTTCCATACTGTGTGAGAAGCCTGGGTGCTCACTCGGCTCCTCACCTGGAAGGTGTTACTGGGATACTTCCATACTGTGTGAGGAGCCTGGGTGCTCACTCTGCTCCTCATCGCCTCCAACACCAACACTTCGATAAAAAGTGGCGTGTCGAGAAGTGATTTTCCTTTGTAATAAGAAGGTACTGCAATTTACTGTTTTTCTGGCATATGACGACTCTAAAAATAAACCATATCCAGTTTTGTGGAATTTTGTTACACACACACACACACACACACACACACACACACACACACACACACACACACACACACACACACACACACACACACACACACACACAGATACACGTAACTGATACAAATGATTCCAAGACACTCTCTTCAATGGAGGTACACAGGGTGCTGGCAAGCGGCTGTTGAATCCAAAGGATTGGTACTATCTCCCAGTTAATCACATTACTACTGATAACCTTCCATTCCACAGGCGCTGTATGACTCCCCGTGATTATAATAATAATGATGCGACACAGTGTGTGAGTGGATCTACACAGAAACACTGAAGGTGTATCTCAGTGTATTAACCGAGAGATATGTATTTCAGTGTACACATACCGGAAGATGTGTATAAACTAACATTTAGACCGAGATACACACCGAGAGGTGTGTGTCTCTCCGTGTACGTACTCCGAAAGGGCATATACCGAAAGCTTACTTAGTCCCAATCTTAGGAATTGAAGTATTCCTGCCTGGTTGTGAGCAGGTGACGTGTAGTCTTCAGTGTCAGTGGAGAAGCCGATAGGATTCAGACCTACAAAACCATCATGATTCCAACCAAAGATTCGTGGCTTCCATAAGACAGCAACGATGAGAAAATTGGTAGCGTATACAAGCAGAAGTACGAAATGTGACGGATTACTGAGCCTTCATTATTCATTGCGCTTCTTGAAATACGATAAAATACAATAGTGTATGTAATATGTATGAGCGTAGGGCAGGATACATGAGATTTGTCATGTTAAGCGCTAAACTCATGTGGGTCATTCAGCCCAAGATGAGGTGAAGGCTTGATTCTCCGTCTTCTAAGTGCGAGACAGACGCGCTTCTTATTTCTACTCTTTAGAAATGGTAGTAGTAGTAGTAGTGGTGGTGGTAGTAGCAGTAGTCGTAGTACTACTAGTAGTAATAGGAGAATAGTTGTAGTAGCAGTAGTAGTAGTAACAATAATTGTAGTAGTAGTAGTAGTAGCAGTAGCAATAATTATCATAGTAGTGGTGGTGGTGGCGATAGTTGTAGTGGTGGTAGTGGATTGCAGGTTGTGGAGGTGATCGATTACTGGTGGTAGCGGCGGTGGATTACATAAGTGGGGTAAATTACTTACGTGGTGGCGGAGGTGGATAACTTTTACGCTGGTGGTGGATAACTTTTGTGGTGGTGGTGGATAATTTTTGTGGTGGTGGTGGATAACTTTTGTAGTGGTGGTGGATGACTTTTGTGGTGGTGGTGGATAACTTTTGTGGTGGTGGTGGATGACTTTTGTGGTGGTGGTGGATAACTTTTGTGGTGGTGGTGGATAACTTTTGTAGTGGTGGTGGATAATTTTTGTGGTGGTGGTGGATGACTTTTGTGGTGGTGGTGGATAACTTTTGTGGTGGTGGTGGATAATTTTTGTAGTGGTGGTGGATAACTTTTGTAGTGGTGGTGGATAACTTTTGTGGTGGTGGTGGATAACTTTTGTAGTGGTGGTGGATAACTTTTGTAGTGGTGATGGATAACTTTTGTGGTGGTGGTGGATAACTTTTGTGGTGGTGGTGGATAACTTTTGTAGTGGTGGTGGATAACTTTTGTGGTGGTGGTGGATGACTTTTGTGGTGGTGGTGGATAACTTTTGTAGTGGTGGTGGATAACTTTTGTAGTGGTGGTGGATAACTTTTGTAGTGGTGGTGGATAACTTTTGTGGTGGTGGTGGATAACTTTTGTAGTGGTGGTGGATAACTTTTGTAGTGGTGGTGGATAACTTTTGTAGTGGTGGTGGATAACTTTTGTAGTGGTGGTGGATGACTTTTGTGGTGGTGGTGGATGACTTTTGTGGTGGTGGTGGATAACTTTTGTAGTGGTGGTGGATGACTTTTGTGGTGGTGGTGGATAACTTTTGTAGTGGTGGTGGATAACTTTTGTAGTGGTGGTGGATAACTTTTGTAGTGGTGGTGGATAACTTTTGTAGTGGTGGTGGATAACTTTTGTAGTGGTGGTGGATAACTTTTGTAGTGGTGGTGGATAACTTTTGTGGTGGTGGTGGATGACTTTTGTAGTGGTGGTGGATAACTTTTGTAGTGGTGGTGGATGACTTTTGTGGTGGTGGTGGATGACTTTTGTGGTGGTGGTGGATGACTTTTGTAGTGGTGGTGGATAACTTTTGTAGTGGTGGTGGATAACTTTTGTGGTGGTGGTGGATAACTTTTGTAGTGGTGGTGGATGACTTTTGTGGTGGTGGTGGATAATTTTTGTGGTGGTGGTGGATAACTTTTTTGGCGGTGGTGGATGACTTTTGTGGTGGTGGTAGATAACTTTTATAGTGGTGGTGGATCTCTAGAATTGGTGGTGATGTATCACTAGTAGTGGTGATAGTGGATCACTAGTAGTGGTGATAGTGGATCACTAGTAGTGGTGGTAGTGGATCACTATTAGTGGTGGTTGTGTATCACTAGTAGTGGTGGTGGTGTATCACTAGTAGTGGTGATAGTGGATCACTAGTAGTGGTGATAGTGGATCACTATTAGTGGTGGTGGTGTATCACTAGTAGTGGTGGTGATGTATCACTAGTATGGTGGTAGTGGATCACTAGTAGTGGTGGTAGTGGATCACTAGTAGTGGTGGTGGTGTACCACTAGTAGTGGTGGTGGTAGATCACTAGTAGTGGTGGTGGTGTACCACTAGTAGTGGTGGTGGTAGATCACTAGTAGTGGTGGTGGTGTACCACTAGTAGTGGTGGTGGTGGATCACTAGTAGTGGTGGTAGTGTTGGTGGTTGTGGTGGAGGGTGGCAAGACAGGTCTGTGGGAACTTCAACTCCTCTCAGGTACTTATCCAACCTCTGGAACAGGACGGCATTCCTGGCAATCCTGCTTCTCGTGCTTCTTACTTAATAATATTGTAAGTTTTCACCCCTACTTTTATCATTTCCTCGTCTCCCCCTGTGATTCCCTTCGCATTCTCGTGCGCAAACCAATGACTGGAAAGATATACACGACTGTTGAAGGCGAGGAGACCTCTTTTTAAACGTGCCGAGACAGAGTTGCAAGTAACTGAACAATTGCAAGTAATTGTTTAAGCTCAAAATAGAAAACAAAAGTTTTTTTTCAGTCTGATAATGCCAACTCCAGCTGATTTTTTCCCAATCCGTCTCGTGTGCTAGAGAGATACATATGTTTTTTCTAGATAGTAGCTGCTGGTGCAGGTACTTGGAAATTGTTGGTTTGAGTGTTACAGCAGGTACGTGGATGAACTTGTATACAGAGGAACCGGTTGTGGTGTACTCTGGTTTTGAAACGGTATTGTCATGCTTGGGTGACTAACTCTCTCTCTCCGTACTCTTTCAGGTATGTGAGAGTCGACCCCAAGACTTCAGTATTTTTTTTTTTTTTTGCGAGCGATAATAAAATCCGGTTTGTAAGTATCTCTTCACGATTTTTCTTTTTGATTCTCTAATAAGAGGTTTGGCTATTATGAATAGATTGATGAAGAACGTAGGGGATTAGGTCTTTCTTCAGAGCCGACAAACGCGACGTTTCGACAAGACGAAGCGTCCTTTACCTTAAGTTCATACATGGAAAGGACAACAGTGAACAAATATTAGGATTGTGACAACACATATACAAGATTTAACGAGAAATGTTTATCTGTCGGATAGAAAGTAGTATCATTTGTATGTTTTATGCTAAGCAGGCGGGCGTGTCTGCAATTCTGAGTGAATGCGGACGCTTACCGAGTCAGATCCCCATGTGTACATTCATCAGATCGATTTTTAACAGATGCGAAAGCTATTGCACTCTGACACGTCCAGTTCCATGTGTTTCAGAAATACTACATCTTTCGAGGTGTCTCCACCTCATTGCCTGTTCCTTTCTCTCTCTCTTTCTCACTCTCTCTTTTTTTCTCCCACCCCTCCTTGGACCCCGTGTAAAAGTATCTATCTGTGACCCATGTACCTTTATCTATCTGTGACCCCGTGTACCATTATCTATCTCCTCTTGATATATTCTTCAGAGAGATTACTAAAGGCTGTGTCTCATTCCTCAGTTTTATTTGTAAACAGCCCTCGTAAAACAAGAATAATGCCCAGACACTGTAGTAATACCCAGACACTGTAGTAATACCCAGACACTGGAGTGCTGACTCGTCTTACTTGCACCAAGAAACACCTTGTCACTGGCGAAGTGCTCTTGATCCATGAAACTAGAACTACCCCCCCTTCCTCAGATCAAACCTGCTTGTATTCCATTCCCCAGGCGCTGTATGAATCTGACAGTCGTAGGGCCTCCCCGCAGACCTAACAGCAGTTAGACAACTAACTGACACAATGACTGGAATCTTGACTCACATTTGACAGCCACAACATATGTGTGTCTCTGCTTCCCCAGACATGTGTCTGAGGAAGCTTCGTAAGCTTCCCTCTCCCATGTGCGGGTTATTCGTGTATTGTTCTAGTTACTGTATTCTGTCTTTTTCTTCTTTATGTGTCTTAAGTCGAAGACAAATAGATTAAGATCGGGATAAATCGCAATGGGCGATTGTTAATTAATAAACGGGAAAATAGACGTGGATTCGAATCGTGGTCTTGGCAGTAGCTGAGGGACGGAAATAAATGGTATGAAATACCAACACAATGGAAATATTAACACATAAGCAGTATAATGTGATTCTTTATTGACAACGTTTCGCCCACACAGTGAACTTTATCAAGCCAACAAACAGATCTGTTTTTGACTAGATAAAGCCCACTGTGTGGGCGAAACGTTGTCATTAAAGGATCATATTATACTGCTTATGTGTTTATATTTCCAGCTGAGGGACGCCCCGTTCCCCGGTCCAGCTGAGGGACGCCCCGTCCCCCGGTCCAGCTGAGGGACGCCCCGTCCCCCGGTCCTTTCTTCTCTTTATACATCAAAAAACACACTACACAAAAGTGAATGGAACAATTGGCAACTAATGTAAAAAAAAAGCATTTGAATATATAAACAGACAAGCGACATGAAAAACGTAAAATGTAAATCGGGAGAAAAACCTGAAAGACGAGTTTTAAGTTGGTTTTTAAATGTGTGATTGGTTTAAAAATCTTCTTAGATGGAAGAAGATTTATTTTTTCTTCTTTTTCTTCTTGCCTTCTGTTCTTGTTCTTTTTTTGTTGTTGTTGTTGTTCTTTTCTTGTTGTTGCTCTTCGTTTTCGTCTTTTTCTAGTTGTTCTTCTTCTGTTGTTGTTGTTGTTGTTGTTGTTGTTGTTGTTGTTGTTGTTGTTGTTGTTGTTGTTGTTGTTGTTGTTGTTGTTCTTCTTCTTCTTCTTCTTCTTCTTCTTCTTCTTCTTCTTCTTCTTCTTCTTCTTCTTCTTCTTCTTCTTCTTCTTCTTCTTCTTCTTCTTTTTTTTTCTTCTTTTCTTCTTCTTGAGGCCTTTGCTTGTTTCTTTACAGCAGTTGCTGCTTTCCTGTTGAGCCTGGGAGACCAGGAGGTGTTCGTGGTTGATCCGAGGAGGAGGAGGAGGAGAGAACCTCCAGTTCTTTAAATAAATTGATTTGTAATTTTTGTGTGATAACGACAAGTCAGATCAGTTGTTACAATGTTTTTGTGCAACAACAAAGACAAGGCAGTAATGGTGAGTTTTATTTGTTGAGTTGAAATAGTCTTTTCCAGCACTAAAAGCCTTAAGATATTGAATGATTTATGTAATTGCCTATGAATACCTCTCTCTCTCTCTCTCTCTCTCTCTCTCTCTCTCTCTCTCTCTCTCTCTCTCTCTCTCTCTCTCTCTCTCTCTCTCTCTCTCTCTCTCTCTCTCTGTCTATCTCTATCTCCCCGCCCTTTTATAAATCACTGACATTTAAATCCAGTTAAAGGTTGTGGGCTATGAATAAATTCCTTTCTATCTGTCCCATCGCATAAATGGCTTATGGTATGCAGGTCATAGCCGCTCCTTTATACACAAAGTCAATGATTTTCCTTACACGTATATCCCAAGAATTATTAATAGTATTGCCATCCGGCTACGGATGAATTACTCCGAACTACTCTCCCCATTTTATCGTCTGGAGAAAAAAAAAAAAGATAGGCAAGCGAAATGAGGCAGAATTGGGCAACCAGCAACAAGCAGGTTTGGCTGTTATGTTACTTTTACCCTGACGTCACACACACACACACACACACACACACACACACACACACACACACACACACACACACACACACACACACACACACACACACACACACACACACACACACACACACACGCACACACATACACCTTTCCCTTCCTCCCTACGTCACATGTCTAATTTTTCTACAATACGACACTTATTGGAAGGGAGGAACGGCTTGATGCCGGTAAACGGCTCTTGGGACATGAAATCTTAGCTAACCCCTTCCTTTCATACAATGAAACATGCACAGATAGCCCAAACATATTAGAAAGAAACTTATAACGACGTTTCAGTCCGACTCGGACCATTTATGACGAAGTTTCGGTCCGACTCGGACCATTTATGACGAAGTTTCGGTCCGACTCGGACCATTTATGACGAAGTTTCGGTCCGACTCGGACCATTTATGACGAAGTTTCGGTCCGACTCGGACCATTTATGACGAAGTTTCGGTCCGACTCGGACCATTGATTAGTCACGATATTGCTCCTTGTCATTCATTAATGAAACATAATGACCTTCATTCCCGAGGCACTGTAGGACTTCTACTGGATTTGCGCTTCGGAGTGACTATAATGAACATTTTAGAATGGGAGAAATTCCTTCAAGGGCTCTCCACGAGCCCTTGAAGGAGGCTTTTTAGGTCAAAGACTGAAGAATCCTGTCTACAAGCGAAACGTCTTCATAAAGTTCTTCTCTGCAGTTGTGTCTTTTTTCATTACTCGTCGATTTTGCCTCATTTATGTCCAAAACTTGTTTATTTCCGATTCCCCAGGCGCTGTATCACCCCACGACGAGTCTGACGCTGCTACGTAATTTTAATGATAACTTTGAACAGGAGTAACGCGGTGGGGGTACACAATAAACTCCGCTCCAGCTTCGCTTTGGTTTTCCTTCCGCAGTAAGATGTGGTCGCCTGAATGAGCCGGTGAACAGCGGGCAAAGACGCAGGGGGTAACGCTGGTAAAATTCCACCTCTTGTGGGTATGATGAATTGATTTTATAATGTGATTGCAGTCATGTTCTTGAAACCGTTATTGTACATTATGTGACCCTTAGATTTCCAGTCGGTGCTGTCACCGTACATTAGCAGCTACAGAATCGTCTACTACACGAATAAGACACATATATAACACTTGGGTATATTTTTCAATTTATTACAGAAAATACTGCTTGGAAGTCTGTGGAAGACATGAAGAAGTAGTTAGAGGTGATCAGTCCCTTAGCCTTAACAGGTAGTGTTCAGTCCATCAGCCTTGATGAATCTATCGGAGACGATGGTTTTCGGTGATCAGTCCCTTACACCGGACACAGAATCTGTCTGGCTACAGCTTCTCGAGGGTCGTGAAAAATTAATTTTGGATGTAATTTATAGGTCTCCCAAACCTTGATAAGGAAAACAGTAAGCTGTTATGGGACGAAATTC